>NC_061862.1:117160574-117496071 GCF_907164915.1 Impatiens glandulifera | reverse complement strand
AGAGGCGAAGAAGAGAGGAAAAAACACTAAAATTTTATCCTGTGTTGCCTTTGTGTGATTGAAAAGGTCATATAAGGGATAATAGGGATCAAAACCTTTGAAATTGCAAGTTTATCTGTTGTAAACGCAGTAAACAGCTTTGCCTTTTATTTAGAGAAACAGTATGTATTTCATTAATCACTGTATGACTCATGGCTGTTGTTGGTACTTGTATTTTTAGCAGGTTTGAAGGATGAGATAATTTTTTGATTGATTGAACAACACAATAAATTGCATAAATACATGGTATGATATGATAACATTAAAAGGATATGAAACAGGTTGTTTATAAGTAACCTAGTTTTTGGTGGCCAAATTTGTAACCATAATGATTTATTTTACATAACAAAGGCAATTAGACAAAAATTCAAATTGTGAAACGTCCCAAAACAATACGCAAAAGTTAGACAAAGTTATATTTACTAGTAGTTATAAGTATGATTTTTTTATAACGTACTAAATTTTAAACTTCTATATACTTGAACTTTTATATTATGCATTTCAAATGGCAACAGTTTTTGTGTAATTGAAATTATTAAGATAAATGAAATTGTGGAATAAATAAGGCTGAAAGAGTTTTAGTTTAACTAAAATAGTTTTAAGAACAACGTATAAATATACCATTTATTTATTTTATTTATAATAATTATAATAATAATTTGGTTTAGGAAAAAAATAATTATCATTCATTCAAATAAAAAGTTAAATATAAAAAAATAATTTGTAAAATAACATCATCAAAATCAAAACAATTAAATTGAAATCTAAATATTAAACAATATAACTAATTTATTAAAATTAAAATATCTAGGCAAGTAAAACAAATCAATTCAAACATGTTGGAAATATCTCTCTACCAAATATTTGAGCGACAATAAAAATTGTCTTGAATGATTTTTATAAACAGCGCCAAAAATTGTTCTGTAAAGTAATAACTAATCTTTTACACATATGGTTAAAAAAAAGTGAGAAACTCATAAAATTAATATGAAGATACATGTAAGAGGGTTAAACAAGATAACACACCGAACAAAACACAAACTAAAATCTAAGTGTTGTAAGAATAATGAGGCACCCTACGATGTTAAAAAAATTATCGAACGGACCAAAAAAAGAAACGACTTTTTAACTTTTCTTTCAGAGTTTTTATTTTTAGAGAAAAAAAATCTTTGTGTGTCAGACCTTATATATAAATATTATTTTGAGTAGATTTGCGGACTATATACTTAACCCGCGAGGATTAGTCGCACACCGAAAGAAAAAGCGAAACCAGCGTTCTAATAAAACAAAATTAAATAAATAAATATAATTCATATATAGAATATCTGAATATAGTTAAATATATAATATAACTGAAAATTCAATTTTAAAATTATATATATTTATTTTTGTATAAACAGTATATTGTCCAATAAAAATGTTTGAAGGAACTCTCCATGTTTTGGCTTCTTTTGAATATCGAAGAGCAATTTGCTTGATATGAAAGCATTTGTTAAAGAAAAATAAGAGAATTTTCAACCTATTTCTAATCCTGAATCTTTAAGTTTAGAAAATATTTAAGAGATATGTGACCTTATCCACATTTTTAAAGGATCAATATTGAAGCTTTGTTTTAATGTTTTGTTTGGTTATTTCTAGTTTTTAATATGTTTCAATTTGATTATTTTTAGCAATTTCATATACCACTCACAATTAATGCGACATGTTCTTAGTACTATCTTAACTTGTAAAAAACATTATTTGAATGTATGTATGAACAGGTCAGCCTTGAGGTAAGTTCAGCAAGACATCGGGTTAAGGTAGCCCCTCGTAGGGCAGTTCATTTTTGTCCATCTACTAAAAAGTAATAAAATATTTAGTTAAAATTATTGTCTCTCTAGTACAAATGTCATCTAATTAGGAGAAAACTTTGAGACGATTGACGAGGGTCTTAGAGAGCACATTATAGAAACTTGTAATCAAATTAATAAGTCGAAAATGCTTCAGATCCCTTTCCCCTTTGATCTTATTAATGAGCACAGTACTATAGGTTGAATTCCAACTTTTTTTTGAAGGAATTTATGACGTAAAAGTGATTGAAAGAGACAAAATAGCTAGCATGGATAAATTACTAAAAATCTTTGATAAAATGAAGAGTGAAACCGTCTAAATCGAGAGTCTTGTCCTCGTCGCAACCATTGATCGCCTTCCTTAAGTCCTCCAATGTGAATGGTTGCTCGATCAAGGAGTTTTGATCACGTGTAATGCTCGTGATAGGGACCTAGTCAAGTGTGAGTTTCCTTAAGAAGTTCTTCGTAATATGTTATATAATATTTGATATAAGCCGAATCTTCCCCTCCCCCTATTTAGTCAAATGATTGAAAATTGATTTCATCTTTTTCGAGTGTTCAAGTAGTTGTGAAAAAACTACTATTGGAGTCGCCTCCTTGATCCATAGACATCTAAATGCTTGCCTTGTGTGGTTTTCTTCTCATTTGTAGAAAAAAATCAGCATTTTTATAAGAGTTTGTTTATGTTGAAATTTGGATTATGTAGATGTTTTTATTATATGAATGAAAATAAGATTGCAATAATACAATTGAATGGGTGAATCTCAATAATAAAATCAAAGCAGTGAATTTGTCCCACGTTGAAAAAATAACAAACTGTAATATGTTTATCATACATCGATCATATATAATATGTTTTTTTTTTTCTATTAGTTTCATATGAATCCAAACGAGCCTTAAATTGATTTGTAAAGTGCATTTAATTGGCATAAAAAATGATATATTTGAATATTTTTTAATTGAATGAGTCAATTAAATGGGGTATTAATACCTGTATGAGAAGTTATTTAATCAAATTTATTTATAATAAAAAAAAAAACTCACTTAAACGTATTACTTGTAGAACCAGCTCACTTAGATATATGTACTAATAAAATGTCATTTAAACTTACGTACTATCAATAATAGACTCATTTAGTCTCTTTTAGAAAACCATAACTAATTTTTATTTTGTAATCTATATATTTATTAATTAAATATCAATATATTTTCTCTCTTTTTTTTTATTAATAATTGAACTCTCTATTTTTTTTAATCTTTTTAATAATTTTTTTTATTATTTCTATATGAGTATTTGTTAATTATCTTATATATATATATATCATTAATTATTTTAATTTTATATTTCTTCTTCTTTTTAATTTATGATTTTTTTATATTAATATTGATTATTAATTATTTTAAAATTGTTTGGTCCAATGGTTAAATATAATAATGACTTATCCTTTCAACAATAAAAATCTTTCAACTAAAAGATAAATTAATTAATAATCAAGAAATGGATAATAATAGTAATTTATTCATCAAATAACAAAAGATTAATAATTTATTAGACAAAACAATGTTTTTACTATTACTATAAGTCCTGAATAAAAAATTAAACAAAAAATTAAATAAAAAATTATTAATTTTATTTTTGTTCATATTAAATTAAATAAGAAGAAACCTTCACAAAAATATTACAGTAAAACACAAAATTCATATATAAGTTACTAATTTTTTTTTCAAAATTAAGAATTTAAGAATTATTAGAAATAAAAACTGAAAAAAAGAAGATAAAATAAAAAAGAGAAATTAATATAAAAATAATAAAATTTTAAGGAATGAAATAAATTTAACTAGTTAAATTAATAAAAAAGGAGAGAGATAATATATTAATATTTAATTAATATATAAATTAAAAAAAAATTAATTATGATTTACTAAAAGAGTCTAAATGAGTCTATTTTTGATAGTATATATGTTTAAATAACCTTTTATTAGTATATACGTTTAAGTGAGATAGTTGTACAAGTACATACATCTAAACGAGCTTATTTCTATAATAAATGTATACATTGAAACATTTCAATGCAATTGATTACATTAAATGATTTTAATCATATGTTAAAATTAGTAATTATGATTGTAGACACTTAATTTTTACACCCCGAAATTAAAATAAATCTGGCCGGTTTATTATGATGATCATACTTGATTATTGGACCGGGGGAGAAAAAATATCAAAACTAATTTTAAAATTGTCTTAGAACGACTCTCGATTAGCGGTCCAAACGCCAATTTCCAAAAACACTCGAGCTTCATATGTTTTCATACTTTCATAATGACCAATTTGAAAAATTATGAACTCCGAGTATAATATTCCTGTTGGACAAAATGTACCAAACAACTAGTTTGTGGCTTGTTGTGTGTCCAAACATTATTTTTCATATAAAGATTGGGAGACCTAAAACACTCAAATTAACTTGTTTGTTTTTTTTTTGAATTTTGAGTATAATATTGTTGCTCGTAATTTTGTGCAAAAGGCCTTCAAAAGGGAAAAAAGGTCAAAAACTAAGCTAAGTCGGACGAGTCAACGGGTCAGACTGCACGCCTAAAGGAATTAAAAAAATGCGAACGCTGAGGCACATATTATTTGAAAAACGATCCAAATGTGTGTATTTGGCATTCTGTTTTGCTGAAGAAATCCTAAAGGGATCATAAACTTGGAAAATTTATTCAGGTCACTATACTCAACGAAATTACCTATTCTTGAATGATTGGTAAGCTTGAAGAGTCCTTTACAAGGTTCGTTTGTATCCAAAATGGAGTCTAAGATCTTAACCCCTCGGAATTAGTGATACAAGATAATGCGACCAAGACAGGATCAGACCGGACATGTTTGCGGTGTATAAATCATAAATAAAGTTATGGTGCTTCAAAATTGGATTGTGACCTACAGTTGGAAATCTAAGATGCAGCCCGTTGGAATGACACCTGTTCCGTGACTCCATTCGACGACTAAAGTGGTCAATTCAGCTCGACAACCCGATACAATTCACTCATTTCAGTCCTAGAGCAAACTAGAGAATGACGTGACTTTGAAAATTCATATATTTTGATTGGCTCCACCATTTGGATAAAATGAGATACCATTAGAAATTTCATTGAGTTAGATTTCTTTTAATACCAAGTATCACTAACGGTTCGACTTACAACACACACTAGGTCGCCCTCAAGAATTTCATAGATTTGCGGCTAGTCCTGATGGTTTTGTACAATACAAATGCTGTATCTTACAAGATCACCTTTCCAATGCACCTAGATCAACCTTAAAGGTGTCTTAAGTAAAAAGTTACGGTTGTTTGAAGTCTTGGTTGATCCATGTTGGCTAAAACCTAGAACTCAAAAAAAGCTTAACTTTGAAATTATGTAACTTAAGACACACTCCATCATTTGACCTGGTTAAAGTTGTAGAAAGAAGGTGGACGGGTTACCTACACATAGGGCTTAATCTCAACCAAAATGAGCCAGAATTCAGTCCGGGGTGACCCGTTGAGTGAGTTATTAATTGCCAACTCAAGAAAACTAAATGTCTCAATTACACCATTGCCTAAGGAGTATATATAGGCATTATCTCATTAAATTGATCACGGTTTATTCATTTAAAATGTTTTACACACACACTAGATAAAGATAAGGCTTGGAGAGAAAGTCACTAACTCAAGAACAAGTGGAAGACGATTTCGATGAGATTCAAAGCTTCTCCAGCGAGTTTGATTCTAACTTCGGTTCTTCTAGTTTTTCTGTCTTCTTTAGGTAGGCTTCTATGTTCTATGCTATTGTAATTCATTCAAGATGCCGGTTCTGTACATCGAATTCGACGTTGAATTGAATTTTTACAGTTTAATTAATTAATTTATGCTTTGTTAATTAATTGATGAATAATTGAATGCTTGATTAATCTAGCTGCTAGAGTCCCTAGGTTAGATTGAGTTTAGTTAGGAAGATTCTAGGTCTTGACTAGCCTTGTTTCTCAAAAATCCGATTGCCATAATCATAAAGTATTGGTCTTGGAGGAAGAACTGCCGATCTGTTCTTTAGAAGCGTTCCATGCCTCCTCCTCGATGCAACGAATGTGCAATTTGATCTCTAGACGAAGAGGAGCACTTGAGTGCTGTTCGTGGAGCCAATGCCTCGACGAACGACGAGTTATATGAGGTAACCGCCGTTCGTAGTACAAATCTATAGGGATATAAAATTTTGATTCCTCTATTCTTCATTTCCTTATGTCCAAATTATCGTCCAAGGTCTTCAATGCTCCAGCGAGCCTCCGTAGCGATGAGTTCTAGATGACCGAAGTAGTGGCAATGAAGAACAAAGCTCTATCGAAAGTCCAGATCAGGGAAGAGAAAGCATGCCTATATTCTTCAGCATTGGATTCCAGCAACCTCTAGATGAGCACTAGATGACAAGGATGAGATGATTCCGAGGCGACTACAGCTGTCCAACTCTCGGTTAGTGAAGCGGAAGCAAGGCGGGAGGAAGACGACCAAAGCTTTTCAACTTTTTCTAAAATTCATTTTTTCGAACCTTAAACTTTAACATCAACGTGTTGTTTTTGTCTACGTGTTTGCATGCTAGAAGAAATAGAAGTTTTTAGGACTAAAACTTGAGATTATTTTCTTGAAATAAAAAACTAACTAAAACCTTTTATTTTGCTAGGAAAATGTCTCAGTTACCTCAACTTGACGTGGATCGATATGTTCATTGCTTCTTCAACCACAAGGAGTTGTTTCCGTGTTTTAGTGCTAACGAGATTCTCTCGTTAACCCGTTCATCAGTGGATGCTGGCTTCGTTATGTTCATGCATATCAAATGGAATATAGAGACCAGGACATTCATCATAGGAGGGAGGCATATCTATGATACTATCGTAGACTTCTAGGCTATCATGATGTCTTCTAGTGACACTTCATTGTTTCTTGCTTCTCCACAAGCTTCGTCACCTCGTAACTTCTTGCGAACATACTTTGGTTTCACCACGTGAGATGTTGAGCATATATTGGTGAGTGGAGACATCAACTTGAAAAGGTGGACTGAGGTGATCATGCATGTTGAAGATGTGGAATAAGCAATTATCCACCACAAAATGACAATGATGATACTCCTTGCTCATTTCCTGTTGCGTCCATTAGAATCTCAATTCTTAAGGACCTTCAGCGTGACTCCTTGAGGTCGTTTTCTACATGGAGCACACTTCATTAGTTTAACGAGATTAGTTCTTGTTGAGACTCTTATAGGGGTCATTAATACTCCTCGTCTTTCCTATCATCTCTTCCAAAGGGGATCTCCCTTGGTGCTCTATATTTGGATTTTAGAGAAATTCAACTTTCTACTCAAAGTAGAGTATCCTTATTCTTCCTTTGCTGCTTTGCAAGCGCAAATGATATACGATGTCGATCCATTCTATCATATTAAGAATGATCACCCTATTGCGTACCTTGTATCATGGTATCATTTAAAAATGATAGTCCTTTTATCATCCTAATGGGGCTTGAAGAAGTCCCATCATATTATACCTTACCTCTCTTTTGTTAGTTTGGGAGGAGTAGAGAGATATCTTTGGTGAATACATTGGTTCACGATGATGGGAACATCTAGAATGCACTGTATGACGCATACATGGATATGTGGAGTAGAACTCACATTCTTATTTTGCCACGTAGTTGGATAAGTCACATTGATGCAACTGAAGAATTACTGGAATCATCAGAAGAGGAGGATGAAATAAAAGACGACGAAACATATTCCTATAGTTTTACTTTCTGTTTATCTTATTACGTATCAATTTACTATGTGTATGCACTCTTTGTGTACACGTGTACTAGCTATTTTCTATTTGTACGAACTATTTATTTTAATAATATTATGGATTTATAAATTTAGTAAATATTTCTATTATAAGACAAGATGTGCATGATGGACAACATGGGTTGCCACACAATTAATCAAGTAATTTTGTTAAATTGCTCATAAATATGTGATGATGTTGTTTGTGATCTGTTTCTTAAATACACACATCTGCATTAGAAGAAATGGACACTCATAGTCATAGGAATTTAGAAGACTTATAGGATTCTAATCAGACCCTCTTAATTCTTTAAATTCAGAGAATGCATATGCTTGATCAAGAGACGCTATCTTCTTACATAGGACTTTGTAGGAGCCTTCGTGCGTTTTGTGAGTATCTGGCTTGGATAATTTTGTGTCCTTGGTTGATACTCCAATCGATGCCTCTAACATGATCCAGATGTATGAGAGATGGTGCAGTGATACTCGTACCTTCGTTATCGGGTGTCATCACATATCCATTAATGTTGAGGAGTTCAGGCTATTCTCATGCCTCGATCCTTGAAGATCATATATCTTCATCCTTTAGAGTACGTCACTACTGTGCAATAGTGGCTCAACTTTTGTTACAACTTTAATAGGGACTCTTTATGTTCCCTAATTCGCAATAAAGGCCTGAACTTGATCTCATGCCATCGTTGTTTCCAGCACCTTTTGCTCAAAGAAACTAGAGTCCATTTTTGACACAAAGTGACAATCGTTCTCTTCTCCCATCTCTTGTTGCATCCAGATGCGCACCAAAAATCTTATGCTCGTATTCAGGAAGTGGTCTGTCGCTTGGAAAATGATCGTAATGACCTCAAAGTGATGGTCGTTCTCTTAGTTCTTGCTGAAACTATACTTGGATTAGACCAGATGGCTAAAGGTCAATCGAACATGTCTCAAAGGGGTTCGCCCCTACTTCTGTATGTCTAAATGGTAGAAAAGCTTAGTCTTCTTCCACCAACAATTAATTTTTTCTACTTTTCTCATTCTTATCGACTTGAGAAAATACTTCAGCAAGTTTCAAGGGTAGATGATATCAATGATGATTATCGTATCAATTTCATTGTTCCCTCGTACCGCATCAAGAGTGATATATATGAAATGAATGAGTCTTCTCATATTCTGCTTATTGATCTTGAGAAGATTATTTTGTATTGTACTCATCATCTTTTCTAACAGCTCATTACAGAACATGAAATCCCGATGCATGGTCATTCCTTTACAAAGAAGGTGCTCTTATGGACAACGTATGTAGTGCTTATGAAGACACATGGAGTGGTTCCCGTAAGATCAAATTTCCTACGTCTCGGATGGAAGATACCAAGGACGATGAGTCCCTATACTGTTCTAGAGCTGGTCTTTCTATTTCTTCTCTTTTCTATGAGATGTACGACGTCAAGGAGGAAAGGCTGGACATTGAGATTATGATGCTTTTAGTCCATCATGACATTTCTTTCGGAAGCATGTGGCTTCATTGACGACAACAGGCTCACCTAGATCACTTATAACCTTAACTCTTAGTGTTAGGTTTAAGTTTTAATATTATATAGTTCAATGTACAATCTTTATGTACACAAGTAACCATAATTGTGTCATAATCATCTCTCATAATGTATTCTCAATGAATAAACATAGATTTCTTAATTTTAGTGTCCATTTCTATTATTAGGACATGGCTGCATGATTTATGACATGTTTGATTGAAGCCAATGAAATTAGAATGCGAAAAATTAAAACTATATTAATGATGTTTTTTTTTCTCGGTCTTTTCTTATTCTTCATTCTCGTCACAAATCTCGGGTCAATAAATGTTCATCTTTATTAAAACTAAAAATGAAAAAGGATTGGACCCATGTGCTATCAATGTTGAAGCTGAGATGCAATAGGTAAAGCTCATGTTCTTGAAAGTTATTGCCAAAATTACTTCGATGATTCTCAGGATTCATGATGGGTCAACAGATAAAACCAAGACCGGTCCTAGTCTTAGAGATGCTTTTGTCTTAGATGCGTTCTATGGACCTCGAATGGATCAGTCTTCCTCGAGTAAAGGCTATCCATGTCAGATGCCAAGTATTGAGTCCTCATTAAATGATGCACAGTCTGAATACGAGGAATGCAATAACGAAGCGGTGGGCAATGCTCCAATGCGATTTTGTCCTACAACTCCGGAGGATGATGAGGTCTTCAACTCAAGACCTTTGAGTATTCTCTAACACCTGTTCAGGTTAATAAATAGAAGCTAATAATAGAGATGGAGGTGGCTCCATTTAGCACGATTGACCATCTTGTCCAAAATCAATGTGAGAATGCTCATTCACTTGAGATCAGTCTAGGGAAAACTTCTCATCACATGGAAGAGGCTCATTTACCCATTGATTTCTAGATGTCCATCATTGCTAAATTTTCAAGTAATGAAGATCGCATATCTCTCCTAAACCTTTATTTGATAGTAGTAAGCTCCTTAGGTCTAGCCTATTCCTTCATCTCTCGTCTTTTTCCCTACTATTTGACGGGTGAAGCTTGGCGTTGATATATTAATGATCATGTTGTTTCTATTTCTCTGTTCAAATATTTTGAATATGCGTTCCTTAAATGTTTTAATTCAAATGTCACGTTTAGATGAACATATGAAAGATTGAAGTAAATGAAACAAGGGAAGCAAGAGACCTTCCAAAAATTCCAGGGATGATGGCATCCTCTAGCTTTCGATTAGGCCTCAACCCTAAAAAATTAGGTGTATGGAACTTCTTCTAGAAAGCCTGAATCAAAAATACCTTTGTGCATGTTGCAACTCTGAACGTTGCAATCATGGCTCAGATCATCTAAATCTGCAATTGGTTAGATGACAATTTTATTGAGACTTAGGGCAAGGAAGACATATACTCTCATTCAAGCTCAGACGAAGACACCGAATGAATGAGAAAGCAAGAGCGAAATGCAAGACAAGACTCAATCCTATCCAAAGATTCGTATAGTTTAGTTTGTCCTTTACGGGCCGAATTCCTATTGTTGCGAACTATTCATTCTTTTTGCTAAATTCGTGTAAGTCAAGTTAGAATATTGACATTTGTTTAAATGTAATATTAAACTTTGTTTTCTCCACATGAATTTGTTAGTTAGACTATTGACATACGCCTCTAAGTTAAAAACCAAAAAGATTAAATTGAACTTGTTTTCAAAAATCCATAGTCTAAACTAGGGGCATTTTGCAAAATCTATGCAATAGTTCGTTTTATCCTCCCCAACCCGTCGAACTTGAGTTACCTACGCTTAGGATACTCTTGGAAAGTCATGTCAATAAATAGGAATGACTCAAATCGAGATACTGTCAATTATCTCTCATAGAGGATAAAATGTTGAATGCTCTATGTAGAACCAAGGCTTATCAACGACGCATGTCGAAAGCTTTCAACAAGAAGGTCAGACATTGACATCTCATAGCAGGAGACCTAGTTCTCTATAAGACCCGAGAACTTCAGGATCCAAAAGGAAAATTACAACCACCGTGAAAATGATCTTATATCATCAAACACGTTTTCTCTAGGGAAGTTGCACGTCTCACCTCAATGGATGACGACGACCTCTCAGCCCCATATAATCTTGACACCCTCAAGAGATACTATGTTTAAAAATAGAAAAGTGAAATCCCTAAGAGTCAGACCTCTTATTTGAGCTATTGTTGTTTCTTGTCCGTCAACTTAGTTATACTAAGCACTGTTCGAGTGGATTGTGATCTATGTTTATATCTGTTAGGATCTAGGTCGCCGCTGGTGGACCGGGGGTTAGACCGGTTAGCGGTTCTCACTCGTAGGGTGGTGGTTAATCCGGTTAGAGATTAACACCGGGGTTTCAATACTACACAACCTGTCACAAACCCTTGAACTAGGTTCAAGCGCGGAAGAGGTTTGCTTTCAGGTTGAAGCTGCACGCTTGTATGATAGGCACGGTCGGTTTCGGATGATGAAGATTTGGAGATGGTGGGTCGGTTTCGGTAATCTGGATATTCGGTATGGTTAGTATAAAGTCGGTTTGAAGCGGTATGGTTAAGTTAGTCGGTTATGTAATGAAGCCGGCAGAAAGTAAATAACACAACAGATTTTATGGATGTTCGGAGATAAAACTCCTACGTCACCCCTTCCTCTCGAAACCACGAGAAGGATATTCACTAAGGAATACAAGTACAAGCCGATCGAGACTTATTTTCTGCTCGATAACACTCTTACAATTTACACCGAAATTGTAGAACACACTTTAACTTTCAACACTTAGGCTTTCTAGAATAGCACACTGTTATCACTTGTAGTAAATGCTCTTAGCTCTCGTTATCCCAATGTATGTCCCACATTTACTCTTCTACAACTGCCTCCTTTTATAGGTGAAATATGCCAACGGTCATATTTCACTGCCTTGAATCTGATTGGCTGATCAGAGGTGCAGTGATTCAGTGTCTCAGAGGTTTAGACCTGCGGTCGTCTCCTCAGACCTGATGGTCAATCTCAGACCTGGTATCCTGTCTCAGACCTGGCGGTCTGTTCATTCGGTGTGTAGGACAAGCCTGCCGGGTTTGTCTTTTACTTGATATAGGCACTGTCTGTTTGGACAGTTGTCTGTACTTTGAAGATTTCCTTTCTGGCTTATCCCGAAGTAGAAGGATCCGGTAGTACTGTTTTTCTGCAGCCTACAGTCTTTCCTCAGACTTGCATGGATATGGAAGTATTCAGTCTGTTCCTTTGGTATCATTCTCAACAGATACCCAAATTGTCTTTTTGTACTGGTCGGTCATTTGACTTGGCCGAATGTCTTTTGGTAGTGATGTAACCGGACTTCTTCCGGTTATTCTTGTCTTGTGGATGATCGGCTGTTTGATGGTTCCGGTTTTGAGCTTTGGCCGATCCTTCCTTTGTGCGGTCACGTTCCGAATACTCTTGATCGGTTTGGTAGCTAGACCGGTTAGGTTTCTTCAGTCAGTTCTCTTGTTCATCCGGTCCGGTTCCTTGTTCCTGCATGGGAAGTTTGTTTAAGTTAGGTTTATTTGAACCGGTCTGAATTTATCTAACAATTTCTCCCTTTTTGATTATTTTATTTAAAATTATCAAAATCATGTAAGTTTGCAACCGTAGGCCGGTTGTTTTGTTTGGCCGGTTTTTGAAAAAAAAACTTAGAGAATTTTCGAAAAAATTTTGAGAGAGAAGTTTTGGAAGAGTCTTTATCTTTTATCTAACAATTTCTCCCTTTTTGATTATTTTATTTAAAATTATCAAAACTAAGTAGAAATGCAAAATAAGGCCGGATTCAAAAATAACTTTATATATATTTATAGATGACCGGAAAAGACAAAACATATAGAAACACTAAGACCAATAAGAAAAAGAAGGATAGTCCCTATTCAGAGTCTGTGAAGTCATAGGCACTCTTCTTTTTCTTCGGTTGCTGTTGCCTGGTCTGTTGGGAGGATCGTTGCCTTTTAGACCGGGACCGCAGCTGTTCTTCGACTTCGTCCTCGACTAGGTCGGCTTGCTGCGAAGTACCCGTAGTGACCGGTTCAGAGATTTCATTGAACATCTCGGCTATCTGAACTTTCTTAGGAGCCTCCCTCTGTCTCTTTTTCGGTGCTGAAGCGGAGGCGGCCGCCTTCTTCTTCTTCTTCTTCTCGTTTTCCTTTGCATAGGCTTCCAGCCTCCGTGCTTCCCTTTCCAACCGTGCGGCATCCTCCGCAGCTCGGTTGGCCACTTTATCAGCAAACCCTGGGAACAGGGCCTCTCCTCTTTGAATTCGCGCGGCTTCCACTTCCGCTTCGGTTAGTTGAGACGATCGCGGCGCCTCTTTATCTTTGCTGACTTCGGCGTCCAGCGCATCCTGGACCCTTTTAGCCACTTGAGCATCAGCCTCTATAGCCGCGGCATCCGCGTTCTCCTTAGCCTTTAGAATTTCGGCCATCTGTTCGGTAAGTGCCTTTACTTCGGCCACGAGATTCTCGTTTGTCTTTTCGAGTTCTGAGACCCAGTTAATTGTCGTGTCGACCCGTTCGAAATCCTTCTTTAAGTCGGAGGTCATAGCCTCCAGAGTTGCGGTTCGCTGAACACATTTTTCGCGCTCACCAGCCTCTTCCCACAGTCCGGCGCCGAGTTCTGAGAGTCGTGCTTGATGTTGATCCAGAAGCTGCTTTGTCACGTCGGTGAACTTTAGGGCCGAATCAATTATGTTGTTGCATCTATCCTTGAATGGTTGAAGCTTGGACACGTCGTGTTCTTGTACGCGGTCATCGATCCGTTCCGATATGGATGCTTCAAGCTTCTGAAGTCGGTCCTCCACCCATTCTTTAGCAGCCCATTCTTTAGTAGGGTCCGAAGCGGTGACTTCCGGTGGTGGGGGAGGCGAGTGCTCGGTGGGATCTGGATCGATTCTCTCACTGGAATTTGTCGGTGCAGCATTTTCATTTGGAGGTTCTAATTGTGCCGCATCCTCTAAGGTCGGTACCTCAACTTCTAATATCGGTACCTCAACCTCCAATATCGGTACCTCAACCTCCCTTGGAGGTGTTGGACAGTTAACTGGAAATTTTTCGATTACCGGAGCAGTATAGACCGGTACTTGCTTTCGGTTGCATATTGCTTCTAGCCGCTCGATTTCTTGACGTATTTCCATTTTGCCTTTTGCAAGCCTTGTTAACACCCGCGGCGCTACGGTGTCCACTGATCCCGTCTCGATGTACTCTTCCTTAATTTTCCGGATGCGCTTTCTTAGTTTCCGAAGTTGGATCCTCGGTATCAGGAGACAGGTTCGGTTTTGTACCTCTTGAATTGTGTTGGATTTTGTGAGGCGCAACATCAGGTCCTCTACTACCTCCAATCTGTCGATGCATTCCTTTTGCGTGAAGCCCGGTAGGATTTCTTTATATGTTGTACTGAACCGGTGCTCATGCCACTCCAAATATAGCTTTATAACGTCCTCGCCTCGCTTGTCAATGCCCTGAAAGATTTTCTGGGCTAATCTATCGGCCTCGGCCTCTTCGGCCTCTTCCCTCTTCGTGTTGTAGCCTTCATCATTGGCTCCTTTATCAACCCCATCTTCACCCTCGGTGGTCTCAGGGTTGGTGTTTGGTTCGGCATCGTTTGGACTCCGAGCCGACTGATCGTCGTCATTGACCGTTCTATCATTGGTCCTTTCCGTGTCGGTTTCCCTAGAGGCCCACTCCTCATCTTCTGTTTGTTGTGGTGGGTCTACGAAGGTTATCTTTTCTTTCCCCTTTCCTCCGGTCTTTGCTTTTGCCGGGGCATCTTTCTTTGCGGCTCTCTTCTTTCGGCCACCTGTGGTACTGGAGGCCGGCTGTGTTCTTTGAAGAAATTGCCTCGATCTAATGAGGCAACGTTTGGCTACCGCAACACCGGGACCGATGTTGAGATTCAAGTGGAGGAAGATTTTACCGAGGGGCACGGCGTATCCCTACGACCGAGTTGAATCCGGTTTCACCATGTCCATCAGGTTGCTGAACACTGATCTTGCCCAGTTGACCTCTTTTCCCGCCAACAGACCGATTAACATCTTGATTTTGTCCCTTGTGAGGTTGTTGAGGTTTCCTCCCCTTGCCAGGATCGCCCTTGTAAAAATGTCACATATCGGGATATACTCTGGCTTTAGCATTTGCTTGCTCCCGGATGTTTTGACCGGCGCAGTGGTTGCTGATAAAATGTAGCAGGCCGAGTCAAAGGTGTTCTGGTCTATTTCTGCCGTGGCGTCCTGGCCGGAAGTTGGAAGACGCAGGCTTTCGGCCACTAATGTTTCGGTGAGCTCGATTTGGGAACCGCAAACCGTCGCGATGATCTTGTCGTAAGCGATGGTTGCGGTGTTGAAGAACTCCTCGACCGCATCTTTATAAATAATATGGGGACCGTCGAGGAAATATCCCAGACCGGTTTTAACTAGCCGGTCAATAACTTCCTTTGCCTCGGTCGTACCATTCAGCCGGATTTCCTCGAAATCCACCTGAGAGTAGAGTTTAAACAATGCCGAATCACGACCCATGTTAAAGAGTTTGAGAATGAGAGAAAACCGCTTCAAAGAGTTTAGAAAGCTTAGAGAGATAAAGTGAATTCGCGTGAGAATGAAAGAAAATGACCGAAGGTCCCTTTTATAGACGCGGTTTGGAAGCCCAACCGTCCCATCATTAATGGGCGGGAATTTTCCCTCCAAGATGAAAAATCGCCAAACTATGGGCGGTAAAGCGAAAACTGGGGGCGGCAATTTTGGGCGGGAGATTTCCCTCCAAAATCCTTTGCCTATGTCATGGATGACGCATTCTTTTCTTTGAGGCCGAATGATTGAGCAGTTTCTAAGTCGAATCAGACATTTTGATTGATCAGAGTGTTAACAGTTTTAAGCAGATGTTATGAGACCGGATAAGAACGCGGTCATAGTTTGAGGATCGGTTACTTAGATAAATATTCAAAGAATTGAGAAGACACCGTCATTAAACGGAAATGATATTAAAATTCAAAAGATAGCAAAGAAAGGAAACCGATTATAAGATTCGGTACAGAGATAGGCATATAGAAGCAATGGAAAGTACAGCCTATTCAAAAGACATTCGCCAGAGTCGTTCTCTAGCCGAATCACTGTCGAGGATGTTTGAAGAAGAAGCCGGTGTGCCTGGTCCGAACTCTGGTCGGTACCCAAGAATCAACTTGCTGATATGCGGTGCATACCCGAGACCTTTCTTGGTCAGCACCATATTCTTTAAATTTTCCCATATGACCGATGACCAGTTGATGGCCGATTTGCAGAGAATGTTGGTCATGATGTTATAGGTATTCTTGGAATACCGTTGATTAGGTGACTGACACAGAATTGACCGGATCACGATTTCTAGCAGTAGCTGACCGTGACTAGCAAGTCAGGTTTTTGGCCCAAAATTTTCTACCGGAGAGGGGTTGGCCGATAGATATTGCGCGGTTTCAAATCCCGCACGGTCCTGAATAGTCGGAAAGTCAGAGAAACCTTCAGCGGGTAGACCGAAGAGTGAGGCAAATTCATCCTCGTCGATCCAGAACGTGTGGTCTCTGACAGTAGAGACGATATACTTCTCCCTGATGCAGGCGCTTCGAAAGAAGGCCTTGACATCGTCTAGAAGGATAGGACCGGCTTCTTCAAGAAACGGTTGAAGACCGGTTTCAGCAAGAGAGTCATACATGAATTTCTCCTTAGTAGTGCAATCCCTTATGTCCGTGCAAGATTCGAAATCGATGCATAGAAAGTTTCCCAGAGTTCTGCTCGGCATGGTTTTGGTATAGAGAGAGAGAAATGAGATTCAAGAGTATCAAATGTGATCTTGTGCTTTCGGATGTGATGAAATGAGTTGAGGATGGCTCCTTATATAGGATCGGTTTTGGAGGGAAAATCTGAGCATTGATGGTCAGTTTTGTTTTATGAAGGAAAGGAATCTTTACCTTTTCAAGGCGCATGGGGAAGTGGCAAATTGCAAAGCCCAAGGTAAGTGTTATTTGGGAAGTAACCAGTTCGGTTGTATATTAAATGTGCAGGAGGTTGGGAGTTATCTCATTGATTGGAATTATCTCATTAAATGCACTCAACATATAACCGATATTAATTAGATAGAAACTGAAAATAGTAGAGACAATGCCGAAACATGGCATACATGAACGATGAAGAAAACAAATAGAGCCGAAATAGTCATGGATGAAGCCGATATGATCAAACTTGAGTTGGTTAAGGATACATCCGGTACATGCTGCAAAACGACCGGATGCAGGAAGGAGTAACTTAGCGGGCGCGGGGATTGAATTCTTGAGGGAGGTTGAAGTTCCTCCTCCTCCATTCTCTTTCAAACCGATCATAGAATGAATCGGTCGTCCCTCTGGTTAGTACCTGGGCCTGGTTCAAACCCTCGCCAGGACAGGTTGGAACACCAAGTTCCACCAGAAGGGTGCTTATTTGGGGAATAAGACCGACCGACCGGATGTTGACCATCCAGATGAGAGTGTCGAATAGCACCCGGGACCAGTTGACCGGCGTGCTGGTGATGATGGCCGCCATCATGTTGAAATTCGCCGCGCAATAGGTGTTGGTGACATCTCTTCCAAAGATGCCCCTTCCTATTACATCGTTGAGGAGCTGATACTCAGCCCTCAAGAGAGACTTAGAGCCATGATCATCAACAGGCTCATCCGACCGGGCAAGGGAGAGGGAGACCTCTGCCTTAATATCGGCCGGAGGGTTGAGGTCTGTGATCCCTTGCTTGGGCAGACCGAAGCACCGAGCGAAGTCCTGCTCGGTGAAGTCGAAGATTATACCCCCAACCTTTTATTGGATGTGGGTATCAAATTGGGGTGTGCCCCGGAATACCCTGGCATTATAGTAAAATTCCAAGACGGATTCAGGGTAGATAGTTTGCTTGTCATCCAGAAAATACTGGAGTCCAGTATCTTCCAGTTTCTTGATCATCCGATACACCTCATAGTGTTCGGTACCGGAGCAGGATTCAAAATCGATTTGGAGGATGTTTGGGAATTGAGACATGGTTAGGTTGCCTTAGTGAGAGGATGTTCTTGTGACTTGTGAGTGTTGAGGTGAGCGTTTGCTTCACTTAAATACTAGTTTAGGGGCTATCCTATTGTCCAGGCATTAAATGGGATGACATGTATTAACTGCAGGATAAGAGATTTTGCATGAAATAGGCAAGTTTGCAGTCCAGGTGTCGGTCATAGGCCTGAACCGTGAAAGATATCAAAAGATCTTCACGTCTTTTTAGGCGCGACCATGTTACTTTGAAAGGGTAATGATGCAGAGCAGATATCCTTAACCTCTGATAACTATTCCTCTTCTGTTTGAAATTCAAATAATCTAGGGTAACCTACTTCCGAACCGGTCAGGTATCAGTTGTTCATCCCGATGCGGTTATTTGGTATATGCACCACGTAGCCGGTCGGTTTACTCCATCTGATAGACTGGGCGGTTCTTCCACAGACACCCCGAAGATTCGAAGTTCGACAGCTTAGGAAGAGTTACCGGTTTGTCTGCTTGAACCGGTTTCCCTTTAAGCATCCTTTGGAAGGATTTGGCTAATGTCGGTTAAGCCGAGAGTAAGTCTGAATTGAGAAAACTTAGCTTCCTGCAGCGGCTTCGTGAAGATATCGGCTACTTGTTGATCGGTCGGTACGTATTCCAGCCGGATATGCTTCAGCGTGACATGCTCCCAAATAAAATGATGCCTTATGTCGATGTGCTTGGTTCTGGAGTGGAGAACCGGGTTGTAGGTAATTGCAATGGCACTTGTGTTGTCACAGAAAATCGGGGACTCTTCGGCTATGATACCGAAGTCCTTCAGCTGCTGTTGGATCCAGAGGAGTTGAGAACAGCAACTTCCGGCCGCCGAGTATTCAGCCTCCGCGGTTGATGTAGCCACCGATGTCTGTTTCTTGCTGTGCCATGACACTAGTCGGTCACCTAGGAACTGACATGTTCCACTGGTGCTTTTCCTGTCGATCTTGCACCCTGCATAATCTGCGTCTGAGTAGCTTGTTAGATTAAAGGATGAGTCTTTTGAGTACCACAGACCGACATCAGGAGTGCCTTTCAGATACTTCAGTATCCTTTTTGCGGCTGTGTAGTGGGATTGCTTTGGATTTGCTTGGAATCTCTCACACACACCGACTGCAAACAGGATGTCCGGTCTACTTGCTGTCAGGTACAGTAGGGAACCGATCATGCCCCGGTATGCAATCTGATCTACCGATTGACCCTCATCGTCCCTGTCCAGCTTAACTGATGAACTCATTGGAGTAGCCGCCGAGGAGCAGGTGTCCATACCGAATTTCTTTAGCAGCTCCTTGGTATATTTAGGTTGACTGATTAATGTTCCTTCCTTGAGTTGTTTAACCTGAAGACCTAGGAAGAAACTTAATTCTCCCATCATACTCATTTCAAATTTGTCAGTCATCATTTTTGAGAACTTGTCACAAAGCTTTGGATCGGTGGAACCGAAAATAATATCATCTACATAAATTTGAACAAGTAGGATATGTTCCTTCTTTTCAAACTTAAACAATGTCTTATCCACTGAACCGATGGTGAAATCATGTTCTAATAGAAATGCGGTTAGCGTATCATACCAGGCTCTGGGTGCTTGCTTTAGACCGTATAAAGCTTTGTTCAACCGGTATACATGGTTTGGAAATGCAGCATTTTTGAAACCGGGTGCCTGTTCAACGTACACTTCTTCACGTAGATCACCGTTCAGAAATGAACTTTTAACATCCATTTGAAAGACTTTGAAGTTTTTGAAGGCAGCAAATGCAAGAAAAATCCTAATGGCTTCAATCCTGGCTACAAGAGCAAATGACTCTTCAAAGTCAATGCCTTCTTCCTGTTTGTAACCTTGAGCCACTAATCTGGCTTTGTTCCTCGTGACCAAACCGTCCTCATTGAGTTTGTTTCTGAATACCCATCTTGTTCCTATGACCGATTGATCTTTCGGTCTGGGAACTAAGTACCAGACTTTACTACTCTCGAACTGGTTTAGCTCTTCTTGCATTCCCAAGATCCAATCCGGATCTAACAATGCTTCATCTATTCTTTTCGGTTCAATCTGGGATATGAAAGCAGAGTTAAAGTATCCTTCCAGAAGTTGACTCCTAGTTCGAACAGGTTCTGAAGGGTCACCTATAATTTGCTCAGGAGGATGTTTACTGTTTCTTCTGAGATTCAGTTCAGGGATGTCTACCAAATTACCGGTAACTTGACCAAGGCTAGACATGTCGGTAGGCTGAACGAGATTGTCAGACCGACCGACTCCCTCAGATTGAACCGAAGTGTCAGCTTCCTGTTGTGAAACAGCTTGATCCGGCTGGGTATCAATGTTACCCATTAGGTCATGGACAAACCGCCTGAAGACCGGAGTCTCATCTTCACTATCAGAATGGATATCATTATTTTCCAATCTGTTGTGCAGATCAAAGCATGAAGCAGTATTACTTTCAACCGATTCATCGAAAACAACGTGAATTGTTTCCTCCATGGTTGCAGTTCTATTATTATATACTCTATATGCTTTAGTTACTGCCGAGTATCCTAGCATAATGCCGGTATCCGTTTTTGCATCAAAAGCGGTGAGTTGGGTTTTACCATTTATATGAATATAACATTTACAACCGAAAATCTTGAAGTACTTGAGTTTGGGAACTCTGTTAAAATAAACCTCATATGGTGTTTTGTTGTGAAATCTGTTTATCAAAGACCGGTTTTGTGTATGGCATGCAGTGTTGATAGCCTCAGCCCAAAATTTCTGAGCAATGCCGGAGTCGGCTATCATGGACCGTGCGGCTTCCTTGAGAGTCCGGTTTCTTCTCTCGGCCAGGCCATTTTGTTGAGGAGTCCTAGCACTAGACAACTCGTGTCTAATGCCGGATTCATCAAGATATGCAGTTAATGTACTATTAGTAAATTCGGTACCTCGATCACTTCGAATGCTATTGATACGAGTTGATTTTTCATTTTGCAACCGCTTAAGAAGTGTGATCAGGTTTGATACAGTTTCACGTTTAGATGGTAGAAATATTACCCATGTATATCTAGAATAGTCATCAATAACTACCATGGTGTAAAGCATACCTCCTAGGCTAATGACCTGAATCGGTCCAAATAAATCCATGTGAAGAAGATCTAGGCATCGGCTAGATTGAATATTTCCATTACTCTTAAAAGATGACCTAGTTTGTTTACCCATTTGGCATGCTGAACAGACCTTATCCTGGTTAAATACTATATCAGGAATACCTTCAACTAGCTTTTTACCGCGAATGTAGTTTAAGGTTTTCATGTTTAGATGGTTTAGTCTCTTGTGCCATAGCCATGTTTGATCAGTCTTAGCTATCATACATATAGGATATTCTATTCTTGTTTTCCAGTCTACCTTATAGATGTTACCTATCCTATTTCCGGTTAGTAGTACAATACCTTGAGAGTCCTTAACTAAGCATGCATGTTTAAGGAATTCTACCGTGTATCCGGCATCACACATCTGACTAATACTAAGTAGATTAAAACGTAGGTTTTCAACTAGAAGTACATTATCAATAGTTAGATTACCATGGACAATCTTACCCTTGCCCACAGTTTTACCTTTTGAGTTGTCACCGAAGGTAATTAGAGCACCGGTTACTGATCTGATGTCGATTAGCAAATTGCTATTTCCGGTCATGTGCCTGGAGCAACCGCTGTCCAAGAACCATTCGGAGTTTCCTAGCGGTTTCTTTGGATCCTGCAAAATGTACATATTTACAACTGTTTGGTACCCACATTTACTTGGGTCCACATGCGGTTAGTCCCTTAGGTACCCAAACTTTAATAAACCGGACGGTCTTCTTTGCTAGGGTTTTAACTGTCCTTTTTACACTTGGTCTGGTGTATTTCGGTTTTCCTTCAAATGTCCTAAACGATGATGGTCTTTGGTTCGGTGATCTGTAGTTTGACCTACGTGGTTTAGGAAAATCTTTCTTATATTTGAGGATTTCGGCTTTTCTTTTCTCAAGGTCAAGCCATGAATCGGTTGGGCCAACATAATCGTATTTTAGCTTCTCTTCCCTATAATATGCGGTTTCCTCTTCTTCAGCTGTACACGTGCTCTTAAGAAATTTTATAAAGGGAAGGTTTCCTTTTGTAAGCCTTGCTTTCTCTATGGGTTTTCGGTCTTTAGAGCTATTCTCTGTGTATCCTAGACCATGCTTACAACAAGGATGCCTGTAGTGTTTATTCATATTCTTTACTATATCGCTAGATCTCTTATAGGCGGCCATCGTATATTGAAATCGGGCATTCTCTTCCTCGGTTAGTTCTCTAGTCGGTTCACTAGGTTGTTCGGTCTTAAGGTCTAACTCGGTTTCTATAGTATGGGTATCATCAGATTGTATGACCTCCGGTTCGGTTATGATGGGTACCTCTGGTTTTATTGGAATAGGTGTTATGGAATCGGGCTTGATGTTGAGGTGTTTAGGTAACATGGTCAATAGGTTCTTATATTCTTCTACCATGTCATTCAATGCATTGTATAACTCATCTTTAGTAAATTCTTCACAAGGAGAGTCAAATACCTGTTCCTCATTGGCCATGAGACATGTGAGTTCATCGTCGCTGTCACTGCGAGCCCATAGACTTCCTCCATCGTCGGCTATTAGTGCTTTCGGTACCTCACTTCCTTCACCGGCTTGTTAATAATTGTTTCTGTCATTTTGATAGTCCGGTTTCTGGGTATCCCTCCTTGGTTTCCTGCATTCCCACTTAAAGTGACCCAAACAGTTACAGTTATAGCATCTTACATTGGATTTGTCACCATAGTAGTTGTTTGTCGGTTGGCTCCTTTTCATGAACCTCCCAAACTTCTGTGCGAGCATAGCCATGGCGTCCTCAGTAAACTGTTCGGCTGTTCTGATAGGTACGGGTGCAGGAGCCGGTATCGGTGCCGGTGTGGGTACAGGAGCAGGTACAGCCGGTTCTGTAGATGTGATTAGTGCTCTGGTTGATGTTGAGGCCGAGACTTCCTCTTCGGTTCTAGATTTCATTTCGAATTCGTATGCCTTTAGATCTTCGAATACATCGTATAGTTTCATCTTACGTAGGCTCTTTGATTCCCTCATTACCATTGTCTTTATATCCCAGGCACTTGGAAGAGATCTCATAGCCTTCATAACTACCTCTTTGTTGTCATACTTCTTGCCCAGAGTTGCTAGTTCATCTAACACACCAGTGAACCGGTCACTGTATTCCTTCATAGTTTCTCCTGGTTTCATTTTGATACTTTCGAACTTCTGTGTGGCCATCATTATTTTGTTCTCCCTTGTTCTTTCATTTCCTTCAAAGATCTGGATGACCGTGTTCCATGTCTCCTTCGCAGTTTTGCAATCTCTGATCTTGCAGTATGTGTTTCTGTCTACGCTGTTGGAGATCCGTTTTCTTGCATGGTTGTCCAGATTGTTCCTTCTCCTATCTTCAGCCGTCCATTCTTTTCTATCTTTATCAATGAATATCGGTCCTTTGGTTAGAATGGATTCCATTTCATCATCCAAGGTGACTAGGTGCAGGTGCATGCGTGCCTTCCAGTTGGCAAAGTCATCACCTTCTAGCATTGGAGGCCTATCCTGATACATGTTCGCTTGAGTATTGAAACTAACTGCTCTGATACCAATTGTTAGGATCTAGGTCGCCGCTGGTGGACCGGGGGTTGGACCGGTTAGCGCTTCTCACTCGTAGGGTGGTGGTTAATCCGGTTAGAGATTAACACCGGGGTTTCAATACTACACAACCTGTCACAAACCCTTGAACTAAGTTCAAGCGCGGAAGAGGTTTGCTTTCAGGTTGAAGCTGCACGCTTGTATGATAGGCACGGTCAGTTTCGGATGATGAAGATTTGGAGATGGTGGGTCGGTTTCGGTAATCTGGATATTCGGTATGGTTAGTATAAAGTCGGTTTGAAGCGGTATGGTTAAGTTAGTCGGTTATGTAATGAAGCCGGCAGAAAGTAAATAACACAACAGATTTTATGGATGTTCGGAGATAAAACTCCTACGTCACCCCTTCCTCTCGAAACCGCGAGAAGGATATTCACTAAGGAATACAAGTACAAGCCGATCGAGACTTATTTTCTGCTCGATAACACTCTTACAATTTACACCGAAATTGTAGAACACACTTTAACTTTCAACACTTAGGCTTTCTCGAATAGCACACTGTTATCACTTGTAGTAAATGCTCTTAGCTCTCGTTATCCCAATGTATGTCCCACATTTACTCTTCTGCAACTGCCTCCTTTTATAGGTGAAATATGCCCTTGAATCTGATTGGCTGATCAGAGGTGCAGTGATTCAGTGTCTCAGAGGTTCAGACCTGCGGTCGTCTCCTCAGACCTGATGGTCAATCTCAGACCTGGTATCCTGTCTCAGACCTGGCGGTCTGTTCATTCGGTGTGTAGGACAAGCCTGCCGGGTTTGCCTTTTACTTGATATAGGCACTGTCTGTTTGGACAGTTGTCTGTACTTTGAAGATTTCCTTTCTGGCTTATCCCGAAGTAGAAGGATCCGGTAGTACTGTTTTTCTGCAGCCTACAGTCTTTCCTCAGACTTGCATGGATATGGAAGTATTCAGTCTGTTCCTTTGGTATCATTCTCAACAGATACCCAAATTGTCTTTTTGTACTGGTCGGTCATTTGACTTGGCCGAATGTCTTTTGGTAGTGATGTAACCGGACTTCTTCCGGTTATTCTTGTCTTGTGGATGATCGGCTGTTTGATGGTTCCGGTTTTGAGCTTTGGCCGATCCTTCCTTTGTGCGGTCACGTTCCGAATACTCTTGATCGGTTTGGTAGCTAGACCGGTTAGGTTTCTTCAGTCAGTTCTCTTGTTCATCCGGTCCGGTTCCTTGTTCCTGCATGGGAAGTTTGTTTAAGTTAGGTTTATTTGAACCGGTCTTAATTTATCTAACAATATCATTCCCCTAACAAGAGATATCTCACATGTAATTCTTAATCACATGAGGAATTTTCAGAAAGTCGCATATTCATGCACAATTCCCAAGATTTTTTGAATTTCTATTGTCAAGAATTTTCTCTTTGTAGAAAGTCGCATCTTCATGCGCAATTATTGATATATCTTGAATTCAAATATCAAGAAAATTATTCAAAAAAAGTTAGAGTCACACGTTCATCCCTAGTTTAACTAGGAAGTCCCAAAGGAAACTTCCCAAGATTTCTTGAAATCTATTGTCAAGAATCTTCTTTCCTAGAAAGGCGTATCTTCATGCGCAATTCTTAAAATCTTTGAAAACAAATTGTCAAACAATTCATTTGCTTGAAAGCCGCATCTTCGTGCGCAATTCCCAAGATTTCTTGAATTTCTATTGTCAAGAATCTTCTTTCCCAGAAAGCCGTATTTTCATGCGCAATATCTAAGATCTCTTGAATTCGATTATCAAAAAGATTCTTCCAACAAGGTGGACTTAAGTGACAATCTCTGATCTAACTAGGAATTTCCTGAATTTAACAATCCTCAAGATCTCTTGAATCTGATTGTAAAAAATATTCTTTCCCAAAAAACTGCATCTTCATGTGCAATCATTAAGATTTCTTGAATTTTTATTGTCAAGAATCTTTTCTTCGTAGAAAGTCGCATGTTCTTGTGCAACTCCCAAGGTCTCTTGAATTCGTTTGTCAAGAACCTTCTCCTCAACAAGATGATCCTGAGTGGTGATCTCTGATCTAACTAGGGATTCCCAAAATCGAAAACTTCAAAGATTCTTGAAATCAATTGTCAAGAATCTTGTCCTAACAAAAGCCGCATCTTCATGCATAATATTCAAGATCTCTTGAGCCTAATTGTCAAGAAGATTATCCCTAACAAGGTGGACTTAAGTGAAAATTCCTGATCTAATTAGGAATTTTCAGTATTAACAATTCTCAAGATCTCTTGAATCCGATTGTCAAGAATTTTCTTTCCCAGAAAGTCGCATCTTCATGCGCAATCCTTAAGATTTCTTAAATTCGTATTATCAAGATCTTTTCTTTGTATAAATTCGCATGTTCATGTGCAACTTCTTAGGTCTCTTAAATTTGACTGTTAAGAAACTTCTCCTCAACAAACTGATCCTGAGTGGTGAGAGATTCCCAAAATCGAAAACTTCAAAGTTTCTTAAAAACAATGGTCAAGATATTGTTCCAACAAAAGCCAGATCTTGATGCACAATAACCAAGATCTCTTGAATCCGATTGTCAAGAAAATTTTCCCTAGCAAGGTGGACATAAGTGACAATTCTTGATCTAAATAGGAATTTCCAGAATTAACAATTCTCAAGATCTCTTGAATTCTATTATTGAGAATCATATTTCCTAGAAAACCACATCTTCATGCATAATCTTTAAGATTTATTGAATTCCTATTGTCCAAAATATTTTCTTCGTAGAAAAGTTTCATGTTCATGCGCAACTCCCAATATCTCTTGAATTCAATTGTTAAGAACTTTACCACGACAAGATGATATTGAGTGGTGATCCCTGATCTAACTAGGGATTCTCAAAATCAAAAACTTCAAAGATTCTTGAAATCAATGGTCAAGAATCTTGTCCCAACAAAAATCGCATCTTCATGCTCAATATTCAAGATCTCCTAAACCCGATTGTCAAGAATATTATCCCCAGCAAGGTGGACTTAAGTGACAATTCCCGATGTAACTAGGAATTTCCAAAATTAATAATTCTCAAGATCTCTTGAATCGGATTGTCAAGAATATTTTTTCCAGAAAGCCACATCTTCATGCGCAATCCTTAATAATTTTTTAAGTTCCTATTGTCAAGAATTATTTCTTTGCATAACTTGCATGTTCATGCGCAACTCTCAAGGTCTCTTAAATTTTATAGTCAAGAACCTTCTCCTCAATAAACTGACCCTAAGTGGTGATCCCTAATCTGACTAAAGATTTCTAAAATCAAAAACTTCAAAGTTTCTTGAAATCAATGGTCAAGAATCTTGTCCCAACAAAAGCCGCATCTTCATGTGCAATATCCAAGATCCCTTGAATCCAATTGTCACGGAGATCTTCCCTATCAAAGTCGACTCAAGTGAAAATTCTTGATATAACTGAGAATTTCCAGAATTAACAATTCTCAAGATCTCTTGAATCCAATTATCGAGAATCTTCTTTCCCAGAAAGCGACATCTTCTTTCTTAAATTCTTATTGTCAAAAATATTTTCTTCGAAAAAAGTTGCATATTCAGGCACAACACTCAAGGTATCTTGAATTCAATTGTCAAGAACCTTCTCCTTAACAAGCTGATCTTGAGTGGTGATCCCTGATCTGACTAGAGATTCCCAAAATCGAAAACTTCAAAGATTCTTGAAATTAATGGGCAAGAATCTTGTCCCAACAAAATCCACATGCTCATATGTAATTTTCAAAGTTCTTGAAATCGACCCTCAAGAACTTCTCTCCCTAGTAAGATGAATTTGTGTAACAATTCTTAGTCATACTCGGAATTCCCAAAAGTTGAAGACTTCGAGATCTTTTGAACCTGATTGCCAAAGATCTCGTTTTCAAAGAATCACATTTTATGTGCGATTTCTAAAAGCTTTTGACTCCATTCTTCAAAAGAACCTTTCTTCATGACAAGTTGCCTTTGCATGATGATTCTTAATCATGCTAGGAACGTTCTAAATTTGGCAAGTCTCCTTCTCTAAGATTATTACAAATGTTCATATCCTTTAGTAGCCGTACTAAATACATCTCTCCCTACTAAATGTGTGTAAGACACATGTATGCACTATGGACATGTTTTGGAAAATGGCTATATGATGAGTACATCATTTGGTTGTCATCACAATAATTCCCTGGCAGATTCATAAATGGTGGCTCTAGTCCATACTAGGATTGTTTCGGTGAGAAGTGTTCCCAAACACCCAACCTAATGGTGTAGATCTTTCTTAGAGCAACAAATTCTAGATAAGAAAAACTCTTGTGTCATTAGGAGAGTTTTAGAAAACAAGTCACATTTGGTCTTTTAGTCTTTGCACTAGAGATAAATTTTCTTGGATCGTTTGTTGGACCCGTAGTTTAGACTAGGGGAATTTTTCCGAAAAATTCATCAAAACCCTCTCGTGTGATAACTTTTAACTTGTTGGCGGTAATGTACCTTTGCGGTATTTAGACTCTTGATCTATTACAGATTAAGAGAATAAAACTCTCACGAAATCCTTTAGCTTTGGAAAGCTAAGGTAACCCCTTTGTTTGAATTGTCCATTCATGCGTCCTCAGTAGGATGGAAATTCCCCAACAAAATCTTATAAAACCCCTATCTTTGAACGCTAAGATAACCCTTTTGTTTGAATTGTCCATTTTTTCATCTTTGATATGATAGAAGTGTCAAAACCCCTTTTATTTGAACTATCCATTCATTCATCTTTGATAGGATAGAAGTCATAAAACCCCTTTTGTTTGAACTATCCATTCCTTCATCTTTGATAGTATAAAAGTCTCAAAACCCCTTTTGTTTAAACTATACATTTCTTCATCTTTGATAGGATAGAAGTCTCAAAACCCTTTTTTTTAATAGTCCATTTATTTATCTTTGATAGGATAAAGTCTCAAAACCTCAATTGTTTGAACTATTCATTCATTCATCTTTGATAGGATAAAAGTCTCAAAACTCCTTCCACTTCAATTATCCATTCACGACATCATTGGCGGGATGGAAACCCCAAAAGTCTCTTGTGAAATCCTCTAGATTTTGAATACTAAGATATTACCTTTTGTTTGAACTATCCACTCCTCTAGCATGATAGGATGAAAGTCTCGAAGTCTCTTGAAATCCTTCGGTTTGGAATGACAAGGTAGCCAGCCCTTTAGATCATTGTAGTTTTCGATCTTTATTCGAACTACACACGGAATTGATTCCCAATTCACAATGATATGTAGGTAACATCCTAGCAGGTTAGGTCCATCTGATTCTCTTTCTTCTTGGGGAACGAAAGTCTAAAATTATAGTTCATATTATGGGCATTTTTCTAAAATAAAAAATAAAAAAATCATCTGCATCACATGCATCATTTATATGATCAAGAGTGCGTTGCATATCATTACATGAGTCACGTCTATTAATCGGTGATCACTCAACATTTATTTGTATTACCGTTCGCCAATCGTATTGAGTCGGGATTTTCAAACCATTGCTTTAGGTTTCGAAAAAAAATTGAATTACTTGTGGTCTTGATTCATCTCTCATGAGGATAAGTAGATAAACTATCAAATAGGTTCAGTCACACGTCAAACATGTTTACAGAAAATCTTGTTGTTCTAAAGTGAAAGAAGACATAGATCTCTCCCGTCGAAACATACCTTAGACACAACAAAAGTAGGCTTTATCAATAAATCTTAAACTAAAGACTATTTCAAGTGCAAAGAGAGTTTGAATACCTCTATAAAAATTCATATGAAGGATTATCTATTCTAGTTCCTTCTCGTGTCTCATGGATTGTTAAAACATTTTTAGACTCCACGAAGTTGTGTTGACGTTCAAACCTTAATGTCAAGGCAAAACAGATTAGGGAAATCTCCTGACTTCTAAAAAAAGTGATTATTAAAGAGATTAATTTGAAATGTTGAGCAATAACAAAAGAAATCAATGAACACAGTATTCATCACAAGGTTCAAATAGTGAAAACATGACTGGACAATTTCGCTAGGTATGTTGATCTATTAGATATACCAATGATACTTCAACAAGAAAACAACAGAAAAGACAATGGTCACTTCTGTGCATGTTGAGGTTTTGAAATCACCACTGGACAATTTTGATAGGCGTATCGATTCAACTAAACACCCCTAGTATAAGCTCACTCAAGCTTAGAATTTTAAAGATTTCTCTATAAAAAAACATACAAAAGAAAATAAATTCTAAAAATGTCAAGCCTGAAAAACAAGCGGCCCAAAAATCAGAATCTTCAACAAGAGTTAAACTTCGGTTTCCAATAACCTTTTTGAAAACAATCACGGGAATATAATTAGGAATTTAATTTTAGTAATTCATTTTTTATTGAGAAAAAAATGATAAGTAAATCAGACCTCCTCTGAAACAGTTTAACACTTTTCACGGGTTTTATAACGCTGAAGATGTTTCGGTCCAAAGTCAATCATGTGATGATTGGATCGAAATCTTCACTAACTTTTAAGAAAAGGAAGCAAAACACCTTGATCTTCACTAAGGAAATTTTCAAGATTGCATTCATATTAGTCTAGAGCTAATCATACATTTCGCATCATGGATTTCCAAAACCTTTGTGTGTTTTGAATTTCTAAATATGCATTTATTTTTACCATTCACGGCTAACAAATGCATCACGATTTCATGGCCTTAGAGCCAATCATGCATTCGTGCACCAAGGGATCAGAACACCCACATTTTGTTGGGATGTTTTTTCTGACACACACCTAGTGTCTCGATACCAAATTTGGAGAATTCTCAAAACAAATTGTAAGGACATCTCCAATCATCATTTGTGTCAACAGATCATGGGTACGATCTACTTTTTTGCGAGAGTTAGTAGCCTTAACATGTTGGATTCGTTGTTTATGTAAACATATCCCATTTACGATCTGTTTCGTTACATAAATCAGCAGCCTTAGCGTGCTAAATTTATTATTTGTGTTAAGAGATCCCGAATACGATCTATTTCGTTGTGAGAGTCGAAAGCCTTAGTGTGTTGGATTCATCGTTTGTATCAACATATCCTGTGCACGATATATTTTCGAGAGTCAGAAGTCTTAACGTGCTGGATTCATCGTTTGTGTTAACAGATCTTGTGTACGATTAGTTCTGTTACATGAGTCGACAATTTTAGCATGGTGTATTTGTCATTTGTGTTAATAGATCTTGTGTATGATCTATTTTGTTTCGAGAGTCGGCAGCCTTAGCGTGATGAGTTCATCATTTGTGTCAAAAAATCTCCCGTACAATCTATTTCGTTACATGAGTCGACAGCCTTAGCGTGCTGGATTTATTGTTTGTGTCAACAGTTTCCCGAGTACAATCTGCTTTATTGCAAGAGTTGATATTCTTAGTGTGCTAGATTTATCGTTTATGTTAACAGATCCCGGGTACGATCTGTTCCATTACATGAGTCAACAACCTTAACATGCTTGATTTATCGTTTACGTCAACAAATCCTAGATATGATCTGTTTCATCGCGTGAGTCCTTAGCCTTAGCGTATTGAGTTCATATATGTCCATCGCATGAATCAATAGCCTTAGCGTGCTGAGTTCATAGTTTATGCCAACAGATCTTGGGTACGATCTGTACGTTTCCTACAAAATTCGCTCATCAAATCGTCGATGTGAGGACCTTATATTTCCTAGGAGCTCCTCATTATCTTAGATACGAGGATTCTATATTTCCTAAACAAGTTTCTCATCATCTACATGATGTGAGGACTTTGTATTTTCTAGGAGTTGCTCGTTATCTTAGATACAAGGATTCTACGTTTGCTACATAAATTGCTCATCATCTTGCTGATGTGAGGATTTTGTATCTTCTAGGAGTTGTTCGTTATCTTAGATACAAAGATTCTATGTTTGTTACACAAGTTTCTCATCATCTCGCTGATGTGAGAACTTTGTATTTTCTAGGAGTTGCTCGTTATCTTAGATATGAGGATTCTATATTTTCTACACAAGTTGCTCATCAACTTGCTAATGTGAGGACTTTGTATTTTTTAGAAGTTTCTTTTTATTTAGATATGAGGATTCTATGTTTGTTAAACAAGTTGCTGATTATCTTTTGATGTGAGAACTTAATTCCCACTAGTAGTTGTTCATTATCCTTTCATTTGAGGACTCTATGTTTTGCCAATAGTTTTTCATCATCCTTCAATATGAGAACTCTTTGTTTCTTAATAGTTACTCATTATTATATGGTATGAGAACGCAATTTCCCTGACAGTTTTCATCATCTATTCGATGAAAAACTCTATGCCTAGTGTTTCTTATGATTCTTTTGGAACGTAATAAATTGATATCTTCTAGAATAAGTTGTTATGTGTGACTTTTGGTAGACTTTCGTTATTTCATTATTTCGAAATAATTGAAACCTTTTGTAACCAAAAATCCAATTCTCATCACCAGTGTGAATCCCGATCATTACAGCCCGATTTCTACTTCTATCATCGATGTAATTCCTCGATCACCATGATCAGGTAATTTTTGAACGATAAGATACACCACAACTGATTGTTTTTGGTTGATATGAATTTTTTTCCACAGGTGATGCTATTCAAAAGGTATCTCTCAGAATTTGTCTGCTAGATAAAATTACCTAGATGCATCGTCTCACGGATGTATATGGAGTCTCTATATATGGATACATGGTTGTAGTATGCTATGTTTGCATATGTTGGTATCTTGTATATGTATTTTGTAGGAATGTTGCTATTGCCCACTCATCTAATTCCTCGAACATGTATTGACACGAGAGGTAAAGTACATTAGAAGATGCACGACCCATGTTATATATTTTCTTCTCTTCTTTAATATTTACATTTTGGGGTTACAAAATTAGTGCCTATATGATCAATCTTGGAAATATGTTTTGCAAAGAGAGAGATCATCTTCTCCAAACTCTACCCAAGAGAGGCATTCTGTAGGCACTCAATTTTTACACTCCAAAATTATAATAATTTTTCCCGTTCCAATATGATGATCATACTTTATTATTGGTCTGGGAGAGAAAAAATAAAAAGTACTTTTCGGAATTGGCTCAGAACGACCATCGAGTCGCGGTCCAAATGCTAGTTTCTAAAAATACTCAAGCTTCATATGTTTTCATATTTTAGAATGACCGATTTGAAAAATCATAAACTTCGAGTATAATATTGATGTTTGACAAAATGTTATTGTGTGTCCAAATATCAAATTTCATAAAAGTCAGAAACGTTCAGATTAATCAGTTTGAAAATTATGAATTTTGTGTATAATATTATTGTTTGCAATTTTATGTAGGAAACAAATGTCAAAAACCGAGTTGAACTGGATGAGTCAACGAATATTAATGGGTCAGACCATGTGCCTAAAGGAAGTCAAAAATGCGGATGCGAACGCTGACTCCAAGCGCGAATCATTTGAAAAAACACCCAAATATGTGTATTTGGTGTTTTGTTTTGCTAAAGAAATTCTTAGGGGATCATCAACTTGAAAAATTCACCCAGGACGCTATGCTCAACAAAATTAGTTGATCTCGAATGATTTGTAAATCTTGAAGAGTCCTCTACAAGGTTTGTTTGTATCCAAAGGTGTTCTTAGTCAAAAGTTATGGTTGTTTGAAGTCACGGTTGATCCATGTTGGCTGAAATTGAGAACTCAAAAGGAGCCTGACTTTGAAATTATGTAACTTGGGCCACACTACATCATTTGACATGTTTCAAGTTAGAGAATGAAAATGGACGGGTTACCTACACATAGTCTTCGTCTCAGCCAAAATGATTCAGAACTTAGTCCGGGGTGACCTGCTGAGTGAGTTGCCTGTTGAGCCAACTCAAGAAAACTAAATGTCTCCGTTATACCCTTGCCTAAGAAGTATATATTGTTAATAAGTTAGACATGAATCTTCAAGACATTAAAGTTTTACATTCATCAAGGGACAATTGATAAAAGAAGGTCGTATTATAGTGGATGTTGACAAAAATTCAAGTCATACATAATATTTACAATGTGTAATTCAGTTGTGGGTCTCCATTCAGGTGTGAATGTGACATATCAAAAACTAAAACAAGCATATTAATATCATAACATGGACCAAAATGTAAAAAAAAACCATTATGAATTATCTTGAATGTGAGCAATATAAATGGGAAAATCAAGGGATGAAGGGGTTATTACAGTTATTGGATATTTGTAATTTTATTTGGATTGATATATCTATGAATTTTATTGAATGATTGTCAAAATCTAAAAGACATACAATTATTTTGGTTATAGTAGAACAAAATTCAAAAATGGAATACTTCATTAGTATGAAACTTCCCTATTTAGAAAGTAGTGTAGCTCATGTCTTTCTCAATCATATATCTAAGTTACATAATATCCAACTAACTATAGTAAGTGACAATGATATCACTATAATTTGGAAATAGTTGTACAAATTACAAAGAATTACTCATGGAATGTTGACAACGTATTATCCTTAGATAGATGGTCAAACGAAAGTGATAATAGAAATGTGGAATGTATAGCAAGACAAAAACCACAAACATGAACTAAGTGGTTTCCTTTAGATGAATAGTGGTATAATACGGATTTTTATTCGGTTATACTATTGTCACCATATGAGATAGTATATGACCATACACCTCTAGTTCATTATCTTTATTTGACTGGTGATTCAAGAGTGGAAGCAACTTATATAAGTTTTCCAGCTAGAGAAGAAACACTTCAATATTTTGGCCATTTTTAGAAATAATTTTTACATTTTTATTTATTATTTATTCAACCTTATCTGATCAAAGGATCTAGCACGAACCCTATCATACACTAAGGATAAATTTATAGGAAAATACAAAAGAAATTAAATAAATAAATACAAGATTGCATTGAAATGACAATCCATAAAAAAGACCTTAAGATAGAGGGCTCCTCTTTGAACAGACTTAACAATCTCAATTATATCGACCTTGCATATACTCCAGAGATGTACTTTGTATTGTCCTAAGGTCATATAGATTGTAATCCAGAGCGATAAGAACGAAAGGGTTGGTGTGACCAAAATTACAACTACTTGTGCTTCCAAAGGCTTAGATTCTAAGGGCTTCAAGCCTTTTGTGTAATAGGGAGGTAAGTCTTGCTATGGCTCGCCAAAAGCGTTTAATATTGATCATTAAAGATGTCTTACACATTTTAGCCTCATAATGGCGCATTTTTCTTCCTGTCCTTAGAAAGGCATGCATTTCATTATCATTATCAAGAATTGAAGACGCTAAGAATGACTGTAATTCATATTATCCTTTTTTTTTTCAAATTAACAACTTAATCCTTGATTAAAAAAAATTTCATCGCATAATGGGGCAAGGCCTCAAAGTAAATGTAATGAGGGCCCATTTTATTACTATGTTTACAGATCAGTTCATTGTCCCATTGGAATCTTATTCTCTATGATATGTGAAGAAGTGAATTAGAATCCGGATTCGAGCCATAGCACATGGTTTCAATTTTCATGATCTAAATCAAGCAGGTTTTCCATGAAGAAGATTTGTCTCGGCATATTCTATTTAATGCACGATTTTATCAACTGTAGCAAAAGAAAGAAACTTCATAGAAGCCAATAACTGAATATTTTTGTCTGTAAGTACTGCAAAATTTATTTCATCCATAAATTTATTTTCTTTCCTATGAGTTCTAGTATCAATAATTATTCATATGTTGTGGGTCACATGTATAGAACCAACTAGGGTATTAGTCATAGCTTAAAAGATATTTTAGAAGCTCATAAAGGCTCATTTATAGGCCAGGGGTCATAAAGACCTAAACGAGATCCTAACAACGCCATGGCATGCTCAATTATCTCTTAACCTAGCTATTTTAACCTATCTATGTTACGTCTAATAACTTTATCATTCAGACCTTTGAATTTATAGATATAGTTCTCAGACCTATGAATGAGGATATTCCCGAAACTCACAAAGAAAAAAGGAAGTGAATTAGACAAAAAAGACAACTTGGACAAAAAAATATTGATTCATCAATAATGTTTAATTAGTCATAATTCTCTTTTCGGTCTAAGCTATTGATTTCACTATTATTAATGAGAAATAATTGAATAATTTGTAAAGTTTGAAAATTTCAAAAATTTCAAAAATTTCAAAAAATGAGAATGAAAATTTTTATAATCACAAATTAATTTTATGACCACAAATTAATCAATCTCATGTTTTTTAGTTTTTAAAAGTCAAGTTATGATTCAATAAAAAAAGTGAAATGTTAAAAATAAGCCAAACAAGCCCTAAGCAAACAAATATAGCCTTGGAAGCCATTAGATTGTGTAGAATTATCTTGGAAGGAAACAATTCCAAGAATAGAAATATAGCTACTTGATTTGATTTTTATTTTATCTATAGATTTCATCTTTATTTTATTTATATTTTATTTTATTGATATGTAATTTTCACTATTTAAGCACTAGACTTCTTATGTAATAAACAAGTAATTAACAAGCAATAAAAATATTATTTTCCCTCTCTCAAAATTCTACATTGTATCAGAGCCATGTTCTTGAGCTATAAAATCTAGTCTTCCGCGCTGCCTCCATCAATGGTACTTTAGCCATTGATGTAGGACTCTAATATTGCTCTATTAATTATAATAATAATAATAATAATTTTCTATTTCCTTTATATTTTCTATTTGTATTCGAGAGAATATTTTATTTATCAATATCCAGCGAAACTCCGACGATTCAAACGTCACTCGCTGTCATCAACATTCAGCGATACTCCGGAGATTCGAACGTCACTCACTGTCATCAACATCAATCAACATCAATCAGGTGGCTGACATCTCACCAAGGCAATTCAAGGAAGTATATGGCAAGTTGGATAGTCTCAACATTTACTACCCAACTTGTGGGGAGTGTAGAATTGTCTTGGAAGGAAACAATTCCAAGAATGGAAATTCCAAGAATGAAATGTTGTCAGTAGCAAATCAATGAGAATAATTGATTTACTACTTGATTGAAGATTTGCTGCTGATTTGATTTTTATTTTATCTATAGATTTGATATTTATTTTATTAATATTTTATTTTATTGACATTTTATTTTATTGATATGTAATTTTCACTATTTAAGCACTAGACTTCTTATGTAATAAATTAGCAATTAACAAGTAATAAAAATATTATTTTCCCTCTCTCAAAATTCGTCAGATTGAGTTTTGGGTCGAGTACGGGTTACGGGCGAGCTACAAGCGGGAAATACTCTCGGTCAAAAAACGAGCCAACATGTGGTGGTCTTCGGTCGTGGGCCAGATATTCGATCAGTTGCCAAGCCACGTAATTTCTCAATTGGGGGAAAGAGAAACTGTTAGGATCGGGGACGCCCTTGGAGGACCGGGGTGTTTCCGGTTTCGGGAAGGGTGGCCTCTTACACAACACACAACACTCTGGTGATAGTCCGATTAGAGACTAAAACCGTTCTCAGCACTGCACAAACTGTCACAGACTCTTGAACCGGGTTCAAGGGCGGAAATGTCTGTTTCAGGTTGAAGCAACGTATGCGACTTTAGATGATGTTTTTAGAAGGAGTCGATTTTATGGATATGAGTGACCGGTTTATGAAGTATGATTAGTTTGAGGTTTGATAATGAAAGCAACGAAAGAACACGAGACAAAGATTTTTATGGATGTTCGGAGCAAACCCTCCTACGTCACCCCTTCTTCTCAGATTATGAGAAGGATCTCCACTAACTTTTATAGTTATAACAATACCTCCGGTCGAGCCCAACTTCGCTACTCGCCGGTTACACCAAACTCACACTTTGATGTAATACAACAACTCAACACAACACAATATAGAAAGCTTCCGGTTTTAGACACACCGGTTTTGATCGTAACAGTTTATCTCTCTAGAATCTTTATAACTTATCACTTGAATAGATCGATTCGCAACTTGTTTACTTGTGCAATTAATGAAGACGTTTCGTCTTCCTTTTATAGTTGAGAAGAGCTAACGGCCACTTGTCTTCTCTCTCCTTTGGATTGGTCGATCATTATCACGCCTGTGCAGGAAGATTGCTTGCACGCTTCACCTTCCTCAACACCTGGCAGTCATGCAGGCAGCTCTGAGCAGAGGATGACATAATCGGTTTTTAGATTTGGACACGTGCTGGACATCCACCTCAGGTTGTCAACTTCGGATCAATAAAGCATCATTTCTTTCCTCGCATGCTTTCGATCGGATCTGATCTTCTTTTATTCTTTCAAGACACGTTTCTTTCGTCATGGTACGTCACTCTTGAAGTTTGAATCTTCCGGTTTTGTGTCTTGTGCAGTATGATCCGGCTGGTGTGTAAGCTTTTGTCTCTGCTGACCGGTTGCTTGAGAAAGAGAAAAACCGGTTCCTCTGATCTTTATCTTGATCACTTGGAACTGGTTTCTTTGAAGTATAGCAGCAACCGATTTTGATACGCCAACCGGTTCATACGGTTTTGATCTGTACCTGCACATGAAAATTAACAACTGTTTAGTTTATCTGGCCGGTTCCACAAAATTAACTTACTTAATTTTTCTATCAATTTCTCCCTTTTTGATTATTTAGAATAAATATTCAAAACTTGTAATGTGTGGCCGGTTCCAAAATTAATTTACTTAATTTTTCTATCAATTTCTCCCTTTTTGATTATTTAGAATAAATATTCAAAACTCGTAATGTGTAACTTAACCAGCGGAAGAGAAGGGCAACTGAAGGCTCAACCGCAACTCCAAGCTTCAGACAAATTATTGCTCCGCCACCTCCTCCACCAAAACCGGTCTGTACTAGTTTTGGGTTCAAGAAAAGGGTACCGGTCACTCAAGTGTATGGGCCGGAATGCTGATTGACGCTGCAAGACGTGACAGGGAGTGGAAGGCCAGAGAAGAGAAAGAAAGAAGACGGTTTGAGAAAGAACTGGAAAAGGAGCTTCACAAGGGGGGACCATCCAAACCTTAATATTTTTCTGTTCTTTCAAAACAATTTGTGTTTAAACTATGTTTCTGAACTTGACCACTTTATCATATTTATCTCCTCAAATTTACACATGTTTTTCTCATGAAAAATCAAACTCATATTTTTCTATCAGAAACCTTGATCGTGTGGCTGAATTTTCTTGGTCGCATGGATGAGGGATTCTCGGTCGTGGCTAAGAGAAATATTCGGTCGGACGTTCGATCAAAAAAATAGACCAAAGGCCAAAATTCTTCGATTGCAACCCAAGCGATACTCGGTCGTGTCGGTCAAAAACAGGTCAACAATAGCCTTTGTTGCATTATTAGTAGGCTCAATACCTTCGGTCGAGGGATGAACTTCAATCATCTTCAACCTCTAACCGACCATAAAAATCCTTCAATCAAATTTTCATGCTCAAACAATTAGAATTTATCATTCAACCGGTAAAGAGTTCATCGTAGAATTGTTGGAAAATTTTGAATTTGGTCGGAAAAACACAAATTTGGCTTCCACCAAAATCCTTTTCTAGGCATATACAAATTTACTACAAATTAATGATACAAATGTAAGAGACTATATAACATATCTTGTTCAAGTAAGTTCGTAAGAATTTTTCCAAAAAAAAACATTTGATACAAATCATAAAATCAATTCTAACACTACCAAATTCAAGATATAAGAAAAATCCGAGAAGTAAGAGTTTTTTTCTAATTTGAGAACTTGACTCAAACTAATGAGAAATGGTTTAGAAATGATCCTAAACCATTTTAAAATATGTTGTGATGTGTTTTGGGTTTCTATTCTTGAACAAAAGATCAGGACGAGCAACACCATTTTTTTATTTTAAAATGAAAATTGGGAGATTTTTTATTCAGAACAAGTTAAAGGATTCTAGTTCGATGAAAAGTTTCTAAAACATGTTAAGAATGCATTCTAATTAAGAAATCAAAGAACGAGACAATAAGTAAGCAAATATAAACTCAATTATATGAAAACAAATTTTGTTCAAAAGTGGAGTTACATGCAGAATGGAAGCTTATGTGGGTTTCAAACGATTCTTATAAGCTTTGAGTTTTTGGACATCAGTTATGCCAGTCCGGATCTTCTACTACCGATTCTCGTGTTCCCCTGTTGCAGACCAATCAAATTGCAGCTTTATTATTTTATTAATAAATCAATCTAGGTTGGAGAGGGAGGAGGGAGAATCCAGAATCCGGGTTTCATTCCGAGTTCACCCAAACGCCGTTAACGGAATGTCCAGTTAACGTACATAATTAATATAATATTCATATGCTCCAGCGAAGCTAACTTCTCTCCAGGCGCCATGTGAGAAGGAAGGGTGAGAAGCAAAAGGAGCGAAGCTTTCCCCGCCTAGGAGCCCTGACCTTCATGTAAACCCCCCAACCCACCCATGAGAAAACCGTTTACTTATCATATAAATACACTTACCCATGTATGTAAATACCAAAATTAACATGAATTTAATATTTCCATTTATTAAATATTAATTAAATTTATTGGAAATGACATTCAACGAAGAAATCTTCGCTCAAATTACTTCATTCTTATTTTTAAAATTTTTTATTAAATTTTTATTTACGGGGAGACGGTTTAAAGCGAAGAAATCTTTGCTTTAATTATTTTATATCTAACGTTCATGTAAAACTCCCAACCCTCCCATGAGAAGACCGCTTACCTATCATGTAAATACACTTACCCATGTATGTAAATACCAAAATTAACATGAATTTAATATTTCTATTTATTAAATATTAAATAAATTTATTAGAAATGACATTCAGCGAAGAAATCTTCGCTCAAATTACTTATTTTTAATTTTTAATTTTTTTATGAAATTTTATTTACGAGGAGACGATTTAGAGCGAACAATTCTTCGCTTCATTTATTATAAACCTGACCTTCATGTAAACCCCCCAACCCACCCATGAGAAGACCGTTTACCTATCATGTAAATACACTTACCCATGTATGTAAATACTAAAATTAACATGAATTTAATATTTCTATTTATTAAATATTAAATAAATTTATTGGAAATGACATTCAGAGAAGAAATCTTCGCTCAAATTAATTATTTTTAATTTTTAAATTTTTTATGAAATTTTATTTACGAGGAGACGATTTAGAGCGAACAATTCTTCGTTTCATTTATTATATATGTCACCTGAATCTTGCGAAGAATACTGCGCCCAGGCGCCATGCAATGAATAGAATATTTTATAGCGAATACTCCTTCCCCCAGGTCCAATGGAATGAATAGACGCTTTGTGAGAGAAGATTTGTTCGCCCAGACCAGGTGCCATTATGTAATGATTAGACGCTTTTCGAGAGAATACTTATTCGCCTAGACCAGGTGCCATGTGAAATGGAATGAATAATCGCTTTTCGAGAGAAGACTTGTTCGCCCAGGTTCCATAAATATATATACACCCTAATATGATTATTTTATAAACATTTCCGCCCGATTCATCTCTCTCTCTTCAAGCCTGTCTCCTTTCACGGCGATTCGCATCCGGCTCCCCGTCGACCAGACCAGAAGCAAGATTTTCACTTCTCAACAATGGTACGTACACCTAAATAGTAAAGTTTTCATATTTAGGATTATGAAACCACTAAACCCTAGATTATGTTATGGGATGTCGTTATCTCGTTAATATTTAGGAAACCCTACTCCCAAAATGTCACGTTCAATGAAAATCCATCGTATTTAGGAAAACCTACATAGTGTTAGGGGTTTGTATATTATTTCCATATAACCCTAGTATTTACTAACAAAGACTGTTTTTTTTCATGTGCATGCAACCAACAACGCATTCGTCCAAAACACTTTTGGCAAAGACTGAATTTTATGCCCAAATCAATTAACAAGTGAAGATATAGTACTATTCTTGATATATATCCATTTTTTTCCATATTGTGTAAGTTTTCATCATGTTTGTCTAAGATAATATTATTATTCTTACACAACACTTGATGGTTCAATATGCTAACACATGTGGTGCCACGGTGACAATGAGGTGGCGAGACGATGTAACCCACGTCATAACATCCACCGATGCTAATGGTGGATGTGGTTGAACTATCAAAGTATTGAAGGCAATATTGAACGGGAGTTGGGTCCTTACCATTGATTGTGATACTCTGTTATTCTTAACTCTTAATGCAATATTCATTTTCACATATATGAAACTAAAAATACCAATTGTCTTTATAGAGGGATAAAATCATCAATTAGATCAAAATGTTACGTTGACGAGGAACCGTACGAGGTGTAGCGAGATAATCATGGGACTGTGGACGGTCCAAGAGCTGGAAGAATGCGGTATTTGAACAATGTAAGTTTTGTCTGATTCCTCCTCCTCCTCCATATCTTAAATTATCCATGATAACTTAAAATGTTTTGTATTTTATTTCAGCTGCCGAAACTGTTTGACAGTTACACCTTTATGTTTGCAAGGGAATTCATCCCGGTTTACAAATAGGATCTAATAGGGTTTGTAATTGCTGGAGGAGGTACGACTAAAGAAATGGAGAATCCATTTGTTGAGCCCGAGGACGACAAAACTATAGTTGTATACGACGAGTCTCGACACGATGTTAACAAACTGATTTGGGTATTCGAGGCAGTGAATCCTTTGACGACATATTTGGATGTATATGGTGTTCCACACACAAGCTTGCTTCAAGCCATTGCTGCTTATGATTTACAGCCTTTGTTTACATAGACTTGTGTTGGTTGATTTTTTTTACTGAATATTTGAATATTTGGCATTCTTGAATTTGTTAATGTTATTTGTGATTTCAGATTTCGCTTTTTGGTTCTTAGTATTGTATTTTTTTTAAACAGCAAAATTATCATAAATGAAATCTTTGAACATGAAATAATGTATAACTTAAAGTAAAGTATAAATTTGTATTAAATACATAGCAATCTATGTAATAAGCGCGCCTTGTGTATTTACAAATCTCAATTAAATGTGATAAATTATACATGTTTTTCAATTGTCAAATAATATTGTGAAGCAATTTTCGCTATCTGATCAAGCGCTTGATCAGATAATATTAATTTATAATAATGTTATTCATTTAATTATTAAAATCAAAAATTATTTTTATCAAATCACCTCACCGCCACCTAACACACATATTTTCATTAAATGCTGCCATGCAGCCATGCTGCCTAGATTTGTACGATTTTCTCTCTCACTTGTCAACCTTTTCTTCGCCGGAGTTATACTCCATGGTAGTCAACCTTTCCTTCGCCAGAGTTATAGTTCATTATAATCAATCCATTTTCATAAATTAAAATGGTACGTTTTTGAATGTCATCTTCTTCTCTACTTTTCTTCATAACTTTTTTTTTTGTTTTTTGAATACTTAACTTGAAATGTTCTGTTCTTGTTGATTATCAGGAAGGAATACACATGAACGAGAATGATATTAATGATTTAAGGTATATTTTGTGTTTAACTTCTCTAATACTATAAGATGTTTTCGCTCATATTTAAGCGAAACGCTCTTCACTTATAGGATTGTTGATAATATGTAGTGAAGCGAAGCGCTCTTCACTTATAGGATCGCTCTGAACACTAGTGAAGCGAAGGGCTCTTCAGTTATAGGATCGTTGTGAATACTATTATAGTGAAGCGCTCTTCGCTTATTGGATTACTGTGAATAATATTGAAGTGAAGCGCTCTTCGATTATAATTCATTCATTTTACAAGCATCTATAAGTTTTGTTGAGATCAATATTTATTTTCTACGTGTTCTAAATTTTACCAGCGAATCTGCTAGTTGTCGCCGTCAATTGAATTTCGATGAAAACGGCCAACCTTTGGAGGACATCGCAGCCCACTTGATTCCACATTTAGGTCGGGAATTTGAGAGTGAAGAAGATGGCTACGAATTCTATTTAGCATACGCTAAACTAATAGGATTTGGTATAAGGCGCAGTTAAAAACATGTTGACAAATATGGTATTTTACTGGATAGAGTTTTTTGTTGTAGTGCATAGGGTGAACGTGTAAAAGACAAATGGGATGCCTATGTGAAACGTAGCCGTTCTTTGACGAGGTTCGGTTGTGAAGCAAAATTGAGGATAAAGAGGGCAGAGAATGAAAAGTTCGAAGTGGTAAATTTTATTAGTGAGCATTGTCATCCTCTTGCAAGTCCAAAGAAAACTCACCTGCATAGATGCCATAGGAATATTTCTGCAGTTGCAGGCTTACATATCGAGATTGCCACTCACGTGGGAATTCCTCCAAAGGCATCACATGCTCTAATGTCTAAACAAATCGGTGGAAGGGAGAATCTTGGTTTTCTTTCTGAGAATTATAAAAATTACTTGCGAACGAAAAGAACTAGAGACTGTAATTTTGGGGGATACAGGGAGTGTATTAGAGTATTTGCAGAAAAAACAATCAAATGATCCAGGTTTTTATAATGCTTTTCAACTTGATGTGGACGATTTGATAACGAATATTTTTTGGTGTGATTCTAACATGCGGTCTGATTATTCATACTTCGAAGACGTTGTCAGTTTTGACATGACCTACAAGAAGAATAAGGAGGTCGTCCAATTGCACTTTTTGTAGGTGTGAATCATCACAAACAATCTATTATTTTTGGTTCAGCTCTATTATACGATGAAACTGCGATGAATTTTGAATGGTTGTTTGAGACTTTCACCAAAGCTATGCGTGGGAAAAAACCAAAAACCATTCTTACAGATCAAGACGCGGCCATGGCTAAGGCCTTAGCGTCTATGTGGCCCGAAACAAATCATCGTCTATGTATTTGGCACATATTTCAAAATGCAGCCATACATCTAAGCTCAGTGTTTCATAATTTTAGAGAATTTTCTAAGGATTTTTCTTCATGTATATATGATTTTGAAGAAGAGATAGAGTTTGTTGAAGCTTGGAATCAAATGCTGACAAACTACGGGCTTGAAAACAACGACTAGTTGAAACATATGTTTTACATTAGGCGAAAGTGGGAATTAGTGTATGGACGACATATGTTTTGTGCTGATATGATGACAACACAGTGAAATGAGAGTATGAACAGTGTGTTGAAAAGGTATTGCTCCTACAAACACAAGTTTTTAGAATTTTTCAAACACTTTGAAAGACTAATCGATGAAAGAATATATGATGTGTTGAAGGCTGATTTCAAATCAATTACCAACCAACCAAGTCTGAACTATCCAGTTTTGATCTTAAAGTATGCATGCAAATTTACACTCCAGAGGTATTTAAGTGCTTTGAACAACAATAGTTTATGTCGCATGATTGTGGTGTAGAAATGTTAGAGAATGTCGACACACACAGAAAATATAAGGTAACCCCCCACACTAGGAGATACTCTCATACAGTTACAGTTCATAAGAATGATAATAAGAATATCGAGTGTAGCTGTTGTAAATTTAAATTTGGCGGGATTTTGTGTGCTCACATCCTAAAGATTTTCACGACGATTGACGTGTTGAAGATTTCTCCTGCGTTGATATTAAAGAGGTGGACAAGAACAGCAAAAGATGGATTATTTGGAACTGATCCACTCGTGGACAATAGTAATGTTGATCTGAGTGAGCTTCATAACATAAGATACAGAGATTTGTGTGGCTTGTCCATGCATTTATTTACAAAGGCAGCCGAAAGAGATGACACGTATAGGCATGTCAAATAAATTATTCTTAGCCAATGTAAGTTTGTGGATAAAAAATTACAAGAGAATATAAATATGCAAACTCCACCAGTTGTATCATGTTCTGCCGGGGTGCCCATATTCAAGCGAAAGGAATCAAAACAAAGAAGCCAATAAAGTCTGGTAAGCGAAGGAAAGGTGGACTAGAGAAGAACCCAAGAAAAAGAAAATCAACAAGAATAACAAGCAAATCACAGAATCCGGTATGAATTTGCTGACTTAACTTCTTTACTAATAATTGGGTTATTACTCTTCATTTATTAACATACTTTTAAATTGATATTACCATTCCATCCATCAAATGCAATGCCAACGACAACTCCTCAACAATGGGACAAAAGTTTTAGCATGGACGCCGATACTCCATTCACTGTTCTTTTGTCATCTCAACTATCGAATTCCAGTTTCATGTGAAATCTGATATGTATTTGTATGTATATTTGATTTGAAACCATGAAGAAGGTAGAATGTATGCATGAGAGGTTTTATGTCCGTTTACATAATTACTACACAGATTAAGCAACCAAATAGCAGTTCACAAATATAAATTAAGCCCTAGTCTGATTCATCAGAGGATGACTCGTCAATCGGTCCTGTCATCGACACGACTTCTTGTTCGATGACGGGTGGAATGTATAGCTGAATTGCTTCGTTCACAGCATTGATCCATCAATTGGGGAATGAAATCGTAAGAGAATTTTCTATTATTGATGCATACTGTAGGTAAAGATCATGAGGAATATGCATCAAGTCCACCAGAGGATTCAGTGCATTCGAACGTAGGGGATTCCGTAGGCCAAATTGTCTATATATGATAATTGTGTAGTAGGAGGTAGATCCATCCAGGCCCAACACAATGATGAATGGAGAACCCCTCATCTCGTACATCATTTGACTGAAAAGATACCACATAATAATAAACCGAATCAGGTGAATATCAGAAATATAATTCTCAAGCACGATTTCAGCTACCCTTTTTAACTACAGATTTGAAAAGGAAGGGTAGGGAATTGAAGGACGGGGAAACCAATGTAATTTGTCTAACAACCAGAGGTAAAGAACCAAAGGTGATCCACAGCGGGAATAGTTATTTGCTCTAGAACAAAGTCGTTAAGACCAATGAGTGTCTCAGCAAGTACAAGGCTAGCCATGTTTGGGACATTTCCCATCAGTGCAGGAACTACCTTCAGGAGCCTATCCGAAGGCCGTTGTCCTTCAGCCGGACACAAAAAAAATGAGCAAGAACCACAAGCATGATTAGTTTGCTTTGTGTGTGGCTGATGGTCCTCTTAGCTCCCTGGACACGCCAAATGTACTCGTCTATGTTTGTCATATTGAGAAATCCATGTTAGAGGGTAAACAAAACAACGTCAAACATTGTACAACCATAGTACTCGTTTATGAATTTAAAAATATATGTACAAGAAGACATAAGAAACATCAATAAATTATAAGTTATAATTGCATAAAGTACACTAATGTCAATTGTGGTCACACATAAGAATTTCTGTATAAGTAAAATTCCGTATAACACATACAAATCAATAAAATCTTGATCTAATTGCATTCCTTAACTTAATACTATTGACATTGTGGTCAGACATAAGAACTCAGTATAAATATTTGATCCTCAATGTACTCAAAGCTTCTTCGGCCTTCAAAAGAACAAGAGAAAGTATAAGAACATATATAATTTTTAAATGTCATAGACTAACATATGGTATAACACTTACATTGTCGCTGTTGATGTCAATATCCAAATCCTTCGCCTTATCTCTATATGTTTCCATATGTCTCATTAAATATACACTACAGTCTTTCTTGTTTGTATTGTCTTGCCAATTCAACTTTGGGCCCGTTAACCTGTATGATCTAATTTTTGGACCAAGTTTTTCTAGGCCTTGCCTTTCCAAGAAAGTCCCAAAACTCTCGACGTGTTTCTTCAAATTGGTATACTTGTCCAGAAGTTTCATGTTATGCGGACGACCGGAGTTGTCTAGTATTTCGATTCGGGAAACGACAATATTCACACATACAAGAAAGAAATGACCGGAATGGACGACAAGTAGGAATATCTGTAAAAAGAACACAAACATTTATTATTTGATTGCATACTTGTTACATGGAATTGAGGGATATATACATACCAGGTCAGCGGAAAATAGGTCTTCTTTTGTTACATTGAAGTTTCTCATGTCTTCTTCATGGGCTTCGCAAAATTCGGTGCAAGTAAACTGTAGACTAACCTGCAAAATAAGTCTAGAGTATCAAAGTCATGACCATTGAAAGATATATAGCATAAAAACAAGAGAAGCACTTACATATGATATTGTTGAAAAACAAATTATTCGTTTTTCATGCCTTGGAAACCTTCTGAATTTGTAGTGCAAAAGTATGGCCCAAGCGTCCACCACTTCACTCGCAATTTCTTCATTCATTTTCATTGTTTGCAATAGTTTACGGGTAATATTACCCGGAGGACCTTCGTACAGAACGTCACTGCAAAATAGATTCATTTAGAACATAACTACTTTCATATTTCAAATTTCGAAAAGCATGCTAAGTAACTTACCTTTCATCAAGGTCTTTAGAAAACACAAAATCGGCCAATCTCTGCTCCTTGTTGGTTATTTTTTGGTCCAACTTCTCCACAACCTCTCTCATGTAAGGGGATTGAAGGTGCACCGAAATTTTTGTAATCTTCCTCTTAGGATAGTCTCTAATGTTGACGCGTCCCCCCCATCACCTTCCTCTTCATCTTCAGAAGATTCATCAGCTTTAGAAGCTTCAAAAGCTTTTATTTCCACACCCTCTTCCTTCCCTTCACCCTTATCATTTGGTTCAACAGTGGATGACTGAGATTTGTTTTTCTCACCCTCTTCCTTCCGTTCACTCTTATCATTTGGTTCAACAGGGGGAGATTGAATAACTTCATTGTGCAGAACAGCATCCTGAACAGGGCATGATTGATTATCTTCAGTGTGTAGAACTGCATCCTCAAGATCATTCGGTCGAACAGGGAATGATTGATTATCTTCATTGTGCAGAACAGCATCCTCAAAATCATTCGGTTCAACACGGGGTAATGGATTATCTTGATTGTCCTCAACTGCATTCTCACAGGGGTATTCAACCAGGGGACTATTGATTTTCAAGCCCGCACTCTCTAAAGTGTCCCCAAGTGCCTCACTTGGAAGATCTTCCCCACTTACACGAACCTCAGCATCATTCACCTTCAAGTGTTTCATGAACCCTTCAGACTCTCTTAGGTTCAGGAAACCAGCCTCAAAAAAAGGCTTCGGATCGATGTTGCGTTTCTCCAACTCCCCTGATAGGTAATTAAGCTGTTGGGCTGTATCTTTAAAAGTTTGCACGATTTTGGATGTCAACATCTGTAGATTATGAAAAACATATTTTATTAGTCTCGAAAACAAGAAAGTATAGACAAATGTGAGTCAGATTATTGTTTCAAAATACCTCATCATCGTCTTCATTTACTTCCAACAAATTAACTGAAATCTCAGGTTCTTTATCTATTAGGCGCGCCCTTGCCCTGCCCAACCCAAAACCCCCTGCACGAGCTTCTAAGGTGGTAAACTCTAACAATGTGACGTCATCCCGCAAGAGATGAATGAAAATTTCCTTTCATAAGGCTGACGTACACCTTCCATAAAAACACCATCTAGGTAGCAAATCTGAAGTACAGGAATGAGAAACATGTTAGTCAATATTTGATACCTATAAATCATATACAAGAGAGGAATTATTTACCAATAAAAGTGTTAGAGGTCCATCAAAATATGGATTTTTATCTTTACTTTTTTTTTCTTTCCAACTTCTTACACTTTCAACCAATCGTTGTAGTGAGAAGTGGCACCAGTTCAGCTCCTTTATGTTATCAATATCTATTAAGGATTTGAGAATTTTAAACCTGAAATGAATAAAATACATGTGTAAGTAATCACAAATACAATTAGATATATAATAGGTTTGAATACATGTTTACCTGGCTCGTGAATTTTGAACTAGACATAAAAAACTTGAGACAACAAAGACAACAAAGTCGATTTTAAAATCGTTGTCTGCACTTGTGTTACTTAATATCTTGGGTATCATAGAAAGTGTTTCAGGAGCTGAATTTGACTCTTCCCCAGTCCATCTAGTCTTCCAATCCCTCAAGAAATTAAAAAAAGCAGGGTCCTTAGTCTTGACCTCCCCAGCGGACTCAACTACGTTCATTGGCCCTCTCGGGAGGTTCAACATGAGTTGGACGAGATCTTCATCGATAAGGATCTCCTCACCATTGGCCAATACTAGAGAACTCTTATCCGGGTCAAAAGATTTGATTACGTGTCTCGAAAAATGCCCCGGGCAAGTGGAGACACCCAATGTAAGAAGAGAACCAAACCCAATTTGATTCACAGCTTCCTTCTGTTCTACGCTCAATTTAGGAATCATTTGATAAAGGCCATGAGGGGATGATCTTGTTAGAAATGCAACTTTCCTTTTTTTGATAGTTTGGTTTTTTTGGGAGATGGTGGTAAATCTTCATCGACTGGTGTAGTAGATGTAACAATATTAGTGGTTTCTAGGGGTGGTGGTGGTAACTCTTCATCGACTGATGTAGTAGTAGTAGATGTAGCAATAACATTGGTTTTTTGGGAGGGAGGAGTTGGTGGTAAATTCTCATCAACATGTGTAGTACCTGCAGCAATATCAGTAGCTCTGACAGCAACTATAGAAACTGATTCATTAGTCGATGACTTTGTATTCGTCTTCGTCTTCGTGTTCGTCTTCGTATTTCTCTTCCTATTCCTTTCATATGTAATCAAGTGAAACCTCGAAGTCATTATTTTCGGTGGGATAACATAAATTAGTATTCAACTAAATAAATGAAATCAACGGGTGTAAAATTAATAGAAAATATATAAACACAATAAGATTAACCTACCTCTTTAGTTTATTGCTGGGATTGACGTTGGATACAGGATTGGGGGCGGTTTCATTTTCGTTTATGTTGTTACAAACTGACAAGACGACCTCTCGGGAGTCGAAGGTATCCACTTCCATGTTGTTACCTTGGTTTTCTGACATTTTTAGAAGAAATCCTTTTAGAATAGAAGAAAGCTCTAGGGTTTCAACGTTGAGTATTTGATGATCGCTGGGAGATAGAGAGAGAAGAATATGAACAGTTGCTTATGAAAATGAAGAGTGAGATTGTAGCGGGAAATATATGTTTCAATCCTCCAAAAATAAGTTATTGAAGCGAAGAATTTTTCGCTCCAAATCGTCTCATCGTAAATAAAATTCTCATACAAAATTTTAATTATAAAAATAAGTAATTGAAGCGAAGATTTATTCGCTGCATGTAATTTCCCTCAGTAAGTGTACTTACATGATAGGTAAACTGTCTTCTCACATGTGGATTGAGGGTTTTAAATGAACGTCAGGTTAAAAATAATTAAAGCGAAGATTTATTCGCTTTAAACCGTCTCCTCGTAAATTAAAAATTGAATTTTTATAAATATTAAATTATGTAATTTAAGCGAAGATTTCTTCGCTCCAAAGCGCCTCCTCTTAAATAAAAATTACAAAAAAAAATTCAAAACTAAAATGAAGTAATCGAAGCGAAGATTTATTCGCTGCATATTATTTTTAATAAATTTAATTAATATTTAATAATCCAAAGTGTATCCTCGTAAAAAAATTTCATAAAGAAATTAAAATATAAAAATAAGTAATTGAAGCAAAGATTTCTTCTCTGCATGTCATGTAAAATAAATTTATTTAATATTTAATAAATAGAAGTATTAAATTCTTGTTAATTTAGGTATTCATAGACATGAGTCAGTGTACTTACATGATAGGTAAACTATCTTCTCACGGGAGGGTTGGGGTTTAACATGAAGGTCAGGTTAAAAATAATTGAAACGAAGAATGAATCGCTTTAAAGGGTCTCCTTAAAAATTTGATAATTTTTTAAATATAAAAATAAGTAATTGAAGCAAAGATTTCTTCGCTCCTGAGCGTCTCCCCGTAAATAAAAATTTCATAAAAAAATTAAAAATAAAAATGAAGTAATTGAAGCGAAAATTTCTTCGCTGAATGTCATTTCCGATAAATATATTTAATATTTAATAAATGGAAATATTTAATTCATGTTAATTTTGGTATTTACATACATGGGTAAGTGTATTTCCATGATAAACAAACGGTCTTCTCATGGGTGGGTTGGGGGTTAAATGAAGGTCAGGGCTCTTGGGCGGGGAAAGCTTCGCTCCTTTCGCTTCTCACCCTTCCTTCTCACATGGCGCCTGGAGAGAAGTTAGCTTCGCTGGAGCATATTAATATTATATTAATTCTGTACGTTAACTGAACATTCCGTTAACGACGTTTTGGGTGAACCCGGAATGAAACCCGGATTCCGGATTCTGCCTCCCCTCTATCCTATCCAGATTGATTTATTAATATAATAATAAAGCTGCAATTTGATTGGTCCACAACAGGGAACACGGGAATCGGTAACAAAAGATCCGGATTGCAGTTATGCCATCAACTCACTACTATCAAAAAAATGGAATTTTTGGGAAAAGTTTGAAGAACACAAAAATGGAAAATTTTGTTTTAGTGGATTTTAGATGCTCAAGATCCTAGTGGCATTCTTAGATGTCCTAAGGAAACTGTTTATAGTGGTCTGAATGTGTCATTTTTCTCCTACATCACGTATTTGGATTTCCTCTTTTTGGATGTCGGAACTTCGGTGTGCAAATTGGGATTGTGTGGCTGTCGAAACTTCGGATGTTCAAATCGGGATTGTGTGGTTGTCAATTGATATATTAGTCAGAACCATTGAATTTCTTACTCTTCCCTGGTCAATCAGTTTTTGTCTTGGTCGAAATGGAGCCTTCAATCAAAAGATAAGGTTTTGTGATTATCCGCAATTCGACTGCATATTCTTCTAGGTTCAAAATGAATTTATGTGGCTTATAATTATCTTATAGATAGAATAATTGAATTCTCTATCTTCTTGGGTTCACAAAGCTTCTTTCCATGGTTGAAATTGACTCTCCAATCAAAAGATAGGTTTTTTTTTCCAAAAATGGAATTTTGTTTGATGTTCCTTGATTCTGGTTCATCGGCTAGTTGGGGAAGATGGAGTCCATTTGAAAAAGATGACATGGATGTTGGGGTCGGCGTTCGTAGTGGGCTCCATTCGTGGTTGTTGGGTTACGCGTTGAAGTGTCCTATGTAATGCTGTCAAACTCGCAAGTCAACTCGTGAACTTGTTCAAATTTATGATTCAACTCAAAGTAAACAAGTCACAAGTTGTAATAATTTGTTAGAGTGTAAAATCGGCCGAAATTGAAAAAATCGTACTGTGCTGATGAAGTGAAAGAAACCTGAGTTATTGTTCTTTACCGTTTTTTTAACATTGTTTTTGTCCTTTGAAAATAGATTATAATAAAAATATGAAGAGAGAAAAAGAAGAAAGAGATTTAGAGAAAGAAAGATGATCCTCCTCTAATGGGAAATTTGATGGAATAACCCTCATAAGAGGGTTATTACCACTTTTAGCATGTCATTTATAATTTTATCATTTTTGACCTTTTGCCAAGGCAAAAGGTCAGTTTTACCCTTTATTAAAAAAAAAAAAAATTTGATTTTCATTCTCCCCCGTCGTTTACCTTTCCCCAGTTCTCCTTTCACTCCCTCTCTCTCGTTTCCAACTTCCCGAAGACGACTGATTAACCCAGAAGACGACGACGACGACGAAAATCCCCCGAAACATCGACGACGTCCTCTCCCTCGAACCCTCCCTCGAACCCCGACGAGCTCCGACGACAAACAAGAGCCCCCGATGAGATTCTCAACTCCAGAACGTCGAAGGTGAGTTTATCTTCCCCGTTTCTATCCGTTTCTATCTGTTTCTATCCTAGTTCTCCGTTTTATATCCATGCATGCTATAATGGAGGAATGGTTTAGGGTATTGTTTAGGTTTAGGTATGTGTTTAGGTTTAGGTAGTGTTTATTGTTTAGGTTTATTGTTTAGGTTTAGTTTTGGGTTTAAAATGCTTCTGTCGAAGGCTGTTGCAGGGTTTTGGGTTTATTGTCGATGGCGACGATGCATTTTCGTAGGCGACAGTGCATCTGTCGCAGACGACGGTGCATCTGTCGCAGACGACGATGCATCTGTCGCAGGCAGAATATACTATTGCAGAATATCTGTTGTAGGGTTTTGGGTTTATTGTTGATGAAGAGGTTGTTGATGGTTTGGAGATCAACAAAGAAGCCGAGCAGAATGAAAACAAAGATGAAGAGGCTGCAGCAGTTGTTGATAAGAATGTTGAGTTGGGAAAGAAAGAATTGGCCACGAAGAAGAAGAAGAAGGTGGTTTTGGCCAAAAATAGGATGCAGCAGTTGGGCAAAAAAAGGAAGATGAATGAAGAGGCTGACATGGGAAAGATGAATGATGAAGAGGCTGACATGGGAAAGAAGAATGATGAAGAGGCTGACTTGGGAAAGAAGAATGATGAAGAGGCTGAGTTGGGAAAGAAGAATGATGATGTATTGGTATTGACTCCAACAAGATTTCAGGGACAGAGTTTTCGGAGAAAGAAGAGGTCCACACAATTGGGGAACTATACAGATCCTAATGGAAAATCCTTTAAACTCATTGATCCAGTAACTGTAAATCCTCTTTTAGATTATGATAGTGAACTGTTTGATGATTTGAAACAATGGCTGAAGCTGGAGGATGAAGACAAGATAATAATATAAAATAATTAAAATAAATTAATTTAAATATCTTACAAATGTAAATATTAAGTGAAGTTTGCTTCACTTCTATCAGCGCTGAAAATATTGAGCGAAGCAATCTTCACCTGGTAGTGCTTGTTTCACTCATTTGAGTGTTGTAAATCCTCAGGTGAAGCTTGCTTCACCTGGTAGTGCTTGTTTTTTTTTTGCTGACTTACATGAAGGTATAAATGCTCTTACATTAACATATAAATGTTTTTACATAAATGTGTTAATGATTTTACATGAACATTTATATATATTTAATATATAATTATAGAAAATATAAAATAATTTAAATAATTTTTTTAAAATATCTTACAAATAAATTTAAAAATATTTTGTTTTACAAATTTATTTAAATATATTACAAATTTTTTTTAACATGTTGTTATATATATATTTAATATAAAATAATTAAAATAAATTAATTTAAATATCTTACAAATCTAAATATTAAGTGAAGTTTGCTTCACTTCTATCAGCGCTGTAAATATTGAGCGAAGCAATCTTCACCTGGTAGTGCTTGTTTCACTCATTTGAGTGCTGTAAATCCTCAGGTGAAGCTTGCTTCACCTGGTAGTGCTTGTTTTTTTTTGTTGACTTACATGAAGGTATAAATGCTCTTACATTAACATATAAATGTTTTTACATAAATGTGTTAATGATTTTACATGAACATTTATATATATTTAATATATAATTATAGAAAATATAAAATAATTTAAACAATTTTTTTAAAATATCTTATAAATAAATTTAAAAATATTTTGTTTTACAAATTTATTTAAATATATTACAAAAAATTTTTAACATGTTGCTATATATATATTTAATATATAATAATATAAAATAATTAAAATAAATTAATTTAAATATCTTACAAATGTAAATATTAAGTGAAGTTTGCTTCACTTCTATCAGCGCTGTAAATATTGAGTGAAGCAATCTTCACCTGGTAGTGCTTGTTTTTTTTTTTTTTGCTGACTTACATGAAGGTATAAATGCTCTTACATTAACATATAAATGTTTTTACATAAATGTGTTAATGATTTTACATGAACATTTATATATATTTAATATATAATTATAGAAAATATAAAATAATTTAAATAATTTTTTTAAAATATCTTATAAATAAATTTAAAAATATTTTGTTTTACAAATTTATTTAAATATATTGCAAAAAATTTTTAACATGTTGTTATATATATATTTAATATATAATAATATAAAATAATTAAAATAAATTAATTTAAATATCTTACAAATGTAAATATTAAGTGAAGTTTGCTTCACTTCTATCAGCGCTGTAAATATTGAGCGAAACAATCTTCACCTGGTAGTGCTTGTTTCACTCATTTGAGTGCTGTAAATCCTCAGGTGAAGCTTGCTTCACCTGGTAGTGCTTGTTTTTTTTTTTGCTGACTTACATGAAGGTATAAATGCTCTTACATTAACATATAAATGTTTTTACATAAATGTGTTAATGATTTTACATGAACATTTATATATATTTAATATATAATTATAGAAAATATAAAATAATTTAAATAATTTTTTTAAAATATCTTATAAATAAATTTAAAAATATTTTATTTTACAAATTTATTTAAATATATTACAAAATTTTTTTAACATGTTGTTATATATATATTTAATATATAATAATATAAAATAATTAAAATAAATTAATTTAAATATCTTACAAATGTAAATATTAAGTGAAGTTTGCTTCACTTCTATCAGCGCTGTAAATATTGAGCGAAGCAATCTTCACCTGGTAGTGCTTGTTTCACTCATTTGAGTGCTGTAAATCCTCAGGTGAAGCTTGCTTCACCTGGTAGTGCTTGTTTTTTTTTTTTTTTGCTGACTTACATGAAGGTATAAATGCTCTTACATTAACATATAAATGTTTTTACATAAATGTGTTAATGATTTTACATGAACATTTATATATATTTAATATATAATTATAGAAAATATAAAATAATTTAAATAATTTTTTTAAAATATCTTATAAATAAATTTAAAAATATTTTGTTTTACAAATTTATTTAAATATATTACAAAAATTTTTTAACATGTTGTTATATATATATTTAATATATAATAATATAAAATAATTAAAATAAATTAATTTAAATATCTTACAAATGTAAATATTAAGTGAAGTTTGCTTCACTTCTATCAGCGCTGTAAATATTGAGCGAAGCAATCTTCACCTGGTAGTGCTTGTTTCACTCATTTGAGTGCTGTAAATCCTCAGGTGAAGCTTGCTTCACCTGGTAGTGCTTGTTTTTTTTTTTTTTTGCTGACTTACATGAAGGTATAAATGCTCTTACATTAACATATAAATGTTTTTACATAAATGTGTTAATGATTTTACATGAACATTTATATATATTTAATATATAATTATAGAAAATATAAAATAATTTAAATAATTTCTTTAAAATATCTTACAAATAAATTTAAAAATATTTTGTTTTACAAATTTATTTAAATATATTACAAAAAAATTTTAACATGTTGTTATATATATATATATTTAATATATAATAATATAAAATAATTAAAATAAATTAATTTAAATATCTTACAAATGTAAATATTAAGTGAAGTTTGCTTCACTTCTATCAGCGCTGTAAATATTGAGCGAAGCAATCTTCACCTGGTAGTGCTTGTTTCACTCATTTGAGTGCTGTAAATCCTCAGGTGAAGCTTGCTTCACCTGGTAGTGCTTGTTTTTTTTTTTTGCTGACTTACATGAAGGTATAAATGCTCTTACATTAACATATAAATGTTTTTACATAAATGTGTTAATGATTTTACATGAACATTTATATATATTTAATATATAATTATAGAAAATATAAAATAATTTAAATAATTTTTTTAAAATATCTTACAAATAAATTTAAAAATATTTTGTTTTACAAATTTATTTAAATATATTACAAAATTTTTTTAACATGTTGTTATATATATATATTTAATATATAATAATATAAAATAATTAAAATAAATTAATTTAAATATCTTACAAATGTAAATATTAAGTGAAGTTTGCTTCACTTCTATCAGTGCTGTAAATATTGAGCGAAGCAATCTTCACCTGGTAATGCTCAGGAGGAAAATGCATCTGTCGCAGGCGACAGTGCATCTGTCGCAGTCGACAGTGCATCTGTCGCAGGCGGGAAATGCATATGTCGTATGCGACAGATGCACTGTCGCCTGCGACAGATGCATTTCCCGCCTGCGACAGATGCATTGTCGCCTGCGACAGATGCACTGTCGCCTGCGACAGATGCACTGTCGCCTTCGTCACCTTCGTCGGATGTATATTTCACTGTAAAACAAATCAGCCAAGCTCTAAAACCATTATTCCATGACCTAACCTACATCCTAGACTCTAAACGACAAAACCCTAAAACGACGAAGGTCTAACCTGAATGTTGAAGACGTTACAGTTTTGTTGATGATGAAGGAAGGATCCGTTGATGATGAAGGAAGCTTGATGATGAAGGAAGCTTGATGATGAAGGAAGGACGGGGAAAGGACGGTTGGTGGAGAGGAGGGAAATGGGAGAAGAAAGTGACATTTCAGTAACTGAAAGGCGCACTACTGATTTGATTTTTTTTTTTTTAAATAAAGGGTAAAACTGACCTTTTGCCTCGGCAAAAGGTCAAAAATGATAAAATTATAAATGACATGTTAAAAGTGGTAATAACCCTCTTATGAGGGTTATTCCATCAAATTTTCCCCTCTAATTGGGAATACAAATATATATATATATATATATATATATATATATATATATATTAATTAGAGGACGAGTTAATTAGTTAATTTTATTTTGTATTAATATTATTATATGTTTCTTTTTTTTATTAATTTTTTTTAATAATTTTTTTATATAGATGATTTAATAATAAATATATTTTTAGAGAAAAATATTACGATTTTACCATTCGATTTTGATTTACGAGTTTACAAACTTTTAACGATTTTACGTAATATCTTGATTTTAACAGCCTTGGTACTATGTAGGTTGGGTCTAAACTTCGCGTTTGAAGGTTTAGTCTTTTCATGCGTTGACGAGGCTCGCTGGGCTCTTCGCCTAGTCGTCTGTGATGCAACAGCGGTTCCCAACCGCTACCCGATCAACAATTTTTTCACAATTCCTATAAAAACAAATAAATTTAATATTAGTACTAGTCTGTTAAATTGTCTATTTTATTTTCAATCAGAATTTTATTAATTTGGAATTAGATCAATATGGTATTATTTTTAAAATAATTATTTATTAAAATTTTATCACGAGTCCTTATAAGAATTTATAAAAAAATAAATGTATTGACTCAAAATTATTCAAAAAATTATAAAATAAAAAAGAATGAGCATCTAAAATTTTATCATATATATTTTATTCACGTTTTCATACTCTCACAACAGTAACACTATTAGAAGCATCATGTTTTTTATGATCAATTTAAAAATATTTTTACCTGTTAATAGTCTGCACATTTGAACAAATGACTAATAGAGGTTAGAATCAATAGCGGGAAGATAGGATGAAGAGTGAAATGAGAAAAATTAACCCGATAATATTTTATTTCTCTTATTAGTGTATTTATACTTATACAAAGTGGTTCCTGAACTTTCAGTTATTTAAAAACTTTCAGTAATTGCTTAACTGCTCTTAACAATAGCTCTAATAATTCTTAGTAGTTAAATAACTGTTCCTAATAACACTTAGTAGTTAATTAACTACTATAAACCATTTAACATATTATAAATAATATATTAATAATTATAAATCAAAGACCTAGGTTGTGTTTGATAAAATTGAAAATTAAAATTTGAACACTGAATACTGAATTTTAAGTACTTAATGATTTAAATATCAAGAGATAAAAAATTAAATTAACAAACAACAACATCTGAAATTTATGAATTCAATATTTAAGTTAGTTTGATAATATCTAAGATTAATATCTAAACAAATACATCTAGACTATTATACCCTTATATATTGATTATATTAATTAATAAACTTAAAATATTAAAGTGTAAAATTTAATATATTAAATAAAAATAAATATTATATTTTGTTAACTAGTATATTAAATTATAGTTGGTTAACGTTATATATATATATATAAATAAATAAATAAATAAAAGAGATAACAAAAGATATACATATTTATCTCAGAAGAAGAAAGTTTGTTACTTATAAAGAAAAAATTGAAAAATTAATACGAATTTATATTTATATATATTAATAACTATGAGAGATAATATATATATATATATATATATATAATATATATATATATATATATATATATTATTTTTTTATTTTATAATTAGTTTATATATAATCCTATTTTTATTTGATAATGTTTGAAAATAATTTAGTAAGAAATAAATAAATGAATTATGATAAAGAAAAAAAAACTATTGTACTTATAATATAGAAAAAAAGAAAATAATATGAATATATATATAACATTTAAAATAATATAGAAAAGAAGAAAATAATACAAGTTTATGATATATATATATATATATATATATATATATATATATATATATATATATATATATATATATATATATATATATATATATATATATATATATATATATATAAAAATTATTTTTTATTTAATAATTAGTTTAGATATAATCATATTTTTATTTTCTGATATTTGAAAATAACCTCGTAAAAATAATTAAATGAATTATCATCAAAGAAAATAAAACGAGAGAAAACAATTGAAAAATAATACGACATTATAATATATAACAATAATTTTATTAAATTTAAAAGCATACAGTGTTCTTTTGATGATTTTTTTTAGTAGCGCTTTAAGTTTTTTTCCTCTTTTAAAATAAGTTTTATATTTGAGTTTATTATTTTTAATGTGTTTTTAATTAAGTTTATAGTAATAAGTGATTATAAATATGTGTTATCAAAACCTACTTATTTTAAATATGTCTTTCATATATTCAATAATGTGATAAGTCAAGTTATCAAACATAACCTTATACTCAGCAATATTCATCAATTATTCTTCACTCCCCCAACACGATAAAAATCTTATAAGAATAATTTGAATCTCAATTCTTGAAATTGTTTGACTTCAAGTGCTTTGGTAAATATATCTGCAATTTGTAAACCAGAAGCAATATGTATTTCAGAAATAAAACCTTCTTTGTACTTATTTCTTACCACATGACAATCAATGTCAATATGCTTTGTTCATTCATGACATATCGAATTCTGCGTTATATGCATTGCAACTTTGTTGTAACAATGAAGAACAATTGGTAATTCAACATGCATTTTAAAATCAGCAAGAAAAAACTAATCCATTGTAACTCACAAATTGTGACTGCCATACTCCTATATTTAACTGAAGATTTAGAAACAGTTTGTTGTTTCTTAGTCTTTCATGCTATTAATGCATTCCCTACATATATACAATATCCAAAAAGAGATTTACGAGTGTCAAAACATGATGCCCATCACTATCCAAAAAAGTAGTAATTTTAAGATTATTCTTAGATGAATAAAATAAACTCAATGATGGTGTTCCTTCCAAATATTTGATAACTTGAATTGTTGCATTAAAATATGATTGAAAAGTTTTACTAATATATTAGCTAAGATGTTGAACTGAATAAGCAATGTCTGGCCTAGTAAAGTTCAAATATGACATCCTTCCAACCAATTTTCTATATCTTTCACAATCACAAAGAGAATCATCAATTGGTTCTTTGGTAAGTTTAATACCTTTAGTCATAGGAGTGAATGCTGGTTTACTACCAATCAAACCTAAATTTGAAACCAAATCAAGTATATACTTTCTTTGACTTATGTAAATTCCTTTATCAGTTTGCATTATTTCAAGACCTAAAAAATATCTTGCATTTCCTAGATCTTTAATTTGAAATGTACTGTTAATAACTTCTTTAACATTATTAATATGTTGTAATGAATTCCATTGCTATAAGTGTTAGATTAAGTTAAATAAAGAAAAAGAAAAACTAATTAAAAGAAAAATAATTAGTTAAGCAAAAACATCTTAATAAAATTAGCTGAATAAGTTTAATTCAATACGACATAGTTTTAATGATGTGGTCTAAATATAACTAAGTTGTGATAATTGTCTATGGGAAGGTACAACTCAAGAGACATATGTCTTTAGATGCAGTCTAAATCAAGCGCGTGTAGACGTCTAGCTTCTGCAGACGGGTTTTCTGAAAAAGTGCGCGAGTAGACGTTGTCTAGCTTCATCATACAGGTTGTCTGAAGTAGTGTGCGATCAGACGTCTAGCTTCTGCAAAAGAGTTGTTTAAAGAAGTGCGCGAGCAGACGTCTAGCTTCTGCAGACGGGTTGTCTGAAGAATTGCGCGAGCAGACGTCATCTAACTTCATCAGACGAGTTGTCTAAAGAAGTGCGCAAGAAGACGTCAAGCTTCTATAGATGGGTTGTTTGAAGAAGTGTGCGAGCAGACGTCGTTTAGTTTCATTAGACGAGTTGTCTGAATAAGTGTGCTAGCAGACGTCGTCTAGCTTCATCAAACGGGTTGTCTGAAGAAGTGCGTGAGCAGACGTCGTCTTGCTTCAACAGCCGTCTGAAGAAGCATCTGATGCCTTGCTTTAGTTTCCGTCTGAAGAAGCGTCCACTTATCTGCTCATCTCATCATCTTGGTAATCATCAATGTTCGTTATCAGCCATCTATCAAGATAGTTTATTTAACATGCTTTAACTGTCTATCTGCCACGTCTTTAAATATTCCACCAGCCCACATTCTGTATTGCCCCGTACACTACGTTATTCTAAATATTCTGCAGTACGATCTGATATGCCATGATCAAACGCATATACTCTGATGTACGATCTCGTACTCCTAGCATGTGTCCAACGGATAACTGACGTGTATTCAAAAGGAAGATTCAACCGTCGTTACATTCCATTATAATTAGCAAGTAGAGTACAACGGTGAATCACATGACACATACCATACACTCTAAAACTATTGATTCTTAAGTTCTGCATTCTCAAACTCTCGGTCTTTCTCATGAACTACAAATTAAGAATTGAAGCGCTGTGCTTACTCTCGCTCTAAGAATATTCTATAATTCATCTACTGTTCTCTCTGTGTAAAATTTCAGTGTTTTAAATTGAAAAGGGTTTGTCTGTTCAACAAAGTGTTAGCTAGAAGTTCAAAAATAGGCAGTTGTTAAGTCTTGTGTGTTTGACTGGGTTTATGTAGTGTCTATACAAATTAAAGCCTTCTAGTGAAAATCCTTCTGGAAATAGAAGAAGGGGTGACATAGGAGTTTTATCTCCGAATATCCATAAAACTGCGTGTGTTATTTATTTTCCGCATTGCTCAAACGTTTATTTGCCGATTCATATCGAACAAGCATTTCTGCACTTGATTCTATTCAAAATTTTGCGAAGATTTGTGAAGAATAGAAATAGATCTTAATCTCTAACAGGATTAAAGTCGAATTGAAAGTGTTAAGTTGTTAACTATATTCAGAACCCCCCTCTCTATAGTTGACACCGATCCTAACAAGTGGTATTAGAGCCAGGTTTTCTATTCTCGAGCATCTTCATATATCAAAACCATGTCTCTCCCAAGCAAGATCCCTATATTCTCAAAGGAAAACTATGATAACTGGAATATAAGAATGCAAGCGCATTTGGCCTCCTTAGATGATGACATGTGGTATGTCATCACCAATGGCCCAATGATAATCATGAAGGCTAGCTCCACAATAACCTCCGATGGTACTCCTGTGATGAAGGAGAAACCAAGGTCTGAGTGGACCGCTGAAGAAAGAAGAAGAACAACCTCGACAATATGGCCAAAGAAAATAATATGTTCAGCAATATCATATCATACACCTCTGCCTAAGAAATTTGGGAGAGGCTGACTCAGCTGTGTGAAGGCAATGAACAAACCAAAGAAAACAAACTCATGGTTGCCACATAGAAATTTCACAACATCAAGATGCATCATGGAGAGAAAATGACTGAATTCGATTAAAGATTCAGTAGAATTATCGTTGATTTCTCCACTTTGGGCAAGACATATAACAACAGGGAGGTTACAATCAAAGTCATGAGTGCTCTACCCAGAGAATAGGATATAAATACAATGGCCATGAGGGAATCCAAAGGACTCAACAAGATGGAACTGTATGATCTGTTTTCCGATCTGAAGGTCTGTGAGTTTGAGATAAACTTTAGAACGAAGAGGAGCCGTCCACATCATCTATCTTAACCAAGGTGCTGAAGACTACTGAGGAGCCACCTGCCGCCAATGTTGTGAAGTCTGCTGAGTAGATTAGCAACGATGCCATGACTCTCTTCGTGAAGAAATTCGACAAATTTATGAAGAAGACTCAATCTAACTCAGGTTCTTCAAATAATAATAATAAGAGTGACTACAAGGCTAATTTGAAGTGTTTTAATTGTGACAAACTAAGACACTTCAAAGTAGAATGCAGAAAGCCTAAGAAGGATGACAAAAAGAACAAGAAGGAGTAGAAAACCCTTCTAGATGAGGCAAACAAAGGCAAACGGGCCAACAGCGATTCTGATGACAGTTCATCAAGCGAGAGCCATGATGAAGTCATTAAGTGCTTCATGGAAGATGACGACTCAAAGGTATTTGACTTCTCCTTAGACGAGTTCACACGAGATGACTTAACCACGACACTCAATGGTATGGTCATTGAGTACAAGAAGCTATCAAATTCTTTTAATGAACTGAATTTAAAAAACAAATCTGATAGCTCCTCTTCATCTCAAAAGAATGATCAAGAAGTTTTGAAAACGAATGAGCTCTCATCTGAGAATGAGAAGCTCAAGAAAAGATTCAAACGATTTCTTCTGAAAACCAACGATTAATCTATGTGGTTAATTCATGGACAAAGTCTGGGGAAGCCGTCAGTCAACGTCAGCTGAGGCCTTCCGAATGCAAATTCGATTTAGGATTTGACTATGATAACTTAGACAAGTCCAATAGAAAGTTGAACCCAATAAAAGGTGAGCTTAAGACTATAAGTTTTGTCAATGGACATTTAACTGAAAAAGGGACTTATCCAAGCTGTGAAGATTTAAATTTAAAGGATGAAATTATACATGTGAAGACAACTTCAAGCTAGCTGAAGCCCAAGAAGAGGGAAGCCAACAAGTATGGTAAACAAAACATGACAGAAAGTCAAGAAGTTTTCGACAAAAACCATCCTCTAATGTTAACATATCAGCTGCTGGCAGGAAGACGTTTGTCAAGCCTAAATCATATGCATTATTCACAACTCAAAATGTGAGATCCATCAAAATAACCCAAATATGGATCCCAAAGAACTGATCAACCCTGGACCCAATTAAATGTGGGTACCAAAAGCTCTAAATATGTATATTTGTAGGTGATTCGGGGCAGCAACCTTGAGGAATTTGTCTGGTATCTGGACAGTGGCTGCTCCAGACACATGACAAGTAACAGATAACTACTAACTAAAGTGATGAAGTGCACAGAGCCTAAGATCACTTTTGGTGATAACAACAAAGGTAAAACGATGGGTAAGGGTAAGATTTTCAATGGTAACCTTACTATTAACAACATGATGCTTGTAAAAAACTTATGCTATAACTTGATCAGTATTAGCCAGCTGTGTGACAATGGCTATACTATTGATTTTCAAAAATATGCATGCTTAGTTTAAGGATCGGCAGGGTAATACCCTATTGACATGAAGCAGAGTAGGAAATTATTATAAAATGAACTGGAAACATAAAACGTCTAATCATGTTTGCATGATAGCTAAGAATGATCAGAATTATCTCTGACATAAAAGATTAAATCATCTTAATTTCAAAACCATTCACAACATATGTTCAAAAGATTTAGTTTCTATAATGCCTAAGTTGAAGTTTTCAAAAAACAAAGTTTGTTCTGCTTGCCATATGGGAAAACAGGTCAGATCAACTTTTAAAAATAAAGTGAATTCTCAATCCTAAAGGTGCCTGAAATTATTGCACATGGATCTGTTTAGTCTAATTTCAGTAACCAGTTTAGGGGGAATGAGATATACCCTTATCATGATTGATGATTTTTCATGATTTACTTGGGTTATTTTTCTAACATCTAAGGATCAAACTACTGAAAATATGATCAAAATTTCTTAGAAGAATTCAAAATGAAAAATCTTTGAGTATCATAAAAATTAGAAGTGACAGAGGAACTGAATTCACAAACAGAACCTTGTCTTCTTTCCTTGAGGAGTCTGATATTAGACACGAGTTGTCTAGTACTAGAACTCCACATAAAAATGGTGTTACTAAAAGGAGAAACAAAATAATAAAGAAAGCAGCAAGATCTATGCTAGATGGATCTTGTGTTTCTCAAAAATTGTGGGCAGAAACCATTAACACAGCATGCTACACTCAAAATAGGTCAATGATTAATAAACGTTTTAATAAAACACCTTACAAAATCTTTTATGGAAAAGTTTCTAAAGTTTCATATTTTAGAATACTTGGATGCAAGTGTTTTATTCATAACAATGGTAAAAATTATTTGACTGCGTTTGATGCTAAGGCAGATGCTGAAATTATGTTAGACTATTATTCAGTTAGTAAAACTTATAGAGTGTTTAATAAACGTACTCTAACTATTGAAGAATTTACTCACATTATTTTTGATGAATTTGTAGAAAGCAACTCTAACGAGATCATTTAAGTTGTTAATAGGTTGGAAGCTGCCAATATTCAATCTAATAGCGATGATGAAGTTCTGGTCAATAGGAACAACACGTCTGATCAGCTGGTTGAACCGATTGATGTTCAACCAGACTATAAGTCAGCAAGTTGTTGACAGTCCGGACATCGCGAGGCCAGCTGAACAGACGACTGATCCTTTAGGACCAAACTTCAAATGGAACATAAATTATCCACCATAATTAATAATTGGTAATCCTACTACTCCTTTTCGGACCAAACACCAATTAATGGATGAATTTGTAAACTCTGCCTTCATTTCTCAAAAGCCTAAGAAAATCGATGAAGCGTTGCTTGATCCAGATTGGATCAATTTGATGCAAGAGGAGCTAAATCAATTTGAAAGAAATAAAGTGTGACATCTAACTCCAAGATCGAATGATCAATAGGTTATTGGAACCAGATGGGTCTTTCGAAATAAACAAAGTGAAGATGGCTTAGTTGTGAGAAACAAAGCCCGATTAGTAGCTCAAGGATATCGACAAGAGGAAGGGATTAACTTTGAGGAGTCATTCACCCTTGTGGTTAGACTTGAAGCTATCAAAATCTTCTTAGCTTATACAGCTTTCAAAGAGTTTAAAGTTTATCAAATGAGTGTTAAAAGTGCATTTTAAATGGTTTATTAAATGAATATGTGTATGTTGAACAACCTCCTGGCTTTAGAAGCCAATTTTTGCCTAATCATGTTTTCAAACTAGATAAAACTTTATATGGTATTAAGCAAGCCCTTAGAGCTTGGTATTACATTTTAACTAAGTTCTTGTTTGATCATGATTTTATCATTGGAATAGTAGATAAAACAATGTTTAGATTTTTTAAAGATTCTCATATATTGCTTGTTCAAATTTATGTTGATGATATCATATTTGGGTCAACTAACCCCAAATTACGTGAGAAGTTTTTTAAGTTGATGCAGGATAAGTTTGAGATGAACATGATGGGGGAGCTGACGTTCTTCCTTGGTCTTCAAGTTTGTCAACTTAAAGATGACACCTTCATCAATAAGGCAAAGTATACTAGGGAGATGCTGAAGAAATTCGACATGGAGAGCTGCTCAGCTACTTCAACTCCTATGAACTCATCCATCAAGCTTGACAAGGATGAAGATAGCCACTCTGTCAACATAACTGCCTATAGAGGAATAACCAGTTCCTTGCTATACCTAATAACCACCCGGCCATACATCCTGTTTGATGTCAGCGTCTGTGAAAGTTTTTAGGCTAACCCTAAATAATCTCATTATATTGCTGTTAAACATATTTTGAAGGTTGTAAAGGAAACTCAAAATGTGGGACTGTGGTATCTGAAGTATTCTAGTTTCAATTTAATTAGATATTCTGATGTAGATTATGCATGATGCAAGTTCGATCGGAAGAGCACCAATGGAACTTGTTAGTTCCTTAGTGATTGTTTGATCTCTTGGTTTAGCAAGAAGCAGACGTCCATTACCACGTGAACAGTAGGATCATAATATCTTACTGTGGACAGCTGCTGTGCTCAATTGTTGTGGGTCCAACAACAATTGAGAGACTTTGGCATCGAAGTAGACGAGTCTCTGATCTTCTACGACAACACTAGTACTATAGTGATCACATACAACCTGGTGTTGCACTCTCGGACGAAGCATATCGATATCAGACACTACTTCATCCTGGATCATGTTGCTTAGAAGCATATTCGACTTGAATATGTTCCAACAGATCAGTAAGTTGCAGACATCTTAACGAAGTCACTCCCCGAGACTAAGTTTTCTTACTTTAGAATTTTTTTGGGTCTTTTAGACCTAAATTAATTTAATGAAGTATGCACAAATGGAGGGGGAAATTTGTTGATAAATTAATTCGACAGACGTGTTAAGACGAATCTCTCAAATCGGACTAAAAAGATTAGTCGTCTGAAGACATTGTATTTCAGACAGGCTGCGCTTAAGCAACTTGCAATTTAAGCGTGTTTAGATGCTTTGATGTGAGGAAGACGTCTGCTGACACGACTGTTTCTTTAAGTTAGCAAACGCCTTCCGAACAAATGTCTTCCTTAGCTTAAATGCAAGGTAGGAAGATAGCACTTAAAGACGTTTGTCTACGATGCTCCTAAGATGTCTTATTTTTAGACGAGTGGGACAACTATCATAGTTACTATGCGTTATTGTTTCCACTTTCCCTTCAGACAATAAGCGTTCACATTTCAAATATTGAAGGGAAAATATTTATTTGATTCTATCTCATAAATACCTTCAATAATGAATAACATGAAGACACATGTCTATCATGTTACTATAATGAGATCAACACGCCTGACGGTTCATTACCACACGTTTTATATTAGTGATGGTTTTTATGATCATTTTAATGACGTCTTTTTATGATGACTTTTAAAAACGTCCTTATTTTAAATAATGACGGTTTGTTTGAATGATGTCTTTTGACACGTGTCTGCTTAAATCTATAAAAGGGTGCATTGCACGCCTAAAAGATTTCATATTCTCTTGAGATTTTCTAAAACCCTAAATATCTCTCTGTCGTCTCTCTAGATTCAAGCTTTCTTCTTCATAATTTATTCTCTAAACCCAAAGATGACTAAGAAAATCGCTTCTTTCGCTCAAAACACCATGCATGTGGATTTTGACTTTGTGTATGCGTCTAGGCATCCGACATTGGTGGCAATGTTCAGATCTTTGGAGGCTTCCGGCATCAGGAAGTTTCTAGGTGGACCTTATATTCTTCGCGCAACAGTGAAGGGTGCTGAAATATCTCTTTCTGAAGCTCTCTTTTCTTAGATCCTTGGGCTTTCGACGAAAGGCCTCATCTTCTTTGATGCGATTCCGACTGAGGTTATATCATAGATGTGAGCCTTATTTTCTGACATTGATGGTCTCGTCGCAATCAATGGGAAGAAGAAATACCTCAAATTTGAGTATTGTCTTCTCAACGATATTATCGCCAAATCTCTTCAAGGGAAAGCAGGGTCGTTCGATGCCTACACCCAAGACAGATTCGAGATGATGGTGGCCATAACAAAGGGAATGGTTATCAATTGGACGTCTGTTCTTTTCTCTATCTTTTGCATGATGGTTTTTGCGTCTAGAAAGTAGAGTGTGGGGTTTTCGGTCCAACTCAGTTGGGTTCTGGAACATCTAAAGGTGCCCTTGGTAAAAGGTGCCTTTATCAACACAAGCAAGATTATCACGAGTTCTACTGTTGAGAATTATATTGTGCGAATGAATCTTGTCAAGGAATCTAAATCTGAATCTTCAGCTCAACAGACAAGTGGTCAGTCGACCACTATGTCCAAGCGCCCTACGACCTCCAGTCACAAGGCCCCTACAAAGAAAAGAAAGACATCGATGATGAAATCTTCTACAAGTTCCACTAGCCAGAAGAGAGTATCTATTGAAGAAACCGCCGAGATTGACTCCATTCCAAAGAAGGCTCATACGGAGGAAATCCCTATGGTTGTTGTTCCTCTGTTTTCAGCCTCGCCTTCTCCTCTAGCCGAAGTTTTGGCTAAACAATTCAAGGCACTGGATGAGACGTCTGCCACTATCCAATCTGAACCAGCGTCTGCAGAAGCTACTGGACAGACAAAGACTTCTCTTGTTGGTTAAACGAATGTTTTTCCTACTGGTCAGACAACTTCCAAGGTAAATCCCATTCTTTCATTGGCCTAAGAGCCCATTGCTATTATTGTTGTGGAACAAGTTGATGATCCAACTACTAAGACAGTTGGACCATTTGTTGAGAAGAGACAGGGGAAGACGTTGATGTATCCCCTATCGCACCTGTGGCGTCTGAAGTTGTCGATCAAGATGGTGTTATCACATCTGTTTAGATGAGTTTATCTCTTGCCAAGGAGTCGTATACCACTCCTCACGAAGAGTAGGTGTCTGTGTCTACGCCTAAAGCTAGTGTAATTGAAGGAGTTTCTGTTCAGACGTCTGTTGGTCCTACTGCAGCTACTACGACATATACATTTTCTAAGACTGCCTCTCCATTTTCTACTCTAAGGGTGTTAGGATCGGTGCTACCAATAGAGACTAGGGTATGATTATTGATAAAAATTTATGATACACGATTCGATAATAATCCTGTGTGGGATTAATATTTGTTTCTATTCTTCACAAATTCTTCAATCACTTGAAACGGATTCAAGTGCAGAAGTGTTCGTCGGATATGAAGCTTAGAACCGATGGAAGGTAAATAGAATATAGTAAAGAACACTAGGAGATTTATGGATGTTCGGAGAAAAACTCTTACATCACCCCTTCTTCCACAACCAGAAAGATATCCACTACGCACTTTGAATCAAATACAATTTATTGAGCTAGCTAACTCTCTGTTGAAAAAAACAATCTCTGTCAACTTACAATATTCTCAACAATATTATCACAGATAGACAGTAATTTATTTTCTCTCTTGAGCTTGAATGATAATAGAAATCAGTAGGAGCAAGAGTGAATGAGTAAGCGAGAAACTTTTGTAAAGTTGTAAGCAAGTGTTCAAGTCAGTGATTCGTTCGTTGTCATTTAACATCTATTTATAGTAGAAGGACACCAACTGTCGAATCTTCTTCATGGACATGTGGCAAGTGTCCATTGGAAGGCCGCCTATAGTACCAGAATATAGAAGACTCTGAGCAAATGGATCGTGGCCATACCGAACTAGTAGTGCACCGAATATCCTCTGAAGTTATTTTGTACTAGATAGGTAGTTGGAAGGATATTTGCGTACATGGCGTTCGTTCATTTAATACAATTAGCAGGCTTGTTAGACTGCATAGAAGTGAGTGGAGCAGGAGTAGCAGACAGCCAGTGAATCGTGGTTAGACATATGCTTTTCTTCAGACGGCTGCTAAAGTAAGACATTAGACGTGCTACGTTAGACCTCGTCTAAAGGAGTTAGACGTGCTACGTTAGACCTCATCTAAGGGGTTAGACGTCCTTTTCTAACTATGCGTCCCTTTAGACCAAACCTAAAGGAGTTAGACGTCCTCGTCTAATTACGTATCCCTTTAGACCAAGTCTAAAGGAGTTAAACATTCTCGTCTAACTACACATCCCTTTAACCAAGTCTAAAGGAGTTAGACGTCCTCGTCTAACTACACATCCCTTTAGACCAAGTCTAAAGAAGTCAGACGTCCTCGTCTAACTACACATCCCTTTAGACCTAGTCTAAATGAGTTAGACATCCTCGTCTAACTATGCATCCCTTTAGACCAAGTCTAAAGGAGTTAGACGTCCTCGTCTAACTATGTATCCCTTTAGACCAATTCTAAAGGAGTTAGACATCATCGTCTAACTACGCGTCCCTTTAGACCAAGTCTAAAGGAGTTAGATCACCTCCTCTAACTATGCATCCCTTTAGACCAAGTCTAAAGGAGTTAGACTACCACGTCTAACTACGTTTCCCTTTAAACCAAGTCTAAAGGAGTTAGACTACCACGTCTAACTACGTTTCCCTTTAGACCAAGTCTAAAGGAGTTAAACTTTCACGTCTAACTACGTTTGACATCTATTTAACCTGCTTAGACCACGTCTAAGTTAGTATAGTCTAATGTACCTGCACAAAAACAAATAGACAACTTAGCTTTATTTTATTTAAACATCATCAAAGTTCCGTTGTTTAATGTTTTATAGCTTTTGTTTATTTCTAAGTTAATTATTTCTCACTTAATTAACTCTTTTCTTTACATTGTTTTTAATTTTTCCCAACAATTTCCCCATTTTTGATGATGTTAAAACTGTGCAACCTTAATAAAGCAAAATAAACACCCATCAAATAAAATTGAAATCAAAGTAGTTCACCAAAGTATTCAAGCATAAGTTTAAAGTACGAGAAACAAAGAGAAAATTTTTGGGTTCTTCCCTTTTCACTCTTGGATCTACGCCGCTTTCAAGCATTGATTCGCCAGTTTAGATGTTATGGAATCGAGTGATCGCTCAGCCTCCACTACCACCACCTCTATCGCCTCCACGACCTGGACCTCTTCTTTCTGGTGCACAACCGTCTTCACCACCTCCAGCGGCTTTTCGCTTTGATTTCGATCGAGTTCCTCTAGTAGACGTTGACCCCCCCTCTTTTGCTTCCTTCCCCCTTTTTAACATTATCAGGGTCGGCATCAACAAGAGCTCTTTCCTTCTCAACAGCAGCTTCAGCCTCTTCTATAGCTTGAAATTGCCTTGCAAATGTGTCAGCCTGCTTAATTCGCTCAGCCTCTACTCTACTTAATGCGTTTGACATTTCCATCACTTGTGCCCGAATAAATTCCATTGCAGATATTATATCTTGGTGAAGCTCTAGGGTGAAAGTCTTAGTTTCAGCATGATGATCCGATTTTCATTTAAAGAAATTCTTTTCAAACTTCTTGTACTGATTACTAAGGATGTTGATTTCATATGTATTTCGTTTCAGAATTTTCTCAGTTTCTTTATGGGTGACAAGAATGGAAGAGACATCTTCTTTACTTGAAGTAGACCCCTGTTCAAGATGACCAAATCTGGACAATATATCCATTATGTTATGCTTCATAGAACTCAGCGCATCCATGATTGAATTACAAAAGTTTGCTCTTATAGGAGAAGTTTCTTCAGAAGACTGAGCAGCCGAAGATACGACTTGGGAACAAGCTTGAGCAGTGCGAATGAGGTTCACATGCACATTTACTTGTAAATAATTATATAGTTCTTTATCTTTGGGAGGGGAAGAGGGATCTTTTGATGCATCTTTAGACTGATCTTGTTCATTTAGAATATCGGTACATACCTGATTAATACGCTCTGAAATATCTTCAGAGTGAAGAGGTAGATCAACAACATTGTCAATAATATATGCAGTTGTCCTAATGGGGGATGATTGATGAACATGAGGAGAAGGAATAGGATTTTCTTCCACTGGTGCTTCTTCTGAGGATGAGTATGACTCATTTCCAGATTGTTCCCCTCAGTAGAGGGAATCTTCTCATAAACTACTTGCTTCAAGGGTTCCCCTCAGCCTGTGACCTGGTGACTGATCAACTAACTTGATGATTCTTCCTCAACCAATGGAGATTTTTCAACTTCGGATATAGGAGGAGCCACTTCAGATGTCTCCTTATGTGGAATGAGCGTCTGATTAGCTTCAACATCAACTACTTCCTCTTCTATGTTAATTTCAGATTGATTCAAGACATGAGTCTGTTCAACAATATGCTGGGCCATTAAATGCTTTTCTTCAAATGATATATTGGCCAGCTCAATGAGATGGGCAGTAGCCTTCTCTTCCTCTTTGGAAATAGTCTGATCATCTTCAATGATCTGCATCGGCTCTTCTTAACTAGAAGACATATCATTAAACAAATTTGACCGGGAAGAATCGGTGGAGTGAACGTGTTGAAGGACTGTGGAGCAGTAGTTATTCATAATCAAATCGAGTTGCTTCAATGCATTTTGCTCTGCAAGAGCATCCTTGTCAAGCGGGTTGAAGTTAGCCTTTTTTTCCTCAAGCATGTGAAAGAGAGAACGACCCATAATATTGTTCACCACGAGATCCTTTCTTTTGAGAGCTTCATCAACCTCAGATGTCTTTTCCCATTTCAGGACTCTCTTCTCCAACTTGATTAATTTCTTCCATTCCTTTACAATCTCGCCCCCTGAGATAATTTCATCAAATTGGGTGATTAACCTGTGATTCAGCCAGGTGTCGAATATTTCAATCTTCTTAACCACTTTCTCTTTAACTTGTTCTATGACAAGATTGACAATGCAGCTGACTTCCGAAACCTTTTTTGGTATTTCTTCAGTAATGCCTTTTTCCTTTCTAGGAACTACAGCTGGTTGGGAGTGGGCATAGGTTCTCCGATGGTGATGCCAGGAGCCCCCTTAACTACTCTCATGATTTCATAAGGGGACATAACCTTTGTAATGGCCCCTTCTAGAAGTACATACACTATTCTCGTTCCCTTAATAGCAGGTTGTTCTTCAACAATTTCATTAACAAGCGTCTCAACATTCGGTTGAATGGGAGCTTGTTCAGAGGATATAATAGCAGTAGGAGTTAGAGCGATTACCTGCTCTGATTCATCAACAATATTGAAATTAACAGTAGCCTCAGCAACTACTGATTCTTCAGGAAGGACATGCGATAATTCCCTGTCAAAGTATTTAATATTTGGTCCAACTGGCTCAACAGTCGGTCCTTCAGCTTGTTCCAATACAGGAACATTAATACTTGGCACTACAGCCGAAGGAGAAGAAGAAGTTACCTTGGTAGACTTCTTGGAAATCTTAGATGCCTTAGACGCCTTCGTCTGATCAAAGGCAAGACCAGACAACCTAGCCCGCTTCTTCAACGGACTTGGAGAGGGCGAAAGAGACGAGATTGGAATGGCGACGAGGGGAGGAATTCCTTGTCTTTCCCTTTCAAAAATGGAGTCAACTACTCCAGAATCCTTCTTCGGCGCTTTCTTATGGCTATTAGAGCTAGCCATAGACTCCATTCCATGACTGAAGATTTGGCTCTTTTAGCGCCCGTAGAATGAATGGATGTAGCTTGGAATTTATATTGAGTGACCGACTGGCCACCCGTCTGTTGGCTAGATGAACCAGAATTCATTTCCTTTGAGAGCTTCAATCTTGATATGGTTCCCTTCACGGAGAAGTTAGTGAAAATACGACAGGGGTTAACAGCCTCACCCCTGCCCATAAGAACACCCAGATGCTCCATGAACCAGCCGAATTGGACTGAGAAGCCTGCACTCTACTTGTTACTTGAATAAACCAACTGGAAGAGATTTGAAAACAAGGTGGATGCCCAGTTGATCGACATACCTTTTTATATTTCCATCATATAGTCGAATCGGTCTTGGCTATACAGGTCGAACGAACCTTCCTTACCCTAAAGAGCCTTCGCCACAATGTCGTTTAGAAGAATGAAGTGGGGCTTGAGGACCTTCTTCTTCCCGTTCAGTTTGATCGAAGTGCCATCGTTTGAGAAGACGATCTGCATTTCCAAAATAGATTCAGCTGGAAGCGCTATGTCAAAGGTGTGACCTTCTATTCGTAGTTCAAAGAACTCAACATACATTGATTCATCGAAGGAGATAGACTTTCCGTTCACCGTCGTCGTTATCGTATCTCCAACCACATTCGACGTCTTGAAAAACTCACAGACCTCCTTTTCGTAGAAAACATAAGGACCACCGAGATACTTCCTGAGGCCAGAGTATTCGAGAGAAAGAAACATTTCCACGACATCATGTTGATCGATAGAGTAGACATAATCAAAATCTACCTGTAGGGTGTTGTGAGCAAGAGAGATAACTTTCTTGTCAGCCATTTTGAGTGTAAGAAACGAATTAGTATGGAGATAAATAAAGTACTTAGAGAGAAGACATAGAGAAATCTAGAGTTCTAAGAAAATAGGAAGCGTAAGAACCCATAACACATGCAAAATGTCTTTAAATAGAATTCGAACAATCACATGTTTAACCGTCACTTTTTGAAAAAGAAACCCATCAATTAATTTTAGACGCCTTTTCCCAAAAGTAGTCATCATTAACTTAGTTTTTACCAAAAAATATCTTAATATTTAAGGGTACATTAGTTATTTTCTTTAACATTGAAAGACATGTGTCTTCAAGTTATTCGAATTTAGAAAATAACTGTTTTAATGTTTGAGCAGGAAAGATTAAATGACAATGCATATTAACAGCTGTCCTCAATTAGTCCGAAGATGAAGCTTCTTACTGCACAAGTATTTAGACGTCTAACTTGCTATCTACATTCTGGCGTCTAGGTTGGATAGGCGCCTATTAGATGCAAGCATCTAATTACGCTTGTCTTACAGATATTTAGACGTCTATTAGACGTAAACGTCTAATTACGCTTGAACATCACGTATTAGACGTGTGTCTGGTTAGACGTGAGTGTCTAACTACGCTTGTCTTTCAGACGTCTAACCTGCATAGGTTTTAAACCAAGACAATTATCCAAATCAGAAGCACAGACTGCATGAGAAAATAATCATCTAAGTACTTGCTTTTCTTTTAGATGACCTCGTCTATTAGATCGATTATAGTTTTCTTCTGCGTACATCTGTCTGAACATTTTAAACATTAAATTTCCCCCTCAATTTATGCATATTTAAAACAAATAAATAAATGATTTGAGGTCTTAAAGACCCAAAAATAATTTTAAGAAAAACTTAGTCCATGGTAGTGGCAAATGTGTCACTTGTTGATCTGTTGGAGCATGTTCTCAAAAGAGTGTGCTCTAAGTTTCCTCCATGCAGATGCCATGTATCACCTACACAAAAATGTATTTACAGCTTTTGGTACCCATATTCACTTGGGTCCTCGGTCAATCAGTATCTTAGAAATCTATATTTGAGTTATTCTGATGGACTTCCCATTTTTTGTTGTGATTAGTGCGTATGATTTAGGCTTAACATACATCTTCTTGCTAGCAACTGATCCCTTAACTTTAGAGGATGGTTTTTGTTTAAAACTCATTGACTTCTTATCAGGTTTTGATATGCCAGACTTGCTGGCTACTTCCTTTCTAGGTTTCAACCAGATTATAGTTGGCAGAACATAGATAATCTCACCCTTTAAGGTTAGATTCTCACAGCTTGGATTAGTTCCATTATGAGTTAAACTCCCTTTGAAAAATCTTATTGGCTTAAACTTGTCTGTTGCTGAATTTAACTTTTCACTAGACTTATTTGGGATAACTTTGTCATATCCTAAACCGGTTTTGTATCCGGCGGGCTTTAACAGACTAATCTGATATTTGACAACTTCTCCAAACCTTGTCCAAGAACTAACAGTATAGGTTAAACGTTGGTTTTCAGAAAACATTGTTTAAACCTTCTTCTTAAGTTTCTCATTTTTATATAAGATCTCGGCCATGTTGTTTTCAAAAACTTTTGGTTCAATAGTTTAAGATAAAATAGGTTTATCGATTTCAGATTTTGACCTTATTTTATTTTGAGAGTTAAATAACTTTCTGTACTCCATGACCATGTCATTGAGTGCAGTAACTAAGTAATCTCGTGTAAACTATTCTGAAGAGAAATCAAATACCTCAAAGTCTTCCTCTTCTCTTTCCATGAAGAAAGCAACATCTTCATCATCACTATCACTGGATGATGAGTCATCTGAGTCGCTTTAGATACACTTAGCCTTGCTGTTAGCCGCCATGAGAGACTTCATCTCTTTCTCATCACGTTTTGGCTTCTTGCACTCCGATTTATAAAGACCTAGTTTTCCACAGTTAAAACACTTCACGTTTGCCTTTGGATTTGTCTTATCATCATTGTTATTATTTGAAGAGTTTGAGTTAGAATTGCTTTTCTTCATGAATTTGTCGAATGTCTTCACAAAGAGAGCCATCGCGTCGCTGCTGGGCAACCGTCTTTACTTCTATGGCAACTGGTGGCTCCTTAGCAGTCACCAAAGCCTTGGTTATGATGGTTGATGTGGGGTGCTCCTCTTCATTCCTATAGTTCAACTCGAACTCATAGGCCTTCAGATCGGCAAGAAAGTCAATGAGCTCCATCTTATTGAGGTCTTTGGACTCCCTCATCGCCATAGTCTTGATGTCTATGGCCAGGTTGTCGAGGTTTTTCTTCCTCTTGTCTTCATTTGTCCACTCAGTTTTGTCTTTTTCTATCTTGATAAGACCTTCTATGATGACACTCCACATTTCATCATCTAAGGAAAAAAGATAAGCACAAACTCTCTTCTTCCACACGATGTAGTTTTCTTTCGAAAACATAGGAATCTTGGAGGAGCTATCATCATTAGTCAAGATTCAGGTTCTTTAGAAGCTTGAGAATAGAAAACGAGGCTCTGATACCACTTGTTAGGATCAGTGTTACCAATAGAGACTAGGGTCTGACAATTGATAGAAGCTTATGATAAACAATTCGATAATAATCCTGTGAGGGATTAATATCTGTTTCTATTCTTCACAAATCCTTCAAACTCTTGAAACTGATTCAAGTGCGGAAGTGTTCGTCAGATTTGAAGCTTTAAACTGATGGAAGGTAATGGCAAAAAGTTAAGAACACAGTGAGTTTTATGGATGTTCGGAGATAAAACTTCTACGTCACCCCTTCTTCCACAACCGGAAGGATATCCACTAAACACTTTGAATCAAATACAACTTACTAAGCTAGCTAACTCTCTGTTGAACAGAACAACCTCTGTTCAACTTACAATACTCTCAACAATATTTTCAGTAATTAATTTCCTCTCTTGAGCTTGAATGATAATAGAATTCAGTAGGAGCAAGAGTGAATGATTAAGCGAGTAACTTTTGTAAAGTTGTAAGCAAGTGTTCAAGTCAGTGATTCGTCCGTTGTCCTTTAGCATCTATTTATAGCAGAAGGATACCAACGGTCAAATCTTCTTCTTGGACATGTGGCAAGTGTTCGTTGCAAGGCCTCCCATAGTACCTGAATACAGTAGACTCTGAGCAAATGGATCTTGGCCGTAACGAACTGATAGTGCGTCGAATATCCTCTGAAGTTGTCTTGTACTAGATAGACAGTTGGAAGGATATTTGCGTATATGGCATTCGTTCATTTGATACAATTAGTTGGCTTGTCAGACTGCATAGAAATGAGTGGAGCAGGAGAAGTAGACAGTCAGTTGATTGTGGTTAGACGTATGCTTTTCTTCGGACGGCCGCTAAAGCAAGATAGTAGACATGCTCCATTAGACCTCATCTAAATGATTTAGATGTCCTCGTCTAACTACGCGTCCCTTTAGACCAAGTCTAAAGGAGTTAGATGTCCTCGTCTAACTACGCGTCCCTTTAGACCAATTCTAAAGGAGTTAGACGTCCTCGTCTAACTACGCATCCCTTTAGACTAAGTCTAAAGGAGTTAGACGTCATCATCTAATTATGCATCCCTTTAGACCAAGTCTAAAGGAGTTAGACGTCCTCGTCTAACTACGCATCCCTTTAGACCAAGTCTAAAGGAGTTAGACGTCCTTGTCTAACTACACATTCTTTTAGACCAAGTCTAAAGGAGTTAAACATCCTCGTCATCCCTTTAGACCAAGTCTAAAGGAGTTAGACGTTCTCGTCTAACTACGCATCCCTTTAGACCAAGTTTAAAGGAATTAGACGTCCTCGTCTAACTATGCATCCCTTTAGACCGTCTAAAGGAGTTAGACGTCCTCGTCAAACTACGTGTCCCTTTAGACCAAGTCTAAAGGAGTTAGACGACCTCGTCTAACTATGCATCCCTTTAGACCAAGTCTAAAAGAGTTAGATTACCACATCTAACTACGTTTCCCTTTAGACCAAGTCTAAAGGAGTTAAACTACCACGTCTAACTACGTTTCCCTTTAGACCAAGTCTAAAGGAGTTAGACTTCCATGTCTAACTACGTTTGACATCTATTTAGCCTACTTAGACCACGTCTAAGTTAGCATAGTCTAATGCACATGCACAAAAACAAATAGACAACTTAGCTTTATTCTATTTAAACATCTAGCTTTATTTTATTTAAACATCATTAAAATTCCGTTGTTTAATGTTTCATAGCTTTTGTTTATTTCTAAGTTAATTACTTCTTACGTAATTAACTCTTTTCTTTACTTTGTTTTTAATTTTTCCCAACAAAGGGTAGTCCGAGCGGCTCTGGGTATCTCCATCAGAGAGCCTATGCCTGACCCCAAACCTGCCGAAGTTGTAGGAAAGGGAAAAGACAAAGCTGACTACATTCCTGAACTTTCGTCTGAAGTGAATTAGACTATCGACATCATCCTAGAGGATGTGGAGTCTATAACATCTGTGCGAATCGATGCATTTGACAAATGGTTAAGCACAAGGGTCCAAACAAAGTTCAGCGACGTAATTAATGGTGTCAATGTGGCGAAGCAGTGGAAGGATCTTCTTAAACTGGAGAAATTTGTCCTCTCTTGGACCCACACCGAAGACGTTAGCGAAGCTCTTAAGAGAAGAGAGATCGTTGCTTCAAAAGTTAGAGGGCACGCTTTTTATCCCATCTTTTGCCAAAGGGAAGAAAATTTTAACCCTTCAGATAAAATAAAGGAAAAGATGCTAAAGTTCTCAATTGTCTTCAACTTCTCATGGAATCCTACTATTCAACGACTCTCCGCTTTGTCCATGGAACAGAGTCGTCTAGAATTGATGAACTTCGAGATAAGGCATCTCGAGCAGAGCTAAACTGCTCAAATGAGGTTGAGAAGATGTCATTTATGGATGAGTTCTATCATGATGAGCTTCGGTATATATCTACTGTTGAGAAGCTCCTCTCGATGGTATAAGAGCAGGCGTCTTTTCACATCATCGAGCAGCAACAGCCGTCTATTGAAAAAGACAATACTTTGCTCTCCAATCTGTTGTGCAGCAGATCCTTGCGTCTAAAGAACAACAGAATATTCCTTCTGTTGAGAATGAGCTTTCTCTAACTGCGTCTGAACAGCAACCCCCGTCTGCTCAAAAGGAACCATCTGAAGCTACTCCTCCTACGTCCAAACAAAAACAGACCTCGTCTGCTGAGGGGGAACCCTCTAGAGCAGTTGAGCTGACGAGACCATCTTATTAGATGGACAGGCGTCTGAAGAGAAGTAGTCTTCTCCCCAAAGTTAAATCAACCCTCTCCTCCAAAAATCTAGTAAGTCCCACTCTGGTGAATCTTTTAATTCTAAAGATATTTCGAGATTTATCAAGGATCTTCTTGATGAAATTAATGGAGTAAACGATGAATCTCGGGCAATAGTTGTCGTGCATCGAGCCTCATCTCTAGAGAAGTAACCAGAGCAGTCCATTCAAGTAAGTGTTCGACCTAAACATATCTGCTCTACTCCTGCTGGCTCCTATACTCTATCTTCGTCTCCCTCTTCTTCTAAAGAGGCTTCTCCGGAATCGACAGATTTCCACAAATTATTTTTGGACTTTTTTGCGCCGATGTAGTAGACCATTCTTTCTATTGTTAATAGGTTGGAGATCCTGGAAGAGCGGACCTCTTTGTCTTCTGAGACTCATGATGAACTAATAAGGACCTCTAGTCATGTTTCATTGATCAAAAATCAAATGAACAGGATGAAGTCCACTTTGCTCAATAATAATCTCCACCTCCATACAAAGACAAAGAACGCCATAGAAGTTCTCACTCTCTAGATTGTTGAAATGTCTAAATCCCTCAAGACTGTAGAAGCTGAGCGAATCGAAAATGCTGATGCGGTCGCTCGACACTTCCAAGCTGAAGAAGATGCGGCTGTTGAAGCTGCCAAAACTGCTGCTCTTGCCCTTGATAATATTAAATAGGGGGAATGTAGCAATTGAGGGGGAACAAGCATTCGGGGTTCTCGCTCCAAGAGAAAGCCAGATCAAGAAAGAGATCAAGGAGGCCGTAGAGGATGTTGAGGATAGAATAAGAAATGGCAATAAATTCTCCTCAACGAAGTAAACGACTTTGAAGAAGCACAAAAACGAAAAGAGGGGGATCTTAAACTTTGCACATCTCATGTATTTTAAATTTTAAATATATTGGTTGACGTTTAATCTGTTGTTCTTAACTCAATTTTTAACTTAGTTTTATCATCATCAAAAAGGGGGAAATTGTTAGATTAAGTTAAATAAAGAAAAAAACTAATTAAAAGAGAAATGATTATTTAAGGAAAAACGTCTTAATAAACTTAGGTGAATAATTTTAATTCAATACGACATAATTTTAATGATGTGGTCTGAACAAAACTAAGTTGTGTAAATTGTCTATGCGCAGATACAACTCAAGAGACGTATGTCTTCAGATGCAGTCTGAAGTAAGCGCATGTAGACGTCTAGCTTTTGTAGACGGGTTTTCTAAAGAAGTGCACGAGTCGATGTCGCTTAGCTTCATCAAATGGGTTGTCTAAAGAAGTGCGCGAGCAGACGTCTAACTTCTGCAGACGGTTTGTCTGAGGAAGTGCGCAAGAAGACGTCTAGCGTCTGCAGACAGGTTGTTTGAAGAAGTATGCGAGTAGACGTCGTCTAGCTTCATCGGACGGGTTGTCTAAAGAAGTGCACGAGCATACATCTAGCTTCTACAGACGGGTTGTCTAAAGAACTGCGCGAGCAGACGTCTAGCTTCTACAGACGGGTTGTCTGAAGAAGTACACGATCATACATCATCTAGATTCATCAGACGGGTTGTTTGAAGAAGTGCGCGAGAAGACGTCGTCTAGCTTCATCAGACATGTTGTCTGAAGAAGCGCGCGAGTAGATGTCGCCTTGCTTCAGCAGCTGTTTAAAGAAGTATCCGCTTATCTACTCATCTCATCAGCTTGGCAATCAATAGTGTTCATTATTAGTAGTCTTCCAAGACAGCTTAACACGCTTTAACTACTTATCTGCCAAGTACTCAAATATTTCACCAGCCCACGTTTTGTACTGTCCTGTACACCACGTTCTTCTGAATATTCTGTAGTACGATCTGATTCGCCACGATCAAACACATATACTCTTATGTACAATCTCGTACTCCTAGCGTGCATCCAACGGATATTTGACACATATTCAAAAGGAAGATTTGACCGTTGGTACATTCCACTATAAATAGCAGGCAGAGTACAACGACGAATCACATGAAACATATTGGACACTCTAAAGCTTTCGATTCTTAAGTTTTGCATTCTCAAGCTCTCGGTCTTTCTCATAAACTGCGAATTAAGAATTGAAGCGTTGTGCTTAATCTTGCTCTAAGAATATTCTGTAATTCATATACTGTTCTTTCTGTGTGAAATTTCAGTGTAGTATGTTGAACATGATTTGTCTGTTCAACAGAGTGTTAGCTAGATATTCAGAAACAGACAGTTGTTAAGTCTTGTGTGTCTGATTGAGTTTGTGGAGTGTCTATACAAATCAAAGCCTTCTAGTGAAAATCCTTGTAGAAATAGAAGAAGGGGTGACATAGGAGTTTTATCTCCGAATATCCATAAAACTATGTTTGTTATTTATTTTCTGCATTGCTCAAACGTTTATCTGCCGCTTCAAATCGAGCAAGCATTTCCGCACTTGATTCATTCAAGAGCTTGCGAAGATTTGTGAAGAATATAAATAGATCTCAATCTCCAACAGGATTAAAATCGAATTGAAAGTTTTAAGTTGCCAACTATATTCAGAACCCTCTCACTATAGTTGACATTGATCCTAACATTAAGAATATCATCTACATACATTAATAAACAAATGATATGAATGCCATCAGTTTTAATAAACAAACAATGGTCATTTGTAGACTTAATAAAACCAATATCATATAAAATATTAGATATCTGTAAATTCCATTGTCTAGATGATTGTTTCAATCCATATAAATTTTTATTAAGTTTACATACATGTTTTGGTTAAGTACCTTTAAAACCTTCGGGTATTTTCATATATAAATCTTCTTCAAGACAATCATGTAAGAAAGCATGATTTACATCTATTTGATGCAAAAACCATTTTATTTGTAGTTGTCAATGCAAACAATACTCGTATTGTTACATTTTTAGCTACAGGAGCATAAACTTGATGAAAATCTATTCCATCTATTTGATTATACCCCTTTGTCACTAATCTGGATTTGTACTTATCAATACTTCCATTTGCATTTAATTTTGTCTTATAAATCTATCTACATCCAATTGTCTTTTTCCTTTAGGCAATTCTGTTAATGTCCAAGTTTTGTTATGATTTAAAGCATTTAACTCATCATTCATTGCCTTAACCCATTTTGGATTTGAAACAGCTTGTTTATAATTCACTGGTTCAGTGAATTGATCAATATTACCAAGAAATTCTATATACTCGGAATTTGTACAAGTTGAAACATATGGAAAAGAAGGTGGTGAATATACTAATTTATTTTTTCCATTTATTTCAACTTGACTTGCAACATAGTCTTTCATCCACACTTGCGGATTAATATTTCTAGAACTTCTTCTACAATTATCATTTGAAACATCAATAGACACTACATAATGTATATCTTCCTGTTGTGTAACATTCGGATGATTAAGCGATTCTAAATCTGGAGAGTTAAAATCTTTTCATTTTCTTCAATAATTTCAGTATTCTGATGATCTAGATTAATCTCATCAGAATCTGAATTTTCTATAATGTCATAAAAAAGTAAGGTAATTTACTTGATTTGAATTCAAATGTTCCAGTTTCATTTTCGTTGATTTCCTCTGAAAAATATAATTCTTCATGGAAAACTACATCCCTAGAAACATATACATCTCCAGTGTTGATATTGTATACTGTATATCCTTTTTTATTTAAATGATATCTTAAAAAGATACATTTTCTAGCTCTACTATCAAATTTTGATTTGTTCGGCATAATATTTGTTGCATAACAAATACATCCCTTGACTTTAAGTGTCTTATATTCAGGTTTCTTTTCACGTCATGTTTTAATTGGTGTTTTACCATTTAAAACATTTGTGGGAGTTCTATTAATAATCTAGATTTGAGATAAAGTTGTTTCTCTTTTTTTTGTATGTTAATAAATGAAATGCCCTAATGAGCTTTATTTTTGGTCAAGCCCAAAACCATTTGAGCTGACCCGAACATAATCGTATTTGTTTTAAAAATTTGAAAGTTATAAATTTTTCTTTAAATGATATCCTTCACTCATAGAAATTTAATTGCAAAATAAACAAAAAATTGTTTTAAATATTTTGGTAAAAAATAGGGTCGCACCGATAAACAATTTTAAAATGTATATATAAAATAGTTTATTCATCGTATGTAGTTTAGCGTTTCAAAAGCTTTACTTTCATGTGCATCTCTATCTTGTGTATCTAAAACGTGAAAAATATTTGGCATCCGTATACAATTTTATGTCAATTAGTATAAATTTGAGCAAATTTAAAAGTTGTTGGAAACAAATAACTTTTTATAGGTCAAAATAAATTTGAGACTTTTGAATAAATTTAATACTAACTAATATTTAATTCTTTACCTTTTAAATCAAGTTAAAACAATTAGTAAGTTTAAACACATTAATGTAAACCATTTTTGGACTTTTCAATGCTTACATATTTTGAATTTTAAAATATTCTTGTAGATCTTTAACTATTTATTTTGGATGACATGACTTATTATGTCACACCAAAAAATTCACTTCCGACCTAGCATCTTCGGTCCTAGCCTAAACCAAGGACCGAGGAAAAGCGAAGGTTCAAGATCGAGGAAATTTAAGTACGACCGAGAGATTCGAATGATAATTTCATGAGTTAGGACCAAGGGGTCCGACTGAGGAGGTTTGACCGAGGATAGTATTGCCTTGCCCATACTTCTATCACCTCATGCTTCAACTAATCCATACTTCTTCCAATCCATTCTTATATTACCTCATGCTTATGCCACTTCATACTTCAGACAACCTATACTTCAGCCAACCCAAACTTCAGCAAACCCATACTTCTGCCACATCATGCTTCAGTCACCTCATGCTTCACCCACCCATGCTATGACCAGGCTATGACTAGCCCTCTTTATTAGCAAAGTATCCACTCATGCTATGATTAGGCTATAACCAGCCCTCTTCATTAGCAAAGTATCCACCCATGCTATGACGAGGCTATGACAAGACCTCGTCATTAACAAGTTATCCAACCCATACTATGATCAGGTTATGACCAGCCATCTTCATTAACAATTATCCACCCCATGCTATGACAAGGCCATGACCAACCCTCATCATTAACAAGTCACCCACCACATGCTACCTCAACCAACCCTAATTATATAATATATATACCTCACCAACTCATTCATTTTATATATCCATCTTCCTCGTTATTAAGAAATAAATACCTTATAAGCCATTGAAGAACTTTCATCATTTTGGCATGATCAATCTAAGGAAATCTCTTTTCTCAACCCATCTCTAGAAACCCACACCAGTTTTATATAATTTGTTTTCCAAAGTATTATCTATTTTCCAAAGTATAATCTATTTTCCAAGGTATGATCCGTTTTTTATGGAAAACATAGTGAATACTGATGTTTGGATTTGACGGATATAGGAGGAAGGCTTGCAAACATGAGCTCTAGTAGTTCGATTCCAAAATATTGGCTTCTTATTATGGGACTAACTTCTGAACATGAGTTATCAGAAGATTTACCTACACAGAATGGTCTAACCAGGTTATGAACTTTAGGGATAGACTCCAAAGAGTGCCCTTCCAAATATGTTCTCAAAACGGATACCTCATCTTGAGGATCAATTCTCAAGGTCAAGGGTCCAAATATGTGCTCAAGATGTTACTGTTCCACCACTATGAGAAATTATTTTATAAACTAGCATATCGATACAAAGAAGCTTTTAAATGTCTTTTCTATAATCTTTTAAATGTTTGCTAGGTCTTTAGACTCACTATGCTTATGTGATGTAGGTACACAACAATAGATTTAACATGTTGAAGGGAGGCTTGGAGTGGGGCAAGGTGTAGGGAATGTGTGTGAAGGGAGGGACAAAGACTGAAGACCGAGTACTTTATAGGTTTAAGTACTGAAAGACAATTTTTTGTAGTAAATGATTGTATCTTGGTATTTTCGTAACAAAGGATTGTGTCTTGTTTTTAAAAAGACCGAATTTTGTAGCACCACTTCTATATATTTAATAAAAGTCTTCCGAATATGTTACTATTTTTCGTTATGTATGTTCACGTTTCAAACATCCATCACTCGGTCTAGAACATAAGCGTTAGGGTGTTATATTTGGTATCAGAGCAATGGTTCCGAACCTTTGTACTTTTACACACATGTTTATGCAATTGCACCTCCAAGAGCTCACCTTCAGGTTATTAAGTTGTATTAACAAATTTTTAGCATGAAAATGGTTTCACTATAAAAATTATATCAGTAATGCCAAAACATTATGGAGATAAGTATAGCAACTCATCTTATATTTATTAACTGTTAAACTGATAATAAGTTGTATAGTTTTATTCCATTAGAATCATGAGACGAGGAACCCGAGCCAATACTTCTACACTGTCAAATGACACCGACCGAGAAAACTTTTTATCTGGCCTGGTTGATGCATTACGGGATCAGAATCGTATTCAAAATGAGAAAATGAGGGATCAGAATTGTATTCATAACCAGCAGATGTGATAGATGTTCCAAGCAAATGGGACCAACCATAACAATACCAGCAATTACCATGAAGGAGGAGGTCAACCACCGACCTATAAGTAGTTCAAGGGCTTTAAACCATCAGATTTTAAGGGAAGCACATACCCAATGATAGTAGAATAGTATATGCAATCTATGGAGACCATTTTCGAGTTCATGCAGTGCAACAACTCGGACAAGGTCAGGTGTGCGTCCTTTATGTTCAAGGATGATGCTAGAATCTGGTGGCATGGAGCTAAGTCCACACTCGACCTTAACTAAGCAACCTGGGAATAGTTCAAAGAAGTATTCTATGGAAAGTATTTCACCCTGAACACCAGGAATAAGCTGGCCAGAGAGTTCCTAGAAATCCGCCAAGGAGAATCAAGTGTTGCCGAGTATGTGAATAAATTCGAAAGAGGCAAGTACTTCGCACTTATGATTACTAGGAATGCTACCATTGAGTTGAATCATTTCCTTGAAGGGTTGAACGCTACCATCCGCCGTGATGTCAGGTTGAGAAACGCTCCGTCTATACGTGAAACCATTGATAGAGCATTAATGGTTGAGAAAGACAGTCAGGATATTGTAAAGGAGGCTCAGGCCAAGAGGTCTAGTTATCATGGGAGGGATTATCCAAGGTCAGCAATGAAGAGTCCCTTTCAACAATCATATAATCAGAATTCTCCTCCCCATCAGCCAAGGAATACATACCAGGAGCGGAGCGGTATTCTCAATGCCCACAACAACAACAACAACATCAACCAAGGAGAATTTAACCTACTAGGCCATCATTGTTGGCCAAATCTTCAGGTGTGCCAATCCCAACCTGTATTCGTTGTGGGAAGATCCATTTGGGTGATTGCTTGCAAGGAACTAATTTATTATTTCTATGCAAGAAGCGAGGGCACTATTCAAGGGAATGCACACAGAAAAAGGATGTAGTTCTGGGAAGAGTGTTCACAATGTCGCAAGAGAAGGTAGACCCGGATACAACCATAATTACGGGTATTCGACTAATTGCTAATTCATTAGCCAATACTTTAATAGATACGGGAGCAACTCATTCGTTTGTTTATGCATATATTGTGCAAAAATCGAGTTTTGAACCTGATGAAAATAAGATTACATATATAATTTATCTAGCATCAAGCCCTAGTCTTAAAACTAATAAGTTGGTTAGAGCTTGTGAAACTCAGATATAAAATTACAAGATGTTGGTAGATCTTGTGGTTGTTGAGATGTCTAGATTTGATGCTATTTTGAGAATTGACTGGTTATCCTGTCATGAGGCCCAAATCAATTGTAAAGAGAAGACAGTGGCAAAAATCGATCATGATAGGAAGGCCTTTCTATTCCAAGCTCAGCAGATGCCTCAGATAAAAGTTCCAGGTGTGTTGGCTACTGTTCATGCTATGATGAATGGACAGCAACCAAAAATGGGGGACATCATGGTGGTGAGGGAGTATCCAAGCTTGTTCTCTGCTGATATCTCTGGGTTACCACCAATTAGAGAAGTGGAGTTCAGCATAACGTTAAAGGTTGCTACTTTGCTAATCTCAAAAGCACCTTACCATTTAGCACCCACTGAAATGAAAGAATTAAAAGACCAGATGGAAGATTATCTAAGCAAAGGCTTCATTCGGCCAAGTGTGTCACCTTGTGGAGCACAAGTGATTCTTGTAAAGAAGAAAGATGGGTCAAGACGGCTATGTATCGACTACCATGAACTGAACAAGGTAACCATCAAAAACAGATATCCTTTGCCAAGAATCGACGACCTATTCGACCAACTCAAAGGGGATTTGGTCTTCTCCAAAATTGATCTAAGATCTGACTATCATCAAATTCGGGTCAAAGATGAAGATGTAAAGAAGATAGCATTTAGAACTCACTATGGCACTACAAGTTTCTGGTGATGCCTTTTGGGGTTGACAAATGCACCAGTGGTATTTATGGAGCTGATGAATAGGGTCTTCCACCCTTATTTAGATAAATTTATTATGATCTTCATTGATGACATCTTGATCTACTCTCGAACAGAGGAAGAGCACCAACAACACTTGGCTTTAGTTTTTCAAGTACTAACAAAGCATCATTTTTTTGCAAAATTAAGAAAATGTGAGTTCTGTCTGAGTCAAATTGCATTCTTGGGCCATATTATTTCAACCAAAGGTATTGAGGTTGATCCTTCTAAAGTAGAAGCGTAAAGGACTGGGCAACACCAACCAATGTGACCGAAATCAGGAACTTTCTTGTATTGGCTGGTTATTACAAAAGGTTCATCAAATGGTTATCCAAAATTGCTTTTCCTCTTAAAACTTTGACACGCAAGGATGAAAAATTTGTGTGGATCGTTCAATGTGCTGGAAGTTTTGAAGAGTTGAAGAGAAGTTTGATAACTGCTCATGTACTCATAATTCCAACTGAGGTAGGAAACTTTATTGTTTGCACAGAGCTTCCAAGAATGGCTTATGTGTTGTGCTCATGCAAAATGGGAAGGTAGTGGCCTATGCTTCAAGACAACTAAAGATCCATGAGAAGAATTACCCCACTCACGACCTGGAGTTAGTAGTTGTGGTATTTGCCTTAAAGATATGGCGCCATTATCTCTATGGGGAAGGTATCAAATCTTCACCGATCACCAAAGCCTGAAATATTTATTCACTAGAAAGAGCTCAACATGAGGCAGAGGCGGTGGTTAGAGTTAGTAAAAGACTATGACTGCGAAATCATATATCTACCATGGAAGGCCAGCGTTATAGTAGATGTATTAAGACGTAAATCAAGCACCCTAAATCAACGTACTTCTCAGTCAAGCTTGATTATGGAATTCGAAAGGCTGAATCTTGTGGTGATAGAGTATTAGTAAGAATGCATTATAGAGACTTTAACAATTGTTCCGGACCTGCTAGAAAGAATTCGGTTGGGTCAGGCTCAAGATCCCCAACTGACCATATGGAGGCAAAGGAACGAGAAGAAATGCACCTCATTGTATTCAACTAAAAACAATCTAGTGTATCACAAAGACAGGTTGTGGGTACCATTTGTGGATTCCTTAAGATAGGAAGTAATTGTTGAGGCGCATACAACAACACCCTACTCTATTCATCCAGGTAGCACCAAGATGTTCAAATATCTACAAATGTTATATTGGTGGTCGAAGAAGGACATTATAAAGTTCGTAAGTGAATGATTAACTTGCCAATAAGTCAAGCTTGAGCACCAAAGACCTTCTGGGCTGTTATGCTCACTACCAATTCCGGTTTGGAAATGGGAGGACATCTACATGGACTTTGCAGTTGGGTTGCCCCAGACCTTATGGAAGATGGTCATAGTGAACCGCCTCACCAAATCTGCTCATTTCCTACCAATTCGAATAACCTTTTCAATGACACAATACACGGAGTTGTACCTGCAAGAAATAGTTCAACTGCATGGCATACTAGCAAGGATAGTATCAAACAGAGACCCACGTTTTACTTCACATTTTTGGGAAAGTCTTCACAAGGGTCTAGGAACGAAGTTGTCCTTCAGTACTGCTTTCCACCCATAAACCGATGGTCAATCCGAGCGTGTGATCCAAACCCTGGAAAACCTGCTGCGGGCTTGTTTAATTAACTTTGGAGGTAATTGGGAACCCATGCTGCCTTTTGATTGAATTCGCCTACAACAATAGCTTTCAGTCTTCCATTGGAATGACACCCTTTAAAGCCTTGTACGGGAAGATATGCATGAGACCTCTACACTGGGATGAAGTAGGCGAGAGAGTTGTTAATTGTCCAGAAATCGTATCTAACACTGCGGCACTAGTAGGCAAGATCAGGGAAAGCTTGCTAGCAGCTTAGAGCAGATAGAAAAGTTATACTGACAAGAAACGCAGAGATCTAACTTTTAGCAAAGGCGACCACGTTTTCTTGAAGGTATCCCCTTACAAAGGTATCATCAGATTTGGGAAGAAGGGCAAGTTGAATCCCACGTACATTGGACCCTTTGAAATTCTAGAGGAAATAGGAGAGGTTTCTTATAAACTGGCCCTTCCCCCGAATTTTGAAACAGTCCACAACATTTTCATGTATCCAACTTGAGAAAGCATATTCTAAATCCGACCAATAACATCCATCATGATATTATGTAGTGGACACCCATCTTGACTTATGAAGAAGTCCCAACCCTAAATAATTTCCAGACAGATCAGAAGGTTGAGAAATAAGGAGATTAGCATGGTGAAGGTTTTCTTGAGAAAGTATTCCACCGAAGAGGCAACTTGGGAGGTTGAGCAAGACATGTAAAAGAAGTACCTCGAATTATTCGGTACGTTTTAATTTCGAGGTCAAAATTCCTTTAAGTAGGGTAGAGTTGTCACACTAAAAAATTCACTTCCGACTTAGCATCTTCGGTCCTGGCCTAAACCAAGGACCAAGGAAAAGTAGAGGTTTAGGACCGAGGAAATCTAAGTACGATCGAAAGATCCGACTGATATTTTCATGAGTTAAGACCGAGGGGTCCGACCTACGAGGTCTGACCGAGGATAATATTGCATTGCCCATACTTTTGCCACTTCATGCTTCAGCCAACCCATACTTCTTCCAACCTATGTTTATGCCACGTCATGCTTATGCCACCTCATGCTTCAGCCAACCCATACTTTAGTCAACCTATACTTCAGTAAACCCATACTTCAGCAAACTCATACTTCTGTCACCTCATATTTCAGCCACCTCATGCTTCACCCACCCATGCTATGACCAACCCTCTTCATTAGCAAAGTATCCACCCATACTATTTCCAAGCTATGAATAACCCTCTTCATTAGTAAAGTATCCACTCATTCTATGACCAGGCTATAACAAGCCCTCATCATTAACAAGTTATACAAACCCATGTTATGACCAGGCTATGACCAACGATCTTCATTAACAATTATCCACCTCATTCTATGACAAGGTCATGACCAGCCCTCATCATTAACAAGTCACCCACCCCATGCTACCTCAACCGATCATAATTATATGATAGATATACCTCACCAGCTCATTCATTTTATATATCCATCTTCCTCGTTATTAAGAAACAAATACCTTAGAAGCCATTGAAGAACTTTCATCATTTTAGCAAGATTAATCTAAGGCAAACTCTTTTCTCAACCCATCTCTAGAAACCCACATCAGTTTTATATAATCTGTTTTCCAAAGTGTAATTTGTTTTCTAAAGTATATAATCTGTTTTCCAAAGTATGATCGGTTTCTCCAAGGTATAAATCTGTTTTCGAAAGTATAATCTATTTTCTAAGGTATGATCTGTTTTTCCAAGATATAATCTGTTTTCCAATGTATGATATGTTTTTATGTAAAACATAGTGAATACTAATGTATGGATTTGTCGGATATGGGAGGAAGACTAGCCAACATGAGCTCTAGTAGTCCTATTCTAAAATATTGGCTGCTTATTATGGGACTGACTTTTGAACATGAGCTATCAGAAGATCTACCTACACAGAATGGTCTAACCAGGTTGTGGAATTTTAGGGATAGACTCCGAAGAGTGTCCTTCCAAATATATGCTCCAAACAGATACTTTACCTTGAGGATCAACTCTCAAGGTCAATGGTCCAAATATGTGCTCAAGATGTTACTGCTCCACCACTATGAGAAATTATTTTATAAACCAGCATGTCAATACAAAGAAGTTTTTAAATGTCTTTTTTATAATCTTTTAAATGTTTGCTGGGTCTTTAGACTTACTATGTTTGTGTGGTGTAGGTACACATCAATAGATTTGTCAAATGAAGCTTGGAGTGGGACAAGGTGCAAGAAATGTGTGTGAATGGAGGGACAAAGACTGAAGACCGAGTACTTTGTAGGGTCTAGTACTGAAAGACCATATTTTTGTAGTAAATGACCGTATCTTGGTATTTTTGTAATAAAGGACCGTGTCTTGTTTTTAAAATGACCGAATTTTATAGCACCAATTCTATATATATAATAAAAGTCTTCCGTATATGTTACTATTTTCCCATTATATATGTTCACATTTCAAACATCCCTCACTCGGTCTAGAAAATAGGAGTTAGGGGTGTTTCATATTATCTCAAAAATAGTTTTGATTTTTAAACTTGTTAGTTTTACATTTTATGAGAATTGAGCTCCCCATTTTCAATGCCTTTCTAAAAAAATTTGGTTTGCAAGATAAGGTTGTTTTTTTTTCCTTTTTACATTTTACTGTTTTAACTAGGGTTAGGATGTACATTTCAATCTCACATCTCAATTGACACAAAACTAAGCTTGACTTGATTCTTTTCAAAACAATTACCATGACGGTTTAACTTAGGCTCAGTCACAATGATTGATAGTCTGTATCCATAATTCTTGCATTCAGTATCAAAACAAAATGATTCTAACCCCACCTCTCACGTGTGAAGGGAATTATGTATGTCTTGATTCACAAGAGATAGGTAGACAATCTAACTTGGTAAGGGGAATTATGTTTGTCTTGTTTCATTCACAAGTAGACAGTCTAACTTGGCAAAGTCACAATAGTTGATCACCTCAATCGATGACATTTGTGCAAGCTATTCCATTATTTTCCATCAACAACACTTTAGGATAATGCAAGTGACCCCAGTAGTCATGTTCAATCTTTACACCATGATCAACATCGAGAACGGTCATCATCATCGCTGTCCACTAAGCATGTTTGTGACCATGCTTCATGTCTCTATATACGAGTTATTTAAGACGTTGGACATTAAAGGTTCCTTAATTTGTAGATGTCCTAAATGTCTAACTATTTATAAAATTAATCCTCAAGACTTCATATCTTGAGCTCTGGAGGTCATGCACAAAATCTCAACAAAGAGTTGACATTCTCATCCCAAGGGAGACAAAACATTATTGAATTTTAGTCACTTCCAATGCCACCTAAAGTCAATGCCGCCACAATATCATTGCCATCACTGCACGAATTGCGTTAGACATGAATCATTGCCGCATCTCTCCTTCCGCGATTACAGTCACTTCCTGAACGTAGTAGCTCCGTCGCAAGAATAGTGCCACCGCAACTGCCTCTACAGTTGTATCATCATTGTCGTCGTCGCAATCTTCCTTGCATGTTTTCGCCTCACAAACACGGTTGTTGAACACAATCGTGTGTTTTTATCCTTCTTGCCTCTGCAATTTTATGTGTTTGGATTAAGCTTCTCTAGCATCTATACCATGTGGTTAAACCGCATGTTATCTGAAGGGAACACGCCTTTTTTACAACGGTTCTATGAGTTCCCGACTTTTTTACAACGGTTCTATGATTGTCAGGTTTGTCCTCGTTCCGCCTGTTGGCCAATTGAGATATCTTCGTGGATGCCTTTCAAAATAAAGAATTTCTACCAGGCCTGAAAAACACTGGAAAAGAAAGAAAGGGGTTAGTTGATGTGTCTAACCATTCTGAATCAATAGGGACAATAGATTCGGCATCAAGTAAAAACTGTTAAGTGTTTTTCTTTTGTTTAATAAATGCTAATCCAAAAGAGATAAAAACAATCATCCTCAAATATTTATTGTTAAGTAGTTTTTTCTATTCGAAATTTTAACTTCTCTTAAAATGGGGGAATGGTAAGTGTAAGTTAACAAAGCCCATATTGTTGCAGGTTTCTCCATAACCCGATTCGATACCTCCATCTCAGTCATGGCCAGATCAACATGGAATTGTTAAGAGAAAAATTGAAATAGATCTTAAACCATACTTTAAACACATCAAACTTGAAAAAAAATTCTTCCTAAGGTTTCGAAAATTGTCATGATAGTTCCACTCAATACAAATGACAAACTTGCTCTACATTACAGTTTATATTCTTTTTAAGCTCTGACTTATTGCATGTCATGTGATATAGGGTTCCATCTCTATTGTAAAAACAAGCAGATCTAGCTTTCAAAAGCGATAGGAATCTAAACACCTTATCATATCTCCCAGTCTTGTTTCAAGTCATCTCTTCTGGTTTTGTATCACTCAAGCTACTTGAGCTAGATGAGGCTTCAAACCGTGCAGTACATCCAACCGTAGTGAGTGACATTGATTTTTGCCGTACCATATGGCAATACTCAAGATCATCAGATTTCCCTTCATATCTTATCAATTCAATCATCTGATGGTACATAGGTCTAAACTGCATCTGAATAGCCGAGTAAATAAAATAAGGAAGAAGACTCAAGACCAACACGAAAGGGGTCACAAGCCAAAACGACACAGATGGAGCACATGCTTCAGTGAATACCATGAAGGCCGAAGTCGATATGCTGGGATCCATGGATCCATATGCCAAGAGGAACACATACCATATAGCAATGCTTCCCCAAATGAATAGATGTTGAATATAAGTGAAGTAATTTATGGAAAGAGCCATTTGACAATTGACCACAAGGACCACGCAAGTGTACATGGTTGTTCCGAGGATTTCTAGCCCGACAACTTCTCCTCCTTTACGGAAAGCCTGATGCTCCATCGCTAAGATGCAAACGAAGAAAATGAATGTAGCACTAACCGCACCATTCAGAGTCCATCCCACGATACGCCACCATGTAAAAAGCGAATTTTTTACCCCCTCTTGGTATAGTGCAGGGAACTGCAACATTTAACAACTCTGTGTTACTTAAACAAGGCATTATTAATAGTTGTTTAGATTGAAACAGTATTTATGAAATTTGGAGGAAAGGAACTCAACAACGTTGGGAGAAAGAAAAGAAACAGTGAAGAACTATGAAAAGAATAATGTGCAAACGTTCAAAGTGGAATATGGAGCTAAATCGAAAACTTCTTCCAAAATGAGTCATATTATGCAATAATTGGTTCAATAATGATAATGACATGTAGGAAGAATGATGAAATAAAAAGCTAAATGCAAAGAGCTTGGTTGATTTTGGGTTATTTGGTTTTTTCAAAATAATCCAAAATAAAATAACTTATCATTTCAATCATCAAATTACTTAATTTATTAATAAATATACAATAATGCCCTTGCTTTACTTCTATAAAATTTTAAACACAAAAAAATATTATAATAACTTAACCCAAATAACCCCCAAAAGTTAACTTTTTCATCAAACAAGATTTTTATTTCATAACCTTCAAATAACCCAAATAACTCCACATCAGACAAGATCAAGGCATTGTGTTATGTAACTAGAAGATATAATTTTTTTTCCAGGTGTTTTAAAAACATTTGTGCTCATTTTAGTAAGAGGAAGTTCCTTTTCTAAAAAATAAAAGAACAGTTGTCCGGAGACTTCACATTATACCCAAAAAAATTGTCATTTAACAATTTTTGCAACATATTTGCAAATTGTGCAATTTTTGAAATTGGATTAATCTATTTACCTAGAATAATGTTTCGAGCTAATGCATCTAAGAAAACTGTGAGAAAGAGTAATATTTTGCTGCTTTGGTCGTAAGAGAGTAAACTTACCTTCCTAATTTTTTGAATTCTTGAAATGGGGATTTCAGGGATTAGAAGTTGTCACACTATGAGTTTTGAGTCCAGGCAGCATGAATAGGAGACTATTGAAGTTCAGTTTTGAATCATTATGGTTTTCTATCTTTTGATTAACGGAGAATCACCAAGTTGGTATGGCTAGGAATAAAAGATTTTGTAAAAAGATGATGGAAAAGTTTAGTTGCTTTAATAGTTGCAAATTTAATAGGCAACATATTTGGCAACTAATTCAATAGGGGCTATTGCCAAATGAATTGCTTGCTTAATAGCATTTTTGTAAAAAATTCAAAGTCTCAGAAATATACACACATATAGGCTTTTGCAACTAGTTCAATATATTAGGCATAATGCGGTTAGTAAAATTTCCGGAACTTACCCTTAGGCATAACTTGGAAGATACATCCTGATCAAACACTCCGAGGGCAATCACAGGCAGTGATGTGAACAACACGTTATAGAAGGACATGGACCAATCATTATATGCAGTTTGGCCTGCGAACGATGCATATGCTTGAAAGTAGAAAAGAGTCACACCGAAGGCAATGTTCTTATAAAAGAAGTAGCATATCTGCAAAGCAATAAAGAACAGATCATATCACCAGCTTGATAGACAAAACGTTTTTTGTAACTTACATGATGCTGAAAAAAGAGTATGAAAACAGCTAAAAAGTTACCATTAATGAGATCCTTCTATAGCACCAGTGTCCATGCACAAGAAGTAAACGCTCAAGGAAACAGAACTGTCCTATTGCTATATCGCTCGACATAACTGCCTGGTTAATTTCAATTATTTGAATTAAACGAGTCCTGCAGAAAAGGAAATATTAAAGAAACACATTTTCAGATATATATTACCTGCATTCCTTCAAAACCACTAATACCAACACCAATATCGGCCTCTTGTAGCATTCCCACGTCGTTAGCACCATCACCAACTGCCAATGTTGTCTTTCCCGTTTTTACTTTTACTAGTTTTGCAACCTGCGTAAATATTTCATCAAATTTTGAATTATGGTTGTTTAAATATGAAGGAAGGAAGAAATGGAAAGAAACCAATCGTCGCAAATTAATGTCACTACTAGGACTACTACTCACAAGTGCTTTCTGCTTAGGGGATGATCGGCAACAGATAACAGACGCACATTTGATTGCGAGTTCTAGAAACTTGTCCTTCACATCATCTTCTAAAGCATATGTTAGTGATTTCCCATCAATGATCAAAGCTAATGGTTCTAGACTATTATAGGATTCAATCAGCAGCTCCTTCCCCTCCTCTATTTGATGTATAACACTTGCTTTTGCTGCCTAAAACATAAATATATAAAAGGAAAAATCAAAAACAAATTACTAAAATCCATCATTTTATTTTCACAGTTTTGTAATTAACTTTTTCTGCATTGGTTGATCATCTGAAAATCTACATTTATATATTTTTAAAAAATCACAATGATTTAAAAGATCGTTAAAATAATCTTATTACCAGGAAACAAAAAAATTACACTATAACTTAGATAATTATATAAATATAATTAATATACCAAATAAAGCAACAATCATATTATAATTTGGTTCATGGATCTAGAAAAAAATCTTATACAAAACAAAAAAAAAATCACTTCCATATTAACTTTGCGATTCTTTGATGAAATAGTGATTGTAACAAAATACATGTTTCTAAATAGGCTCATTTTAGTATAAAATTTTTCATGTTGATCATGATCTGCAAAATCTACACTTAGTTTGCCAAAAATCATAATGATCTAAAAGATAATCTAACCATGGTCTATAATAAAATATCTATGCCAAATATAACAAAAATTAGACTATAATTTGCATAAAGATTTAGAAAAATGATTTGTATACCATATGAAATAACAAAAATTACACTATAATCTGAATCATGATACAAAGAATAATACTAGATTCAAAATAGGCTAAATAAAATCACAAAATTCATATGGAAAGTATGAAAACAGAAGTTGTGTGTACATGCCTCATCCAATTGGCTTCACATATGTAACAATAAGATTTTTACCTCATTCACCTTAGAATCATCCCTATTCTTCTCCAATGCCTTAAACTGAGGAGCTTCTGAGTTTATCACTATTTGTTTCATGCCTTGTCTGAGTAAACTACAAGCAAAACTGCAAGAAAATGGAGGAGAGTTCAGCCATATAAAAATTACCAAACCTTTGGAAAACGATTTATTCCAGAATTTTCATACCCAATATTGATCGCAGTTTCCATTTTATCACCTGTCAAAACCCAAATCTTAATTCCAGCTTGTGAAAGCTTATCGATACATTCAGGAACCTGTGTTGGAAGAAGGCGTGCTCAAATCAATCATAAGTCAATCTTAACTTCCCATCTCATATGAAAATGAACTCTCAAACTCACTCACCCCATGCTGTAACTTGTCTTCCACTGCTGTAGCACCTAGAAGAATCAGATCTTTTTCAATTTCTTCTGCAACTGCTTCAATAACTTCTTCCCTTTCAGCACTGACAAAGGTCTTGGCTTTGCTATACGCTTCATCAAACAAGTTAAATTCATTTTGATCAAGTTCACGATATGCAAGAACCAATGTCCTTAAGCCAGCATCTGCGTATTCATTAATATGATCCCTTGTTTGATCCTCAAATTCCATAGCATCCTTTGCCAGTCTTTCAAACATCACGCTGTTCATGGACATTGGTACTCAAATTATTAGAAAAAAATAAGCTAAAAGCACCTTGAAAATCAAGTAGAAGGTTGTTGTTAATATAACAGACCTGTCAGCACCTTTACAAAATAACAGCAATTTCCCATCCTCCTCATCTCTTACAATCACAGACATCCTCTTTCTTGAGCTACTGAATTCTAATACATGCAAAAGTTTGTACAACCTGTTAAAGCACATGAAAATTACCCACTTTAACTTCCATTTGTATCCTACAGAAAACATGTATCCATTTGAAAACACTTATTGTTTTTGCTTATGAAATATGAACTGTATCCCAAAGAACACATATACCAATTAGGAAACATTTATTGTTTCTAGAAATCAAAATACGAACTGTATCATAAAGAAAACATAAACCCATTTGAAAACACTTAATGTTTTTGTATATGGAAGTCAGAATTGTATCCTAAAAATACATATACCCATTTGGAAACAACTAAAGTTTTGGGTTCCTGTATCTGGAGCCATTTCTAGATATGGAAACAAAATAAATTTCCAAATGTGTCACAAACTTTCCAATCCCAAAACAACAAGTGTTTCCAAATAATTAACCTTTGATCGAAAAGAACACAAACCTGTTTATTTTCAGCCGCCTGATGGGATCGAATTCTCTTACAGAGATACTTGTTTGTGATCTCTCATAGAACTCAAAGCCAAGCTCTCTGGCTGCAACAACAAAAGCAGCCTCGTCTGGTGATTCAGCTTCATATGAAACTATACCTGTTTCTTCATCCACTTCGGGTATTGCAGTATGACAGATTGATAATAGCTGGAAGAATTTCTGTATGACATCCGGTTGAGGCTCATTAATCCATTTACCATTCATAATCCTGTCATCTGTGAAATTAAATCCTTTAACAGATGGTTTCTTGTAAGTCTCTCCTTCTGCTCCTCCATTTCTCAACTCTTTTGCCCAGACAAGAGCCCTCTCTACTTCTGTAATCCCATGACCGTAAGCAGTCCCAGCCACAGAACACTTTATAAACTCCATTGAATTGCAAGTCAAAGTTCCAGTCTTATCAGAAAGTATTGTTTCAACTTGCCCAAGCTCCTCATTCAAATTTGATGTGCGTGCTCGTGCTGACTTGTCACCTTCTTCATAGTACATTTGCACATCGCGATTTATGAAAACACTTTGAAGGACTTTAACGATTTCAATTGAAACATACAATGAAATTGGAATTAAATAACTATACAACATGAGTTCAGTCAAAAACTGCAGAATTGCTGCAATGGTTGCCTGCTTTGGGTTATAGTACAAAGTAGTCTCATCTGGTCGAAGATACCACCTTGTCATTGACCCATCTTCTTCAATATCCTTGCTAGTTGAAATCCCGAAAAAAATTGACCCAATAATGGACATTAAAACTAAAACAGTAAACAGTAGGTAAACAATTTTATCTGTTCTCATCTCAACTCTGCTTCTCTTTGATGGAGGTTCGGTAGAGTTTTGGATTACCTTGGTGTCATGACCAGTGAAGACAACTCCTCCATAGATATAGTCTGTGTTCTTTAGCTTTGAATCTCTTAGAAGGAGTAGCTGAGGAGCGAGAGGATACTGCTGCCCTTGAAGCTCCAAACTTCCAACAAATGAATATAAACTTGCATTTGGATCTTCACATCTAATAATTGCTTTGAAATTTTGGAACATGGAGTCCTCATTGTGGTTTGAAGTTACCTCTAGTGCTTGTTTCAACTTCAAATTGGTTTCCCCGTCAAGGTTTGTGGTCTCAACGTAACAAATAGCTTCATCATAACTAGATGAAAGTAAAATTAGATCAGCGGGAAAATATTCATCCTTTTCGACCTTGACTATGTCGCCAACCCTTAGATCTTTCCACTTTTTATAATCAAAAATTCCCTCACCAACATGTACTTTTACTCTTCGATTATTCACTTCAATATCCTGATGAAAACCATTACAAGTTATCAATGGAGTAAAGATTCAAAAGAAGAATGAAATTTACATGTTCCACTCCAAACACTAATAAATACAAACAAACCAACAAAAATCGGATTTGAACTCATGTTTACAATATGTATATTTCCTTTTACTATATTAAATATTAAAATGATATTAGAAATCACAATGAATATTTTATTTATTAGACTATTTCTATTATAAATAATTTTTTAGTTTAAAAGGTTTGTGAAATAGATAAAAATATTATTTGTAATATATGGACTATAATGGTATCCCACGGGGAATCCCATAACCTCATGGTTGTGGGTTGGTAGAAAGAAATTCTCGAAATAGTACAAGGTAGGAATAGTAAAGACCACTTCCCACTTTGATCTACCCATATTTTCATCCCTATCTGCATAACCTTCTGTTGTTGATTCGAGGTTGTGAGAGCACTACAAAAAAGTGATTCGGCCCAATGCTGAAAAACCAAAGGAGTTCGGAATTTCAACACGAAGAGGTCTCAAAGACACAAATGAGATGGCCCAAGTGAGATAAATATACATTTGATAGTTCAAACCATGTATTATGTCAAAATTAGATATTTCTACCATCTCCAATCTCAATCAATGACTTAAAAGTTTTGATGATCCATAAAGACTTAGGCGGCATTGCAAAGAGAACTCTTGCAATGGAAGTTCACAGGGATTGAAGCTAAACATAACTATGGTTATCTATGTTGAGAAGTTTTAGAAAAGTTTGAGATGCACAGTGTAAAGCTAGTGACCATTCTTTGTGCTTAATGAGTGAGTAAAGGAACTATGTATTCAACAAGGTGGAGTTGTGTTACTTGGTGATAGATAGAGTGACCTTTATTTTTTAAGGAATCAAATGTACATACTAGAACGAAGCATATTTATGCGAGATATCCCAAGATCATAAAGTTGTTTGCATCTTGTGAGATATTGTTATAGAAGGTTTATACTAAACAGAACGTAGATTTACAAAGCTTGGGCTTCTTGCTTGAAGCAGCATGGTAGCACAACCTTTAGGACTGTTTGGAACTCTATGATTTTTCTCCTAAGAAGTGCTATATTTTCCAAAATGAAGAATGTTGTATATATGACTAATATATACACGCTAATTAGAGCTTGTAATTAGTATGTTAAGGCTAGGGGTAGTTTAGTCATAATACATTAATGCACTCCTCCATAAATACCATAATAACTTAGGGATTTGTAACCTGAAAATTAACACAGCAACATTCCCAATAACATAGACAAAATTTGCCAAACCTCCTTTAACAATTTAGGAAAAAGTGTTATATTAATCAAATGAATTTGTACCCATATATTCATATTCTTTCCTTAAAAATAGTAAAGCAATATCTCTCCTACATACCTCTTATAAGCTGAATATAATTTACAAATATAGTGACAAAAACAAACATACCTGCCTTTTTCGCCTCCAATCCTCGATGAGTTCTTTCCCCATTGTGATTCCAACCACAAGGATGAAAGGACAAGTGGTGCTAACAGCAGAATAAGGAGAGAGTGGTGTAAAAGATAGAAAGGCACAGACCAGAAAATACAAATTTGCAACTCTCCTGAATTGCTCAAAGAGAGACTTTGGAAAAAATGTAGCAGCAGTGTATTTGGTAGTTCTGATATAGTTAGGGCCATAGTTAAGAGAAGTAGCTTCATGACAATCAGGGTCATTGCAAAAAACCAACCTTGAAAACCCAGGCCCTCCTATCTGTAAAAGCTCCCCATTAAACAACAATGGTAGCCTACTACTAGTTGAGAAAGCATGGATTTTACTGAAGCTCTTCTTTTTCCTTTTTTCCCCACCCATTTCACACACACAAAAAAAAGACCCTCCCAACACTGAAACAGTTGGTTAAAGGAAGAATTGAAACAACCGTATAGAACATTCAATGAAACAATCAAAACAAAGCTTCATCATGTTTACTTGTATTTTGAGCTATATGATCAGTGAGAAGAGAGGAAAGATAAATGGCTCATTTATTATAAGCTTGTGCTTGAAAGAATTAGATAATAAGGGACAACGATTCTGGGGTTTTGACCTTTGACTTGTAGATAGAAATAAAGCAACGAACGCACATATAAAAATCGTGCCGATTGGTTTGACCCTGAAATCTAATTCTCCACACTCCTCTAACTGTACTTCAGAAAAGGGAAATGTTGTTGGCTCCTTGGAAACAGTAGAATATGAAATTGTATAGACTGAGTTCTGGTTTAAGATGACTCCTGATTTCTTCATCTGATTGTCTCCCTCAGTCATTCCTCTACCCTCTCTGTATGGAGCTCAAGCTTCCGACAAGAATAGATAAGACTTTTTATGAACCACCTATTTGAAAATAACAATATTATTATTATTTATGTTTTATAGGTTGATATAAAAAAATGTTATATTATTTCAATTTTAAAATAAAAATAAAAACAATTAATATATTTATAATAAATATAAAATAATATATAAACAGAAAAATAAATAGTTAAAGATCTACAAGAATTTTTAAAATTCAAAATATGTAAGCATTTAAAATGTGTGAGCTCAATTTTCATATTAAAAAAAATACAATTTCAATGCAACTTGATGTGATCTCCATCACCGAAATTAACTAAACTCAATACTAAAATAAATATAAACCTAGTTTAAGCAGATTAGATCTTCTGCTACCGAATTTAGTGTTCCCTGTTGCGGACCAATCAAAACTCAGCATTATTATTATATTAATAAATTAAAATTGGGTTGAAAGGAAGAAAGAGAACCCGGAACCCGTATTTTATTTCGGGTTCAGCAGAAACAGAAATGAGTGAAGCTTCCTTCGCTTCACTCTGTTTTACATGACCATTGAAGAGACAGTCTACACTGTTTTACATAAGGTTGTCCATGTAAAACTGATTGATATATATTCACTCAGGTGAATATAAAATACATTAATGTAAAAGCAGTTTATATGATACTTGATATTAAATTTGTAAGATATTTAAATGAATTTACTTTAATTATTTTATATGATTATATATTAAATATATATATATATATATATATATATATAAACATGTTCAATTTTTTTTTTAATATATTTAAATAAATTTGTAAAACAAAATATTTTAAAATTTATTTGTAAAATATTTTTAAAAAAATATTTAAATTATTTTATATTTTATATAATTATATATTAAATATATATAAATGTTCATGTAAAACCATTAACACATTTATGTAAAAATATTTATATGTTCATGTAAAAGCATTCATGTCTTCATGTAAGTCTGCAATAGAATAAAAAAACAAGCGCTACCAGGTGAAGCTTGCTTCACTTGGGTATTTACAGCGCTCAAATGAGTGAAACAAACATCACCAGGTGAAGCTTGCTTCACTCAATATTTACAGCACTGATAGAAGTGAAGTGAACTTCACTTGATATTTACATTTGTAAGATATTTAAATTAATTTATTTTATATGATTATATAATAAATATATATATATATATAACATGTTCAAAAAAATTTGTAATATATTTAAATAAATTTGTAAAACAAAATATTTTTAAATTTATTTGTAAGATATTTACAAAAATTATTTATATTATTTTATATTTTATATAATTATATATTAAATATATATAAATGTTCATGTAAAATCATTAACACATTTATGTAAAAACATTTATATGTTCATGTAAAAATATTTATACCTTCATGTAAGTCTGCAAAAAAAAAAACAAGCACTACCAGGTGAAGCAAACACCTGGGGATTTACAGTGCTCAAATGAGTAAAACGAGCACTACCAGGTGAAGATTGCTTCACTCAATATTTACAGCGCTGATAGAAGTGAAACAAACTTCATTTGATATTAAATTTGCAAGATATTTAAATAAATTTACTTTAATTATTTTATATGATTATATAATAAATATATATATATATATATAAAACAACAAGTTCAAATTTTTTTGTAATATATTTAAATAAATTTGTAAAACAAAATATTTTAAAATTTATTTGTAAGATATTTTTTAAAAAATATTTAAATTATTTTATATTTTATATAATTATATATTAAATATATGTAAATGTTCGTGTAAAACCACTAACACATCTATGTAAAAACATTTATACGTTCATGTAAATCTGCAAAAGAATAAAAAAACAAGCGCTACCAGGTGAACCTAGCTTCACCTGGGTATTACAGCGCTCAAATGAGTGAAACAAGCACTACCAGGTGAAGATTGCTTCACTCAATATTTACAGCGTTGATAGAAGTGAAGCAAACTTCACTTGATATTAAATTTGTAAGATATTTAAATTATTTTGTAAAAATATTTAAATGAATTTGTAAAACTAAATATTCAATTTTTTTAATATATTTAAATAAATTTGTAAAACAAAATATTTTAAAATTTATTTTTAAGATATTTAGAAAATATATATATTTAAATTATTTTATATTGTATATAATTATATATTAAATATATATAAATGTTCATGTAAAACCACTAACATATTTATGTAAAAATATTTATACGTTCATGTAAAAACATTTACACCTTCATGTAAATCTGCAAAAAGAATAAAAAAAACAAGCGCTATCAGGTGAAGCAAACTTCACCTGGTATCTTGTTTTTATTTTTTTATTCTTTTGAAGACTTACATGAAGACATAAATACTTTTACATGAACATATAAATGCTTTTACGTAAATATGTTAATGGTTTTACATAAACATTTATATATATTTAATATTTAATATATAATTATATACAATATAAAATATTTTAAATATCTTAAAAATAAATTTTAAAATATTTTGTTTTACAAATTTATTTAAATATATTAAAAAAAATTTTGAACATGTTGTTATATATATATATATATTTAATATATAATCTTATAAAATAATTAAAATAAATTAATTTAAATATCTTACAAATGTTAATATCAAGTGAAGTTTGCTTCACTTCTATCAACGTTGTAAATATTGAGTGAAGCAAGTTTCACCTGGTAGTGCTTGTTTCACTAATTTGAGCACTGTAAATACCCAGGTGAAGCAATCTTCACCTAATAGTGCTTGTTTTTTTTATATTTTTTGCAGACTTACATGAAGGCATAACTGTTTTTACATTAACGTATAAATTTTTTTACATAAATGTGTGTTAATGGTTTTACATTAACATTTACATATATTTAATATATAATTATATAAAATATAAAATAATTTAAATATTTTTTTAAAAATATCTTACAAATAAATTTTAAAATATTTTGTTTTACAAATTTATTTAAATATATTACAAAAAAATTTGAACACGTTGTTTTATATATATATTTAATATATAATCATATAAAATAATTAAAGTAAATTCATTTAAATATCTTACAAATTTAATATCAAGTGAAGTTTGCTTCACTTCTATCAACGCTGTAAATATTGAGTGAAGCAATCTTCACCTGGTAGTGCTTGTTTCACTCATTTGAGCGCTGTAAATACCCAGGTGAAGCTAGCTTCACCTGGTAACGCTTGTTTTTTTATTCTTTTGCAGATTTACATAAAGGCATAAATGCTTTTACATGAACGTATAAATGTTTTTACATAAATGTGTTAGTGGTTTTACATGAACATTTACATATATTTAATATATAATTATATAAAATATAAAATAATTTAAATATTTTTTTAAAAATATCTTACAAATAAATTTTTAAATATTTTGTTTTACAAATTTATTTAAATATATTACAAAAAAATTTGAACATGTTTTTTTTTATATATATATTTAATATATAATCATATAAAATAATTAAAGTAAATTTATTTAAATATCTTGCAAATTTAATATCAAGTGAAGTTTGTTTCACTTCTATCAGCGCTGTAAATATTGAGTGAAGTAATCTTCACCTGGTAGTGCTTGTTCACTCATTTGAGCATTGTAAATCCCCAGGTGAAGCAAGCTTCACCTGGTAGTGATTGTTTTGTTTTTTGTTTTTTTGTAGACTTACATGAAGGTATAAATGGTTTTACATGAACATATAAATGTTTTTACATAAATGTGTTAATGATTTTACATGAACATTTATATATATTTAATATATAATTATATAAAATATAAAATAATTTAAATAATTTTTTTAAATTTCTTACAAATAAATTTAAAAATATTTTGTTTTACAAATTTATTTAAATATATTACAAAAAATTTTGAACATGTTATATATATATATATATTTATTATATAATCATATAAAATAAATTAATTTAAATATCTTACAAATGTAAATATCAAGTGAAGTTCACTTCACTTCTATCAGTGCTGTAAATATTGAGTGAAGCAAGCTTCACCTGGTGGTGTTTGTTTCACTCATTTGAGCACTGTAAATACCCAAGTGAAGCAAGCTTCACCTGGTAGCGCTTGTTTTTTTATTCTATTGCAGACTTACATGAAGACATAAATGCTTTTACATGAACATATAAATATTTTTACATAAATGTGTTAATGGTTTTACATGAACATTTATATATATTTAATATATAATTATATAAAATATAAAATAATTTAAATAATTTTTTTTAAATATCTTACAAATAAATTTTAAAATATTTTATTTTACAAATTTATTTAAATATATTACAAAAATTTTTGAATATATTGTTATATATATATATATTTAATATATAATCATATAAAATAATTAAAATAAACTAATTTAAATATCTTACAAATGTAAATATCAAGTGAAGTTTGCTTCACTTCTATCAGCGCTGTAAATATTGAGTGAAGCAATCTTCACCTGGTAGTGCTTGTTTCACTCATTTGAGCGCTGATAATACCCATGTGAAGCTAGCTTCACCTGGTAGCGCTTATTTTTTTTTTATATTTTTTGCAGACTTAAATGAAGGCATAAATGATTTTACATTAACGTATAAATATTTTTACATAAATGTGTTAGTAGTTTTACATGAACATTTATATATATTTAATATATAATTATATAAAATATAAAATAATTTAAATATTTTTTTTTAAAATATTTTACAAATAAATTTTAAAATATTTTGTTTTACAAATTTATTTAAATATATTACAAAAAAATTTGAACATGTTTATATATATATTTAATATATAATCATATAAAATAATTAAAGTAAATTCATTTAAATATCTTACAAATTTAATATTAAGTGAAGTTTGCTTCACTTCTATCATATAAACTGTTTTTACATGAATGTATTTTATATTCACCTGAGTGAATATATATCAATCAGTTTTATATGGACAACCTTATGTAAAACAGTGTATACTGTCTCTTCAATGGTCATGTAAAACAGAGTGAAGCGAAGAAAACTTCACTCATTTCTATTTCTGCTGAACCCGGAATAAAATACGGGTTCCGGGTTCTCTCTCTTTCTTTCAACCCAATTTTAATTTATTAATATAATAATAATGCTGAGTTTTGATTGGTCCGCAACAGGGGAACACTCAATTCGGTAGCAGAAGATCTGATCTGCTATAATATATATATATATATATATATATATATATATATATTGGGTTTAGTTCAATTCTAAATAGTTATTGTTTGATTGGTCTATTGGATCCTACCTATATGTCAATGGAACCATTTCTCGTTTGTCCAAATTAACGAAGAAAACCAACTGATGTTGCACACAACTTCATTTCTCGTTTGATACAACCTTTGTTATCATATCAGTTGGATTTTCACTCCCGTGAATTTTCTCAAGAGTTCACACTCCATCTTTTAAAGATGATTAGATAAAATAATAACGAATTTATATATGCTTTGTCTTGCCATGATAAACATGATTCTTTGTCAAATGAATGACACTCTGACCGTCGCATTGTAACACACTTCCCTCAAAGTTTTGACTCAATTCTCGCAAAAAAAGGTTGCAACCACATCATCTTATTAACAACCTATGTCACAACAATATACTCTGCCTCGTAACTATAAAGAGGAACAATCTTTTGTTGTTTTGAAACCCAACTGATTGCAATACCTCTCAGAGTATAGATGTACCATATTGTGCTCTTTCTACTATCAACATCACCATCATTGTCAGCATCAACATATCCTTCCAAATCCATATTAGATTTTTAAAAAACACAAAGTGAGACTCATAATTCCTCTTAAGTATCGTATTATCCACTTTATCACTTCACAATGTTGTCTACCCGGGTTGCTCATTAATCTGCTAACAAATACCACTATATGTGTTATGTCTGGTCATATGCAAACAATCGCATACGGTAAACATGAAAATTTGAAATACCCTAATTTATAAATAATATTCTTAATTTATAATTATATGAAAATAATATTTTGAAGAAATTCAAAATAACCCAAAAAGATATTAAAAATCAAATTAGCATTAATTATCGTGATAATTAAACTCTAATTAAAAAAATTAAATAAAAATCCAAAAGTAATTTGAGGTTAAAATATTGTATTTATTTACCTAAAATAAATCCAAAAAAGATAATTTATGGCTTAAAGCAATTAAATAAATACCCCCAAATACCCAAAAATAAAATAAATGAAAATAAATTTTATTATGTTGTCAAAAATATTTTTGTGTATTAATTTGGTAAAGCAAAACGTAAGAAAGTGTTAAAAATTAGATTTCAAATAACCTTTTTATTAAAAATAAAACTAATAATCACGTGTGAAATAAATTATATTTAAGCTTTGCAGTAGGATTCTTAGCCATCAGATCAGCGCTGAGTTTTCATCCAGCACCCATGAAGGAGCAACGCATCTCGTTGTAGGGAAAGTATGCGCGCGCCCGATCTACACGGAATCAACTAATGGGGAGGTTAACCCCATTATCCTAAACTATATAGCACCAACGGAACGCCAATGGAATGCAACAACGTTGTTTTGTTCGTCTCCTTCGCGAACTCCGGAGGCCCGTGACCAACGCCAATGACCTTCCAAAAACCTTATGTTCCCCGATACTCAATTTTATCCCTCTATTTTTTCACCCATGTGCACATCTTCTCATCACCATCATTTCCCCTAGTTTGATTGGGTTAATCATATTTCGGGTTCAATTTTGTATTTTCTTTGTTTGAAACAAATCCCTAGATGATTTATAAGCTTTATGTCAAAAGAGATTTGATCAATTCAACCTTAATAATAAAAAACCCAAATTTGATTTGAAAATCTGGAAATTTTGAATTTCGTGTTATTGATCTTTTATGCTTGAATTTTGATTTAAGTAGTTTCCTAACATGTTTGTAAAGATGTTAAGATGATTTCCAAATCAGAAAATTAGCATCCCAATCATGTTTGATCCAACTTAAATTTTTGAAAAATAAAGTTAGAATTTCTGTTTTAAAAGTTGTTACAGAGTTCTTGTTTTGGTTGTGTTCGACTATAGTCATCATTTCAAAGATGTTGGAACAGGAATTAGGCCATCAAAAGTTCTCAAATTTTTCCCTAAAGGCAATTTTGAAAAAATCAATTGTTATAGAGTTTAAAAGATCGTGTTTGGGGTTATGGGTTAAAATACATAATATAACAATTATCATTTGTCTCATTCATCCAAAAATATCCTCCTTATCTGTCAGTTATCGTTTCTTACTTCAATTAACAACATATACATTGTTACATACAACCGAATATATATCATCTTTCAGACATTTTCATTTCACTCAAAAAAATCTCCTCCTATTTGACATTTTATCATTTCTCACTTCGAGTAACCAACATATCCATTATTACTCGCAAACGAACTATATATCATATTAGAAACTTTCTCATTTCATCCAAAAAATCTCTTCATTATAAACCTCTTACTATCTCTCATTTTGAGTAACCAACATATTCATTATTACCCGCAACCCAACAATATCATAATTTAACAAATCTCCTCATTTTGACTAACCAACATATCCCTTACTCCCCAATTGAACTATTATTTAAAATATTTTGCACCACAACCATCTCATCATTACAAACTTTTCCTCTTTGCATACTCATTTCAACCAACTAATATATCCCTTATTTCCCAACCGAACTATCATTTTGAACATTTTGTACTACAACCAATCTATTTCCCAATATAATCTAACTAAATCATCATTTTTAGTATTTTGCACCACAATTATCTCATAACCATCTCATATCATTACAAAATGTTTCTCCTACCATCCTCACTTAAACCAACCAATATATCCTCATCAACCATCTCATCCTATTTTAGACCTTCCCACTTCAGTCAACCAACATATCTCTTATTCCTCAATCGGTCGAACTATCATTTTGAACATTTTACACACAATCATTTCATCATATTACAGATCTTCTCACTTCGGTCAACCAACATATCATTTGTTTCCCAATTAAACTATCATTTCGAGCATTTTGTACTATTTCATATAAAATTTTATAATTATTTCAAACTTGCACCTAACGAGATTCGAACTCTTGGTCTTTATTATTAATTATGAACATTTAACTATTACACTACTTAAAATTGTTAATTTATTTTTATATAAATTGTTATATATAATTGTTAAGACTACCAATTAAATATAAATCATTCAACTTATATTAAAAATATATATATTCTCAATATCTAATACTTTTCACTCCACCCATATTCTTTGAATATAAAGAGAAACAAATTAATTAAATTTTATATAAATATATAATGAATTATTTTTTAAATCGGTTGTTATATATTTTTAATATATAATTATATAAATATAAAATAATTAAAAGAATATAATTATTTATTAAAAGAATATAAAATAAATTTAAAAAGAAAATATTTTTGACATTCTTATATAATACACCTTCATTAATTATATATATATATATATATATATATATATATATATATATATATATTATTATTATTAAATTAGAGAAAAAATTTTAAAAAAACTTTTTTTTTATAACTTATATTCATATTCTATTAATTTACCGTTGAGTTTATATTTAAATTAATCAACCCGATTCATTCTGTTAAAAAAAATATTATAATCGCTCATAGTGTGCGATCTGCAAATCTTTACCAATCTTTACCGTATAGAATTAAGCGTTATTATAATATAGGTATAGTAAAAATATAAAATAATTTATAAAATATGATAATTATATGTTAGAAAAAAAATGATATGACAAGTTATATAGAAAAAAATTAAAATTATATAAATAAATTTAAAATATTATTAACTTAGTTTATTAAAATATTAAAGTTATATTATTAAAAATAATGTACGTTCATCCAAGTTTATTTTAAATTTAAAATATAAAATATTATTAATGTACTTGGTTAAAGTATTGAACTTATATTGTTAAGTTGTAAATTTGAGATTTATGTATCACATTTTTTATTTATAACAATTTCAAGTTTATGAACCGGTCAATTCACGACCCGATCAAAGTATACATTTACTCTTACATACCTATCTAAATTAACTATAGGTATCAATATGATAATCTAGATATTTTATATTTAAGTATTATTATTATTATTATTATTATTATTATTATTATATATATATATATATATATATAAATTTAGGGGAATTTTAATTATTTAATAATTTTTTCATTTGAATTCGATTACTATCCCTTGTGTAAATAATTCAAAATTTTAAAAGCTAGTATTTTATAAAATAAAAATATATAAAAAAAATTGTTTTGAATTTCATTGTATTAAACAATAATTATCATTTTTGAAAATTCAATCTATGAAATTAAAATTTAAAAAATATTAATTATAATTATCATAAAACAAATATGGGTCTATTTTTCTTCTCAAAATCAAGATTTTAAATATATATAATATTAAGTTAAAACACAATTTAATACGAGTTAAATATTTAACTAAAATTATGCCAAAAAAAAGCAATTACTAATTTTCAAACATTTTCTAGTGACCTATAAAATTGAAATAGTTCAATATTAAATTTAACAATGAAGTTGACCATAAGTCTTAAATGTATGAATAATCTAAAAATATTTTGTTTATTATCTGAAAAAAAAAAAAAAATTCCCTCTTTACTTTTTTTTTTTTTATCCTATCTCTTCTCTTTGTATAAATAACAGTTAAATTCTGACAAAAGTTCAACTTTGTTTCTTAATCCTACCAATTTATACAAATTAGATACATTTATTGTTAGACATAAAAACAATATATTTACAGTTGACATACTTCTTATCCTTTAAAATTTGTCAATCCCTTGCAAAGTATCTTAGCAGCATGCCCATCTTGTTTCATATTGAATATTCTTATAAAATAGACTTGACTTTTATCCTAATGACATAGAGGTGTGATATCAATTAAAAATCCAATAACTTGTTTTATTATCATAAATAAAATTTCATTAGCTTTAACAAGAAATAATATATCATCAGGTAAGCATAGACTACTGCTTTATTTATTTTTATTTTGGATGGTAATAAAATGAATTTTATTAACTAACTTAATAAGAATACTATTAAAAAAAATTGTAATAAAGATATAATGATAATGAATCTATCATCATTTTCCTAATAATCCATTAGGATACGTATATAATAAGAGTCTTATTTAAAATAATAAAAATTACAAGTTTAATTGTTATTAAAAATGTTAATTAAGTTAAAGTGGAACGTTACCTCCCTAAATTAAAAAACAAAAATCATCTAATTATTGATTATAATAGGAAATCGAGGTTATTCTACCTTCCTCATGACTAATTTTTATTAAAAAATATTCATTCAATAAACATAGTTTAATTAAATCAACTAGCAAACACATGCTAAAAGTGGTGAAAAGGGACATTAAATCGTCTAGCTACTGAAATCTAGTACTGCAAACAATATACAAAAATAAGATAAATTTTAATTTCATTATTATGATAAAAATAATGTTTTTTTAGTCTCAAAGAATTCGATAAATTGTAAAAAAATAAAGATATTTAAAATTTATAAGTCAGATAATTCTTTTTCTGTTAATTTAGAATCTTTTATTTGGTTTTGAACTTTTAGAATATTGGTTTTGACCTTCCTTTTGTCCAACTACTAGTCTTGATCCGTTGCACCTGAAGCCATGTATACATAGAAGTTAGGAGAACTCAAGGCATGAAGTTCTCATCCTATCAATTAGGTGAAATTAAAGCTACATGAGAGAGTACAAATAGAATTATGCATAACTTTAATTAATATTCATATTTTATATACAAAGTTGTTATATATTATTTTGAATGAATTCAAAAAATAATTTATTTACTTATTAAAAATAAAATGTTTAAAACTATATTAAATGCAAAAACCATGTTGCATGTAATACACAATAAATTATCATGAATAAAATCATTTTTTTTATAAAAATTAAATAATATTTATATATAAAATAAATCATATAAGGTGTGCCGTTATTCTCACACAACAAGTTTATTTATACTATTCACAAAAAATTGGACCATTATAAAAGTTAATATTTATACCGAATAAAATAAAAATGAAATTATAATATTTTGAATAATAATTAAAAAAAAAATTATTAACAAAAAAAACAATTACTTTTAGTTTAACTGACAATAAAATTTAATGTTATTCACAAATACCATTTCTAATTAGAGGATTGGGGAGTTAAAGTAAGAGAGAAATTGAAAGAGTGAATGATTTGTGGTTATCTCATTAATTGAAAAAATAAAATAAAAAGTGTGAAGATAGAGAAAATAGAAAAATAATTTTAATTTTTCAATCTATGAAATTTCTTCGTCAAGTTATTCCCTCCTCTAAATTATCATTTCATATAATTTCTCTTTTAATAACTATCAATAAAATAACATAAGACTCTTTATAATACATAAGTGTAAAGGTACCCCCGATCCATGTCCCGTTCCATAGCTTAGCACATGTCAAGAGACACATGGCAATATGAAAAGACTATCGCGAGGAAGCTCGAGGTACGATGCGTTTCAACACTGGTTTGCATATCAAACATCTTTTAAAATGAAACATTTAGTTTTATAAAGATTTTGAAAATACCTGGAACGGTAAGAAATTAATTATGTAAAAATAATTAATCATTTGTTCAAACTTTAATAATCTGGGAGGCTAAATAACAATTTAACCTGATCCCGATTTAAATTAATTAAACATAATCAATTTAAAGATTATTTATTTGAAAATCAGAGTTGGCAAGAGATTTTAGGAAAATCAATAAAATGATATGTGTACAAATGTATTTATACTAAAGTTTCTAAAAAAGGTGGTTCGTTGTCTATTTACGCTTGGGAAAGGGCTTTTGCACTATGTCTTCTACGTCCGCCTAAGGACGGTTTTCAAAATTCTTCTAAAATAAACAAAGTCTAGCTTTCATAAATCTAATTATAACATTCTTTATCTTTAATTAGTAGTCTAGGGATCCTAAATGAGGATAAACTTTAAATAATTGTACAAAATTATTTAAATAATTGGTGGGTGTGTACCTGTTGCGTTAATGTTCAGATTTAACAAAACATGAAAATATCAGAGGAGAATGTCAGAATTTAAAAATAAATTCCAAACAGGTCCTTATCCAAAATATTGGTTTAGGAAATATTCAGAAAATATAAAAATATTTTTTTGACCTTTCGAGATTATTTGAAAATGGGTTCAATTTCCAAAATTACAAAAATAATTTTGGATTTTGAAAAGTGGAACCAAACAGGCCATAGGACTGGAGTCCTAGGGTCTGGGTTCGGTTTTTTCAATCTAGGCTCGGTCAAGGTAGGTCAAGACCGGCGGGGTTTGGACCATGGCTAGGCCGTATGTGTTAAGGGATCGGAGAGCTCGGTTTTGGGTTCAGGAGACTCGGTCCCAAACTCGGGTGGCTCGGTCGAAGACCGGGAAGGCTCGGTCTCGGTTTAGTATATTAGTCTAGGTGCTCGGTCCTAGGTCTAGGGTTAGGGTCAAGTTTATCGATCCTAGGTCAAGTGAAGCTTTTTTCTACGGTTAGGTTTATCGGTCCTAGGCTAAGTGAAGGCTTGGTCCTAGGGTTAGGTTTATCGGTCCTACGCTAAGTGAGGGCTCGATCATAGGGTTAGGAAGCTCGGTCCTAGTCCTTGGTCCTAGGGTTAGGTTTACCGGTCCTAGGCTAAGTGAAGGCTCGGTCATATGGTTAGGTTTATCGGTCCTAGTCCTAATCCTCGGTCCTAAGATTAGTGTGCTCGGTCATAGCCCTTGGTCCTGACTGAAGAACATCGGTCCTGCTCTACGATCGTAGCTAAAGAACACTAGTCCTGCTCCATGGTCCTACTCCACGATCCTGACTGAAAAATATTGGTCCTACTCCACGGTCCTGGTAGAATATCATCGGTCCTGCTCCACGGTACGGGCAAAAAATCGTCGGTCCCGCTTCACGGTTCTAGTAATAAATCGTCAGTCCTACTCCATGGTCCTGGCAAAAAATCACCGGTCCTGACCCATGGTCCTGGATCTGTTTTCTCGGTCCTAGGCTAAAACCTTAGGACCGAGTGTTCTTATTTTGGTCCAAAATATCAAAAGTCCCTAACTTTTGATTGGGATCATTACATCATGATCTGTAAGCTTCAGTAACTTCATATGATCATGAAGAACTAAATCTCTAACATACATCACGATTTTGAAGCCCTTACAAAGATCAATTTTAAAACACCATTTTAGGTCAAAATTTGGGATCTTTTAAATTATGTCATTTCAAGGCCTAATTTTTGTTCCATTAGCTTTTAAATAATGAATATAGTTGATCTAAACCAAAACAAGAACATCATAACATCATTAAAATAGTTTTGAAGATTGAATCAAAATCTAATTTTTTTCAAAAACTTAATTTAATCAAACATGATCAAAGTGATGAAACAGTTGCTTATAATTCATCCTAACATGCTAACAAACATGTATAACAACTAATTGGATCAACAAATCCAGGTTAAAAATAAAAACACAGAATTTCGAAAATCCAAAATTTTAAGCTTTTTTTTCTAAGATTTCAGTTTGATACATTCAAACATGTATAGAAAATATCTGGATAAAAAAAATCAAGATTTAAACTAAGAACACAAAGATTTAAACAAAATCAGTTTTTAAGCTTTGATTTAAAATTTTTTTGATTCAGGTTGATTTGGTTGATTCGCTTTCAACAGAAAGTTCATACATGATATATATAATGATTCTCAACAAAGAAATAACACAATCAAGCAAAGAACACGATCAAACTAATCAAACAAGAAAATTTGAAAAAAGTCAAAATTTTCAATTACAAATCGAAATTCAAGGCTTCTAGATTCATACCAATAGGTGAAGAACACTTCTGAGAGGTGTTGGAAGCTATCCAGAAGCCTGGATCGAAGCTTGGATCACCGGATAAAATTTTAACAAAAATTGTTCTTGGTCGGAATCTTCAAATCTTTGTTCAGAGTGAATTGATGTGTAATTCTTGGATATCGTTTGATGATTTGGAGGAGTATTTATAGGATGGATAAGTCGGTCGAAGATGGTTAATTTGGGACGAATTTAACCTTCGACAAGCTTATCTCTAAAACTCTATCCGGTAGTTGACAGCCTTATCTACAGTAGGAAAAGACTGGAGTGTAAAGGGGAAACGTAGGCGCTGACGAGAGGGTCACGTGGCCCAAAAAAATAAGAGATTTGATCGCTTGTGGAGGGAGCTAGAGCTTCTGGAAGGTTGGACGCCAGTAAGGTCGCGATTCCGGCAAGGTCGCGATTCCAACGAAGAAGATGAGCCAAACGACATTGTTTCGTGTAATGGGACGCCGAGTTCCGTCTGGTTCCATCCGCGATCAGCCTAGTTGACAAACGTGGTTAGTTTGTCCCATTAGTTGATTCAGCGTGGGCGCGCGGGCGTGGCTCTGTTACATCCGGCTGCGTAGGAGCGTCTGGGCTGTTGGATGAGATCTGGGCGCTCATCTGATGGTTTAGAATCCTGTTGTAGAGATTAAGCATAATTTCAGCTACACATGATTATTAGATTTTATTTTTATTTGAAAGGTTATTAAAAATCAATTTTTAATTCCTTTTAAATTCATTTCTTCACCAAAAATTTCAAAAAAATATTTCTGAAATCAGAATAACAATTATGATCATATTTTATTTTTATGGTATTTTATTTAATTGGTTTAAGTCATGAATTAAACATAAATCATGAATAAATCATAGTTAAATATTTTTAACCCCTTCCTTGGTCTAATTTGAGTAAAATAAATATAATATTTTATCCTTAAATTATTTTTTGGAATTTTGGAAAATTTTCTTAATTAGTGTTTAATTATCACAATAATTAACCCTTAATTAGGTTTTAATTCATTCTTTTAGTTATTTTGAATATAAAATCCAAAATATTATTTTAATATTATTAAACATAATAATATTATTTGAAAATAGGGTAAGTTAAATTTTCATGCTTATAGAATGTCCTCTCGAACCGAGTTTGAATAAAACAAACTTAGCTTTGGAAAACGTGGGTTCGAGGTTTGATCATAAAAATTTGTACCCTAACCTATAGTGAGGTAGAAGGATAAAACCTGGATGACATCAGATGCTGGTGATGAGTCATCACAATGACTCATGGTTAGGGAGATTACATGATCTTCCTTTGCATGTTGTCTTCTGCTGAGGATAGACTATCATAATAGTCTTATCATGTGTTAGGAGGACGATAAGGTGTTGCTGGGGATGACTCATGACAATGTTTCATTCTCTTCTTTGTTGAATCTTAATGAGGATAGACTATTACAATAGTCTTACCATATTGGGGAGTAAGCAGGACTCCAACTGGGGATGGATTACTACAATAATCATGTCATAACAATGGTTGGTGGTGCCTATCAATAGATAAGACTCACCTGGGGAGTGAAATGAACCCTTTGTGGGGGAAGGATCTCGTGCCAGTAAGACTTCATATCGAAAAGTAGGACTCTCCTGAGGAATACTCTCCTATGAATAAAATCCCACGGGGATAGAGGTAAAACTCTCGGAGATAATGATAATAATCATACCACGTCCATCAACTGATGGAATCTACTACTAGAGATTAGTCATTACAATGACTCCCGAGGATGCCTGTAATATGATAGGACTTACTGTAGGAGATGGTATCCACAACTAGGACTTTTCTAAGGACTTGAAGATAATTCTCTGATGAGGAAGAAGGAAGATCTTCTAGGTGATTTGACAATAATCACGTAAGATGGTGACAACAATCACACTGTTTTGGGGAATGTAACAATCGTCGCTCTGTGAGGACGATTATAATTGTGCCGAGAATATAGGTTATAACAATAACCTATAAACAAGATGGGTAATAACAATCACTCTGGTGGGGAGTGGTCATAACAATGACCGATATAGATACCTATCAAGAGATAAGGCTTACTTTAGTAGGGAATAAGCGAGAATACTCACTCTAAGGGGAATAAGTTATAACAATAACCCTCATAGTCGCCAATCTATTGGGGATATGTTATAACAATAACCCATATGGATGTCAATCTGTTGGGAATAGGTTATGACAATAACCTATATAATGCCTACCAAAATAGAGTTTAAGAATCATAACAATGATCTTATGTGCCTATTAAGTAGGGATTTTAGAAAGGTCTTGTACGGAGTGACCTTCACAGCTGATTGAAGAATCCCAATGTCCGCTGGGAATTGTTCATGAGAGGAGCTGTCCTAATTGGCATCTCATATTTCTTGCATCTAACAAAGTGTCCTTCGCAATTGAGTTAAAACCGTTGACCTTGTGGGGATTTTAACACTTAGGAATCTTTCCTATAGAGTTTTTCCTATGGTCTTGCAAAGTGTCCTTCACAGCTGGGTGAAGTGGTCGACTATTTGGGGAGTTAAGGGAATGGTTCAACAAAAACTTTTTCCCTTTGGGTTTACAAAATGCTCTTCATAACTTGGTTGACACATCAACTAGTTGTTTTACTACTTTGTAAGGTGGGTAGCTTTAACAAAAGCTCCTTAGGGAATGGACTACTCTCAATTTTGTCTCAGACAAGGTTTGAGAGCAAAAGAAACCCTAGTCTTACCCATGTAACATGGTGACTTGGACTCGTAACGTGTTCGGGGCTAGGAAACTAGCATTCCTATGTTGATAGGGATTGTCTCGTTTTTGAAAGATCCCGAGCTCCTTATTCTCTTATGTTAATATATGGATGATAAATTCGATCTCATGCAGACCATTATCCAAGATATTAACTCATAGGGAAGGTGACTATAACATGTTCAATTAATTTTTTGGTTGCTTTTGCCATGGGCTGCAATTTTTCGAAAGTTCGATTATTCCGGGCATAATCGTAGAGAGTTTCAACTTTCCGATTGAGGAAATTTTCTATTTTCCTTTTTTCCTTTTTTTATGTTTTGACTTTCGGGGTATATATGGTAGAATCGATACGTTTTGCTCTTGCGATAGTCATCGGGATAGCCGCCCGGGTGAGCATAAACGGTGATTTCAACACTCAACCTATACGAGAGTGTTTTCTATAGATTTTTTGGGTCCCTAGGGAAAACCAGGAAGAATTGATACATTATACTCTTGCGAAAACCATCGGGCAGCCGCCCGAGTGAGTATGAACGATGACTTCACCTCGACCCGCTAGAGATTTTTGTAGATATATATTTTTTGAAGCCTTAAGTCTAGTTCTCTTGTACAAAGGGGAATGAGACGTCCTTTCTCAAATTGAGGCTTTGGCTTGACTTTTGGGGGTTTATTCTAGTTTTTTTTTCAAAAGCCTTCCTTTGAGGGTTAATTTTCTAGATAATCGCGTAGCACGAAAATTAGCTTATTAAGGATATCCATCGATATGAGTTTTCTGGAAACTAGGGTTTCGTTTCGGGAGATCAATCGTAGTTTGATTGCAAGAGATATTGTTTCCTAAAATCCTTATCACCAGTTGATGAAAAGAATCAAGGTTCCCACTATCCTAAGACCATGTGGGGATAGAACTAGAAATAGTTCAGTCATTTTGAGTTTGAGCTTCTTGAGCTTATCGAGCTCATTGAGCTTGCTGAGCTTCTTTAGATTGTTGAGACCAGACCTAGAAAAAGGCTGCCTACACATCTTCTATTTGTCCTTGATATATTCTTTTATTTTCTTTGGAAGAATAAGGTCTCACGTAGTTCTCCCTTGGTGATGATGACGTAGTTATATAAAACTAGAGGTCGACTACTTCACTCGAAGCTAAGGATTAACTAGGGATATTCAATGTAGTAATACAATACTAGAGGTTGATTAGTCCACTCCTTAGTTGAAGACGAACTATTGGGGAATTTTAACGTTGTCCTACAAGACTAGAGGTTCGATTAGTCCATTCCTAGATGGGGACCCGATCTTGGGACTGACGTAGTAATACAATACTAGAGGTCAAGTAGTCCACTCTTAGCTAGGGAGTAACTCTTGGGAGGTATGACCTAGACATACAATGTTGAGGTCGATTAGTCCACTCTTAATTGTAGAATAACTCTGGGGGATTGTAACATGGTCCTACAAGACCAGTGGTTTGATTAGTCTTTAGAGGCTTGGGACTTGTCCTTGAGAATTTTGACGTAGTCATACAAGACTATGGGTCCATTAGCCCACTTATGGGGACTAACTACTGGGAATTATGGCATAGACATATACCATGGAGGTCGATCAATCCATGAGGACTAAACCTATCTTTATCCTACTAAGGCTAGACTAGGAGTCTTCGTCATCCTGTTAAGGCTGTATTGGAGCCGTGATAATCCTGCTAAGGCTGAATATGAGCCGTTGTAATCCTACTAAGGCTGGATTGGAGTCATTGTAATCCGTCTAAGGCTAGATTAAAGCCGTTGTAATCCTACTAAGGCATGATTAAAACCATTGTAATCCTGATAAGGATAGATTAGAGCCGTTGTAATCCTGCTAAGGCTAGATTAGAGACGTAGTAATCATTCTAAGGCTAGATTAGAGCCTTTGTAAATCTATTAAGGCTAACTTAGAGCCGTGATAATCCTATTAAGGCTAGATTAGACCTGTCTTTTTGCGTGAAATAATATTAGACATAATATCGTTTTAAGACGTCTAAATTGATTGGAATAATAAATTCTTCACCTTCAACTGTTGAAAGGTGAACTGCACCTCCAAAGAGGATTTTCTTGATGAGGAATGGACCTTGCTATCGTGGTCGAAACTTTCCCCTAGGGTCTAACAGTTCTTGGGTTACCTTGAGCACTAGGTCACCTTCTTTAAGGCTTTTGGGTTTGATCTTTATGTTAAAGGTCTCGGCCATTTGTTTTTGGTAAGCTTGGGTTTTGCATAATGTTTCTAACATGTGGTCTTCCATCAATTGTTCATATGGAGCTTTTACCCAATATTCTTCAACGACGTGAGATTCCAACAAGACTCTCAGTGTGGGGATTTCAATATTAATGGGTTGCATGGTGTCCATACCGTATACCAAAGAATAGAGAGTCTCGTTTGTCGATGCTCGAGAAGTCGTACGATATCTCCATAAGACAAATGACAGTTTTTCATGCCAATCCTTATATGTACTAGTCATCTTCTTGATGATTCTGATCACATTCTTGTTTGTCACTTCGACCACGCCGTTAGTTTGGGGTCGATAGGGGGAAGATTTGTGATGTTCAATCTTGATCTCTTTGAGAAAGGATAAAACCTTTCCTTGGGAACTGTCTTCCATTATTCGAGATAATAGCGTGTGGTACTCTATACCTAGCTATAATGTTAAAATGGATGAATTTTGCTACCTGAGTAGACTTGAGAATCTTATAAGATAATGCCTCGACCCATTTATAAAAATAGTCAATGGATACGAGTATGAACTCATGTCCATTGGAAGCATGGGGATAGATTTTTCCAATGACATCGATGCCCCATGTCGAAAAGGGCCATGGTGATGTCATGTAGTACATAAAAGATTTTGGAGTATGCTTTAAGTTAGCATAGATTTGACATTGGTGACAACTTTTTACATATATGACATATTCTTTTTCTATGTTGCCAATAATATTCGAGATGGAGTATTCTCTTGGCAAGAGCTAATCCATTCATGTGTGGACCACACACACCTGCGTGTATTCTTCTATGATCTATCGTGCTTCAGGACCATTGACGCAAATCATATTTTGACCATCAAAAGATAGTCTATATAGTTTGTTAGCTATTCGAGCACAATTGGTGGAATACTAGCGTAGGGCTCTTCGTTCCTTAGCTCGGAAATGGGACGTATATTCTCCATACACGATGTAATTTTGAAGGATATTGAACCATGGTTTTGTGGGCACTTGAACGGAGGCTACCACTCTGATTTCGAAATCGGATTTCCATTTTAACGGATCTTCAAAGGTTTGACCTTAATTCCAACAATAATTTGGGTCATAGCTCTTAGCGTAGCCAAAGCATCGGCAAAGTGATTTTGACTTCTTGGTGCATGTACCAAAGACATGTGATCGAACTTGCCGATAAAACGGAGTAGGCAAGTGTGATAAGGTTTGATATTTTCTCCTCGTACTTGCCATGTTCCATTAACCTTGGATATGACCAAATTAGAGTCGCCAACCACATCTAGTTTGGTCGCTCCTCTTTTGTACGCGAGTTTGAGACATAAGAGAATGCTTCGTACAACCTCATCGTTGGTCACAGAATATTCTAACTTAATAGAGATGGGATTATAGGTTCCCTTGGGATCTATCAAGAGAATTTCAATTCCATAGCCATGTTTGGCCGAAGTTCCGTCAAACATTAACTTCCATGTGTCTGAAGAGATAGACATTATGAAGTCATTAGGAAAGTCTAGTTCAAAAGAAGGCTCTACAATGATAGGTTTTTTTGCTAAGAAGTCTGCAACAACGCTTCCTTTAAAAAATTTCTAAGCCGTATACGTGATGTCGTATTCAGAGATCATCATCATCTATTTAGCGAACTAGGCGACAACTATGTTCACTAAAATAGATAATGGATTAAATCAAGCCGGGACACCAGCCTGATGGGGTGGACTTGCATATAATGTCTTAATCTTTTGGTGACCCATATGAGTTCCCAACACACTTTCTCAGGTGTTGAATAGTTCAATTCGTACCCAATCATTCTCTTGTTTAGGTAGTAAACGACAATTTCGAGTTTGTCCTCGTTTTCTTGATCCAACAGGCTGTCCATAGCCAAATCTTTCACTATGATATATAGAATTAAAGGAATACTTGGCCTTGGAGGCATAAAGACCGGTGGAGAATTTAGATAGTCTTTGATTTTGTCAAAATCTTGTTTACAAGTGTCATCCCATTGGAATTTTTTATCCTTTTTTTGTAGCTTGACAAGAGGATCACAAGTGAGAGTATGTTTATGATGAACAGACTAATGAACTAGATCTTGCCGAGGAAGGCTCGAACTTCTCACTCATTCTAAGGCGTAGGCATAACCGTAATGGCCTCGATTTTGAAGGGATCGATTTCTATTCCGCGTTGGGTGATGAGAAATACTAGCATCTTACCGGCGGTGACTCCAAAAACTCACTTCTTTGGGTTCAAACGAAGCCAATATTTTCGAATTCTTTGCAAGAATTTGTCTAAATTTGGAATATGACTATGCCGATCCTTAGATTTCATGATCATGTCGTCTATGTAGACTCTACCTCTTTATGGATCATGTCATGTAAGATCATTGTTACTACTCATTGATAGGTAGGTCCGACATTTTTGAGACCAAATGACATGACCCTAAAACAGAATGTGCCTACCTTCGTGATGAAGATGGTTTTCTCTTTGTCTTCTTCAGCGATCAATATTTGGTTATATCCTGAGAATCCATCCATGACAGACAAGAGTTGATTTTCAGCAGCATGATCGACCAGAATGTCGATAGGAGGCAAATGAAAGTTATCATTAGGACTGTCTTTGTTCAGATCGTGGTAGTCTACACACACGCGCATCCTTCCGTCCTTCTTCAAGACGGAACCAAATTGACTATCCATGTGGGATAGTCCACAGTTTCTAGGAATTTTACTTCCAACTATTTCTAGAATTCTTCTTTATCCTTGGATGCAACCTCAGTTTTCATCCGTCTTAAACTTTGTTTAGCGGGTTTGGCCTCTAGATAGAGGGGGATCTAATGTTGAACGATAGAGGATAGAGGGGGATCTAATGTCGAACAATACAAGGTTCCACTTCGGGCATATCCTTGTAAGACCAGGTGAACACGTCTTTGTTGGTCTTCAACAATTCAATCATCTCATGAAGTTTGTCATCACTCACACTTTGTCCAATCAACACGATTTAAGGACCGTCTAGAGTATTGAGGTTTACCTCAATTGTCGTTTCAGCTTCGAAAACGATTTCATCCTCGTGTTCCAAGAAATTTTTCATTTTAAAATTAAATTCAGACTAGTTGAGGAACTTTTTCTAAGGTAAAGTTTACAAAATGAAACATTATTATCATATGACATATATTTGAAACTGTACTCCGAAGTTTTATTGAATGTTTTATTACAAAAAGTAGATGACATCTCATCAGGATTATCATTACAAACTTCTTTTTTATTACAATATCAGATACTATTTCACAGCCAAAATGGGTGTGATGTTGTTATCAACACTCAGGTTGATTTCATGAGCTTTATCAGCTACTGGTAGATTTGTGGAGTTTATCTTCAAAGTGTCTTCATCAATAACCACGTCTTCGTCTGTTAGAGAAAGATCTATGACCAGTTTTTCCAGGGTTTCACGCCAATAAGCAGTCTTTTTTCTAATCATATTAAGGGATGAAATAGGATAAAAAGAACAATCTAAAAACATTTCGAACGCTGGAGAGTGAGTTTGTAAAACTTGGTTGAAGAAAGGTTTAGGGAAATCGAAACACAATGTGGTTTCCCCTTCTCGCACAAACTGTCTATTTAGGGTTGAAGGAATAGGTATATATTGTTTGGTATATTACATTTCTTGGATTCCTCGCCCTCTATCGGAGTATAATCGACACCGAAGTTGTACGAGTCGTAACAATACCAGGGGAAAGAAGTCATGCTAGTAGCATTTGACCTTAGACCTATTCTTGGGAAATATCCCATTTTCTCCATGAGATGCATGAAGATAATGTTGTAGGGAGTAAAGTTAGGAGTGGAAGAGGAGTCATGACCTTTCTTAAATATATGAAATATGTCGAATCCACTTAACTCGATTTTTGGGTTAGTGGAGTGTGTTGAACCGATAGTGGTTGTGGCGTATATCTCACCTTCTATGGTGACGAGTTTGCAATTAGCCATGAAACATATTTTCTGATGTAGGGTGGAGGCAAGAGCCTTGTCCTGATGCAACCAGGGTCGTCCCAAGATTAGGTTGTACGATGATCGCATGTTGATTACGCAGAACTCTACCTCACAAGTTATATCTGCTACATAATCTCTCGTCGAGAATTATCAAAGACACGGACGCACATGTCTGAGGGAAGAACTTTATCACTCGTCGAGAATTATCAAAGACACAGACGCACATGTCTGAGGGAAGAACTTTATCAGCAGAAATACCGATTTTTTGGATAGTCTTCCAAGGACATATATTAAATGTTGAACCATTGTCGATGAGAGTAATAGGAATGACATTGTCAGCCATTTTTACAGAAATGTAAAGAGCCTTAACATGAGGTCCATAAGGAGCAGGTAGGTATTTGTCCTGAAACCTATCATGTTGATCTAAGGAGTTGCCGAGATGATACCAACCAACTCTTTAGGAGTCGTGTTGACTGGTATACTAGTCTAGCTTAGTTCATTTAGAACATCTTGCCTGTGGTCGTTAGAATACATCAGAATTTTCCAGATGGAAATGTTGGCATTGGTCTTCTTAAGTTGGACAAGAAGACAATCGCTAAGGTTTAGAGCATTGGACTCGTTTTCCCTTCTTGGATCGTTAGATGGACTAGGAAGAGTAACCGCATGGGTTGTTTTCATGAAACTGGACTGGAAGTCGGCTCCACTCTGGGTTGCTAAAACTTTTCGTTGCACTATTTTGGGAGTGCTCGAAGTGGGATTATCAATAACCCACCAAATTCGAGGAACTGCTGGCAGAGGTGGAACTCATCGATCCTCCTTCTTGGGCCAAATGTTGACCATATTAACATCTAGAGGGTTAATAGGTTCGTCCGCGGAGATCGGGTTGACCTGATAATCGTGTAATAGATTTCTCACGATTTTGGGTTTAGGAATGATATTTTGGTCAATCAAGTCTTGGAACTAATGCTTAAGGGCACTACAATTATTAGTAGGGTGACCTTTCATTTGATGATATGCACACCATGCCCCTTCAAACTTGACATGGAACTCTACACCATTCGAGGAGCTAAGGGCTTGATGAGGTTCCTCTACTAAATGAGGGTAAAAGCTTGACTTAGGGTCATGTCCAGATCTTTAAAAGTTTTAGGAGGTCTTAGGACCTTCGATATCGACGACTTAAATGTCGTCGGGACATTTGTTTTGGCCACCACCGGTTTACTTGGACCAGACTTAAGAGGAGTCAGGGTTTGCCAAATAGTTGTGACGTGGTGAATTTTGGCTTTTTCCTTTCTTTAAGGTCGAGGAGGAATAACATATGCCTTCACGGTTTTACGCTCTTTTATTTCCTTATCAAAGGCTTCGTCAAGGTTATAACCCGTATTGAGGAGCTTCTTCATATTTGTGAAAGTCTTGATGGCGAATCCAACAGAATATCGAATGTTAATATTATCCAGAATCATGTCGATTTGTCTTTCTTCGCTAGGTAGAGAATCAATCTCTTTAGCAATAACTTTCCACATTTCGATGAAGACCGTGGATTTATCATTTTTACCTTGTTTCACATTCTTGAACTTCTTCTAAGGTCATTCTTAGTTAAGATGCATGTTAAAATATTCTATGAAGGCTGACGCGAGTCCATCGATGGTTTGGAGATAAACTATCTTTTTTTGGTGATACCAACGTAGGGCCGCACCATCTAAATACTGGGAAATAGATGGAGGACTGTTGGTTTTCCCAGATATAAAGGTCTCAATGCCATTATGTATATCTGGAAGAAAGTAATATGGTCAATCTTGCCTACATACTTTGACAGATAAAGTAGATTTATCCTAAAAGGGATCATTGTTCGTTTGGCAGTTTTCATTGTGTTTTCCATTTATGGTGTTCACCCAAGCTGCCTTTGGTCAATTGATAGAGTTTCTCTTGGAACTTGGCGTGGTTAGCATTAAATTAAGCCATTTGGACCTTGTATTCCGTAGGAGGAATGATTGTAGGGTTTTCTCCTTCTTGGGCGTTGGGGTTGTCAATAACTTCTGGTTGAGTCCTTGCTAACCTATTATCATCTTTAGGAGGCTCTTCATAGAGGGAGGTTTATTCTATATTATGATGAGTTTGAAGATTAACCCTGATCGGAATGAGAATAGGTATAACATGTGGTGACTGTCATGACGAGGATGGATGCTCTGGGATAGGGATGACAGGCTTAGTCATCAAGCTCGTTAATATCACCAACTGTTTAGTGACTTACTGAAGATTAACTTTCATCTCAGAAAACTCAATTGAAGATACTATATTCTTATCATTCTTTGGAGTTCCTTCGGCAATGACTTGGCGCACAAAACGTCCAATTCTTGGATCTCTTCTTTGTGGGGCCGTACTTGTTCAAAAGTGACTGACACTATTCAGAAGTGAGTGAGAGAGAGATGAAGCTTTTGAATATGTAAAAATACAAATGTAAAATATGAGACATGAATTTAAAAAAGCGAGGCTCTTATTCATGATCAGATAGACAAACATAGAGTTGTATATAAACGTACTCGCATCGTTTGTTAAAGAGAGAATCTCTTATTGATATTTTATAAAAGAGTCTAAATGGGAAAAAGTCCCAGATGAAAGTGAAAACTTCGTAAGTCCAAACATAGTCTGGTTTGATATGAGCATTCTCCTCAGCTTCAGCTTCATGAGATCTCTCATTTGAAAGACATTGTGCCACTAGATGATGTACTTTGTGTGGAGCCTTTGGGTTATAGGCCTATCGGTTGCAATAACAGGTTCGACTTGGCTATGGCCAAACTGCTTGAATAGTTCATGGGTATAGTTGTAGGTGATCCATTCTAAACACAAGAGTAGGACAAGTGCCTTGTCGTTCATCATAAATGTCATCTTCTTGACGGGGTACTAGGGAAGAATGTCTCAGGTTTCGTTATCATCCATTATCAGGATTTCATGTAGAGATTCCCTCATCCTTTAGTATTGAACAAAGGGGTTAGGGTATTACCAGATAGAACTAGCGGTAGACGCTTGAGCTCGTCAAGAAGCTATATGTAGAGGATTAAGGGAGAGCCCCTCTTACTCATAGTGGGAGACCGATAGGAGTTGTTCAGACTCATGAGTGTTTCTGCCAATACAATGCTAGAAAGATCTTTGTTGCCTTTCCACAACTGATGGTCTACCTCGATGATCCTTGAAGAAGGATTGTAGTTTGCTTTCCTGATGAAGTAGTGAGCGAGCAGGACGTATATCGTAATTATGGATGATCGTGCTTTTATCGAGACTTCTCCATCCTTGATTTCTAGTTTGGCCCAAGCCAGAAAGTTGATGCTCATGCCATCAGAGGTTTTTTCAGAGAAGTGGTACTCCTTTTATAGAAGTCTCCCGACAGATATTGAGTCTAGGAATGGCTTTAGATGAATAACATTATTGTTATCTATCATCAGAATAGCCCGAAATTCTTCTATAGAGGGGGAACATGATCCTTCTACCGAGGACGTAGGCTCTTTGATCAGGATTCCACCTTTGTTGCATTTCCATCATGAAGTTAGGGTTGACTTCATATTTCAGAAATTTTAGGAAGGGGTTGAGGCCGTAGTCTTCAAAGTACCACTTATTTTCACGAAATCGCTTTGTCCAAGGGAGCAATTCGGCATCTGTTAGCATAGTCATCATAGATGAATGTAACAGTAGAAGAGATAATGTATTGCAATTGTAACAACAAAAGTAAATTCATATGAAAATAACATGACCTATAGATAAACATATTGTAAGGTTTTATACATATTTGCTTTCAAAAGAAAGAACTTCCGATATTACATTTCAAAATTTCGGAGTTCTTTAGGGTTCGTCTAGTTGACTATATTAAGCTTCTAAGATTTTTTCGCTTTGTACTAAAAGGGTGAAACTTAGGAATCCTCTTTAGGGGAGTGAGTTCGACTACATCAAGTGAAGGTGACAGAGCCTACACTTTCTTCTTCTTGTTGGAGGTGGAATTCGTCCATGATTTGGTCGATCTAGTCTTTGCAATCCTTAAGGATTCCCATCTTGATGCAATCATTCTAGAGCTCCAGATAGTCAAAAAATTCATTGTGTTGGATTGGCCTATCTATGGCCACCACACAGTCATGGCAAAGGGGCATGCAGTCGCGCTCGAACTGTTTGAACATTTCACTAGTGTAGTATGCAGTAATCTATTTGAGGTCTATGAGTATAATTATGGGTTGGTCGCTCATCAGATGGACCATCTTCTTGATACAGTACCATGGCATAAGCTCTTAAATGGTATCGTCGTCATGAACAGGGAGCTTCAACTTGATATGCCTAAAGCGTCGATTCTTGAGGGAAACACCCATGGCATTTCTAAGAAGTGAGGAGGAATGCACTCCATCTTCTCTAGGAGCCAAACGTAGAGGATGATAGGAGCTCTTCTTTGATTTAGAGAGTAGGAAAAGTATGACTCATTGAGACCCATTAGTGTCTCTACTAGGATGATTCCAGTAGAATCCTTATTTCCAACCCTAAGATGATAGACTATCTCCAAGATTCTTGAGGATGGAGGGAGATTGCTCGAGGGAACGAGAAGGAAATGAGCTACCATAATGGTCATGGTGAGCAGAGAAGTGTCAAAGCTTAGTGGAGGGATTTCTCCGGCTTGGGTTGCCACCTTGACCCAGCGAGGAAGTTCCAAATGAGTTCTTGAAAGAATCTTGTTCTCCATAGTTCTTGTGTAGCCAAGCTCATCCTGGAGGAGTTGTTTGAGAGACATGGATTTAGTGAAGGGTTTGAGCCTAATGATGTTTTTTTATCTAGAACATCATAATAACTTTGAACTCTTCAATAGTTGGGCAAATTTAGCGATCTCCTACCATAAAGACACAGTGCACCGGATCCCATCTGCATTGCATTTCCATCATGAAGCCATGATGGAGACGGTGATTAGTGTTGTTGAAAGCGGCGTTGATCCCAATGGAGTCATAATACCATGCTGACTCATTGAAGTGGTGAGTCCACATGAATAGATCATCGTTGTCTAATAAGGCCATTCTGCGAGCATAATCAACTTTGACAAACATGTCGAGTGATTTTGATGAAAGCAAACATGATTAGAGATGTTTAATATCTATTATATATGTATGCATGTATAATAAATAAGCACGTATTGAATTGACTTGTCGAGGTCTTGGTGTTTGGGCACGTCCAAACAACAGTTTGATAAAGTAACCAAATTTTGTGTGCTAAGGTTTCTATCAAGGTTTGGGTGAGAATCTCTCCTCACCATCTCTAAGATCGTATCTTGAAGGATATCAATGCCGACAGGAGGGATCCACTTCGAGTTCCAAGTTTTTTCTCACGCAACATCTTTCGTTCACAGACCGGTATAATCGGTCTTCACGTAATGGTAGGAGTACATAATTCCGATCTGTGATGAACCCATTCGAGGCAAATATTAGGGTAAACCCTAAGTACCTGTTGGGGTGATGGACCCCATGAGGTGGACTATTGTGAGAGTGGAATGTTATAAATAATAATTTATAAACATCCAAAGTTTTGTTTATTTTATTCATTTTAAAATAACAAGTTTAATCCCTAGTAGAGTCGCCAAAAAAGCTGTAAGGGTACCCCCAGTCTATATCTCGTTCCATAGCTTAACACGTGTAAAGAGACACGTGACAATATGGAAGGACTACCGTGAGAAAGCTTGAGGTTCAATGTGTTTCAACCTTGGTTTGCATGTCAGACATCTTTTAAAATGAAACATTTAATTTTTAAAAGATTTTGAAAATACCTGGAGCGGTAAGAAATTAATTATGTAAAAATAATTATTCCCTTGTTCAAACTTTAATAATCTGGGAGGCTAAATAACAATTTAACCTAAACCAAATTTAAATTAATTAAACATAATCAATTTAAAGATTATTTATGTGAAAATCAAAGTCGCCAAGAGATTTTATGAAAATCAATAAAATGACATGTGTACAAACTTATTTATAAAAAAAGGGGATTTGTTGTCTGTGCTATGTTCTCTACGCCCGCCTAAGGACGATTTTCAAAATTCTTTTAAAATAAACAAAGTATGGCTTTCATAAATCTAATTATAATATTCTGTTACGGGCTGCTCATCAAAAACCTCGGTCCTAAAATATTTTATTCATCCGTCTCTCGGCCCAAGTGTCTATACGGGTCCGTTTATGTTTTTTATGGAATAATTCTGTTTTGTTTACTTTCTCTTTTATCTTTCTTTGAAACCGAATTCTGTTATGTTGGAAGTTTGTTGTAACCGAATACTCTTGGGTAAATCAGCCTCTTTAAATGGTGATGCCCACCCCACTTTTTGGGGCTATGAATTGATATTTTTGAACTTGGTGTTTAAGTTATCTCTCGGCCCTCCTCCCCTTCTTGGACTGCTAGGTGTGATCTAGTGGTATTTCTCCCCTCCCCTTCGGCTCTTCTCTCCCTAACCTCGAATTCTCCTCTAATTCTATGTCCGCTGCGCTAGAGTGTTGAATTCCATCATCGGTCCCGAACATCAAGAACCCGTTTCTTGAATTAAAGAACTTGAAAGGCTCGGCCATAATTAAAAGTCCTAACATCTTGGTATCAGAGCTGGCCGATTCTCAACATGGTAGAAACTCGCCAGCAATCGGAAATGGATGCGCTCAAGACCCTGATCGAAAACTTGTCCCAGCAAACAGCAGCAATGCAAGCTGCCATAGACCGTAGATTTGATGTGGCCGAAGAAAGAATGGCGGCCCTTGAGAGCGGGGCATCTGGAAACATGCAAGAACCCCGCCACAGACCCTATGATGATAATTCTTGCCACGGTCCTTCACCATTTAGGCCCCCGCACCCTGGCCAGAACCGCGATCAACACTATGCTCCTCCTACTCGGCTAACCAAGGTCGATTTTCCTCGGTTTGATGGGTCGGATGTCGAGGGCTGGCTAATTTCTGCCGAGCAATTTTTCAGAGTGGACAAAACTAAGGATGCCACGAAATTAGAAATCGCCCCCATTCATTTTTCTGGAGAAGCAAGAATGTGGTACGGGTCATATCTTCAAAACCGAAATCATATGGAGGCCCTATCTTGGGCCGTGTTCAAGAGAGACCTTATGACTCAATTCGGGCCATCTATATATGATACACCAATGAGACAGCTAATGAACTTAAAACAGGTTGGGTCGGTTCAAGAATATAATCTCCGGTACATGTCGATCTCTCAAAAGTTATTACATATGCCAAGGGACTACGTCATTGATTGTTATTTGTCCGGTCTAAGGGAAGAAATTGCAAACTGCATTAGGCTGCGATTTCCAGATTCTTTAAACGAAGCAATGGCCATGGCTAAAGTCCAAGAAGCAACATATCGGTCCTTAATGAGCAGTGGTAACTTGTACAGCGCTGAAGCATCATTGCTGCCCACGCCATCCAATACCAACACAGCCGGGCCGAGCACCAATACTGACTTCAAGAATTCATCGTATGGGTCCTCTTCCAATGCAAACCAGGGCCATGTTAAGCAATTAGACTCAGCCTCAATGGATGAAAAGCGAAAGAAGGGTCTATGCTATTCTTGCAATGAAAAATGGCAACCAAACCATAGGTGTAAATCCAAGTTATTCATGGTTTCGGCCAATCAAGAAGATCAAGAACCTGACCAAGAACCTGTTTTGGATGATTTTCCTTCATTGCTCGGCTCAAGGGATGAACCAGCCATATCCTTACATGCCCTGACCGGGTCTAAAGCCTTCCAAACGCTCCAGATTCTTGGCAAAATTGGGAACCTGCCGGTGGTGATCTTGATCGACACAGGCAGCACCCATAATTTTATCAATAGCAGGATTTTGGAGAAAATAGACCACAAAAGCATAGCAACCCAGGTACAATCGGTTAGAGTGGTTGATGGATCTAATGTTTTATGTTCTAGTGTTTGCAAGGACTTGAAATGGTCGATGGAAGGCAATGAATACCAAACAGAAATGAAGGTAATTTCCATGGACGGATATGATATTGTATTGGGAATTGAATGGCTGATTACTCTAGGCCCGTCTTCTTGGGACTTTGAAAAGCTGACCCTATCTTATGATAAGCAAGATAGAACCACGGTCCTTAAAGGGATTCCTCGGTCGCAGGCCAGTTTGATGCATGGAAACCAGCTGTAAAAGACCTTAGATGAATATAATGTTGCTGCCAAAATGCAAGTAAAGAGTAAGCCCGAAGGCCAAACTGTTTCACTAGCTGCAATGACTTTGGAAGATATTCCTAATGATCTAATTAGAAGCTATGTCTCATTTGATGCTGCTGTTATGCTGGTTCGGGAAAAAGACTTGGCATGGATTTTTGAGCCAAGTATGGAGTTTAATCGAAGTTGTAAGAAATTATTTTTGCACCAGGCGCTGGGGACATTGCAGCAACCAAGGCCAGCTCTAAACACTGAAAAACTCGACCTTGGGTGCACAGAAATTCTAGACAGGGGCGGAGTGGCAAGCGACCCAGCAGCGCAAAGGACCGCAAGGACCCGGCCAGTTCCACTACTGAAGCGATTCTGCCGAATGTTTTTTGTGAAAATACGGTCTTATGCTGCACCTTTTGCTGAATGTGCCGAAGCCCGACCGAAGCAATAGTTTTGAAGTATGAAGATGCATATTAGAGGCTGACCAGTCCATGTTCTTTTCGTCGAAGGCGACGAACTTCGAAGGGGGGGATAATGTTACGGGCTGCTCATCAAAAACCTCGGTCCTAAAATATTTTATTCATCCGTCTCTCGGCCCAAGTGTCTATACGGGTCCGTTTATGTTTTTTATGGAATAATTCTGTTTTGTTTACTTTCTCTTTTATCTTTCTTTGAAACCGAATTCTGTTATGTTGGAAGTTTGTTGTAACCGAATACTCTTGGGTAAATCAGCCTCTTTAAATGGTGATGCCCACCCCACTTTTTGGGGCTATGAATTGATATTTTTGAACTTGGTGTTTAAGTTATCTCTCGGCCCTCCTCCCCTTCTTGGACTGCTAGGTGTGATCTAGTGGTATTTCTCCCCTCCCCTTCGGCTCTTCTCTCCCTAACCTCGAATTCTCCTCTAATTCTATGTCCGCTGCGCTAGAGTGTTGAATTCCATCATCGGTCCCGAACATCAAGAACCCGTTTCTTGAATTAAAGAACTTGAAAGGCTCGGCCATAATTAAAAGTCCTAACATATTCCTTATCTATAATTTGTAGTCTAGGGATCCTAAATAAGGATATGCTTTAAATAATTGTAGAAAATTATTTAAAGAATGGGTATGTACATGTTGCGTTGATGTTTAGATTTAACAAAACCTGAAAATATCAAAGGAGAATGTCAAAATTTAAAAATAAATTCCAAACGGGTCTTTATCCAAAACATTGGTTTAGGAAATATCCCGAAAATATAAAGATATCATTTTCTGACCTTTCAGAATTATTTGAAAATGAGTTTGGTTTCCAAAATTATAAAAATAATTTTGGATTTTGAAAAGTGAAACCAAACAGTCTTTAGGACCGGAGTCTAGGGTCTGGGTTCGGTTTGGCCAATCTAGGCTCGGTCGGGCTCGGTGAAGACCGGTGGGGTTCGAACCATGGCTCGTTCGTATGGGTATAAGGACTGGAGAGCTCAGTCTTAGGTTTGAGAGGCTCAGTCACAAACTTGGGTGGCTCGATCGAAGACTAGGGAGGCTCGGTCTTGGGTTAAGTCTATCGGTCTAAGTGCTCGGTCCTAGGTCTAGGGTTAGGGTTAGTTTTATCGGTCCTAGGTGAAGTGAGAGCTTTGTCGAAGGGTTAGGTTTATCGGTCCTATGCTAAGTGAAGGCTTGGTTCTAGGGTAAGGTTAATCGGTCTTAGAGTTAGGAAGCTCGGTCCTAGTTCTCTGTCCTAGAGTTAGGTTTTCCGGTCCTAGGCTAAGTGAAGGCTCGGTCCTAGGTTAGATTTATTGGTCCTAGTTGTCGGTTCTAAGGTTAGAGTGCTCAGTCCTAGCCCTCGGTCATAGCCCTCAGTCTTAGATGAAGAACATTAGTCCTACTCCACGGTCCTAGCTGAAGAACACAGTACCTTTTCCACGGTCCTATTGAAGAATATCGGTCCTACTCCACGATCCTGGTAGAAAATCGTTGGTCCAGCTCCACAGTCCTGGCAGAAAATCATCGGTCCTACTCCTCGGTCCTAGCATAAAATCACCGGTCCTGACCCACGGTCCTGGGTCTATTTTCTCGGTCTTAGGCTAAAACCCCTAGCACCGGGTGTTCTTATTTTGGTCCAAAATTTTAGAAGTCCATAACTATTGATTGGTATCATGGAATCATGATCCGTAAGCTATAGTAAGTTCATATGATCATGGAGAACAAAAGCCTTAACATAAATCACGATTTTGAAGCCCTTACAAGGATCAATTTTAAAACACCATTTCTAAGTCAAAATTTGGGATCTTTTATATTAGGTCATTTCAAGGCCTGATTTTTATTTCATTAGCTTTGAAATGATGAAAATAGTTGATCTAAACCAAAATAAAAATATCATAACATCATTAAAACAGTTTTTCAAGATTGAATCAAAATCCAAATTTTTTTCAAAAACTCAATTTGATCAAAGTGATGAAACAATTACTTAGAATTCATCCTAACATGTTAAAAAAATATGTATAATAACTAATTGGATCAATAAATCTAGATTTAAAGCAAGAACACAGAATTTCAAAAATCCAAATTTCAAGCTTTTTTTCTAAAATTTCAGTTTAATCAAACATGATCAAAACATGATTAGAGTTGTTTGAAAATCATTCAAACATGTTAAAAACATATATAACAACTATTTGGATTAAAAAATTCAGATTTAAACCAAGAATACAAAGATTCTTTTTTAAAAAAAAAATATCAGATTCTAGGCTTTGATTTTCAAATTTTTTAATTTAGATTGATTTGATCGATTCTCTTTCAACAGAAAGTTTATACATGATATATATAATGATTATCAACAAAGAAATCACACAATCAAGCATAAGAATGCGATCAAACTGATAAAACAAAAAATTTGATAAAATTCAAAATTTTCAATTTCAAATCAAAATTCAAGACTTCTGGATTTATACCAACATCTGGAGAACACTGTTGGGAGGTGTTGAAAGCTATTTAGAAGCCTGGATCGAAGCTTAGATCAATGAAGAAAGTTTTGACAAAAAATATTCTTGGTTAGAATCTTTAAATCTCCATTCAGGGTGAATTGATGTGTAATTCTTGGATATTGTTTGATGATTTGGGCTGTGTTTGATAAAACTTAAAATTAAGATCTGAATAATGAATTTTAAATACTTAATGACTTAAATTTCAAGAGATAAAAAATTAACTTAACAAACAGGAACATCTAAAATTTAAGTATTCTATATTTCAGTTGATTTGATAATATCTAAAACTAATATATGAACAAATACATCTAGACTATTATACCTTATATATTAATCATATTAGTTAATAAACTTAATATAATATATTAAAGCCTATAATTTAATATATTAAATAAAAAAAATTAAAATAAATATTATATTTTATTAACTAGTATATATTAAATTATAATTTGTTAACGTTATATATATATATATATATATATATATATATATATATATATATATATATATATATATATATATATATAAATAAATAAAAGAAATTAACAAATATATGTATATAAGGAATAATAAAATATATATTTATCCCAAGAAGAAGGAAGTTTGTTTACTATTTAAAAAAATTGGAAAATTAATACGACTATATATTTATATATATAAATAAATATGAGAGATAATATATATATATATATATATATATTTCTCTTATTTTTTATTTTATAATTAGTTTAGATACAATTCTATTTTTATTTGATAATGTTTGAAAATATAATCTCCTAAAAAATAATTAAATGAATTATGATAAAGAAAATAAAAAGAAGAAAAAACGGAAAAATGATACGAATTTATAATATATAACAGTAATTTTATTAAATTTAAAAGGATATACTAGTCTTTTGATGTTTTTTATTTTAGAGTAGCACGTTAAGCTTTTACCCTCTTTTAAAATAAGCTTCATATTTGAGCTTATTATTTTTAATGTGTTTTCACTTAAGTCTATAATAATAATTGATTATAAATATGTGTTATCAAACCTACTTACTTTAAATAAGTCCTTAATATATTCAATTAAGTGATAAGTCAAGTTATCAAACACAACATTGGTCTACAGACCTTGGGGGAGTATTTATAAGGTGAATAAGTTGGCCGAGGAGGGTTAATTTGGGACAAATTTAACCTCCGACGAGTTTATCTCTAAAACCATATCAGGCAGTTGACAGTCTTATCTACAACGGGATAAGGCTGGAGGATAAGGGGGAAATGTAGGTGCTGACGAGAGGGTCACGTGGCTGAAAAAATCAAGGGATTTGATCTCATGTGGAGGAAGCTAGAGCTTCTAAAATGTTGGACGCCGACGATATCGTGATTCTGGCGAGGTCGCGATTCTAGCGAAGAAAGATGAACCAAACGACGTCGTTTCGTGTAATAGGACTCTTAGTTCCGTCTAGTTCCGTCCGCAGTCAGCCTGGTTGACTAACAAGGTTAGTTTGTCTCGATAGTTGATTTAGTGCAGGCGCACGTGCGTGGCTCCCTTACATTCGACTGCGTGGGAGTGTCTGCGCTATGGATGAGACTTGGACGCTCATCTAATGGTCCAAAATCCTGCTGTAGAGATTAAACATAATTTCAGCTACACATTATTATCATATTTTTTAGGGTTTAATTATCACAATAATTAACCCTTAATAATGTTTTAATTCCTTTTTTAAGTTATTTTGAATATAAAAATTCAATATATTATTTTAATATTATTAAAAATAATAATATTTTTAAAAATAGGGTAAGTCAAATTTTCATACTTACAATATCCAATTACCTAATTTATTTTAAAACTTAATCTTAGTTTTTAAATAAAATTTAAGATATTTAAATTTTAAATCTTTCAAAATATTTTGTCACAACTACCACGGTAAACACTAAAAATCTATATAGCCAATTTATAAATTAAAAAAATTATTTATTTTCATTATTTGTGAATAAATAAAATCAAAATAATTAACCCCAAGTCAATGTCTAATCAAACAGTTAATTATATTAATTATTGTAATAATTAAATCCTAAATTAATTAAAGATAATGACCAAAACAAAATAAATACAATAATTTGGGATAAATGTTATACCCATTTTATCTCAAATTAATTTAAAAAAATCAAGGGATTAAAATAAATAATTTAGGATAAATGTAGTATCCATTTTATCTGATTAAATTTTTATTAAACCTAAAAATATACAAAATAAAATAAATTAACAAAATAAATGTTATATTTATATTAAATAGTTTGTTTATTTTAAAAGATTTAAAAACAAAGCCAAAAGGTAAAAGAAAAATAAATTTCAAATAAACCCTTAATGTTTAAATCAAAAAATAAATTTGTAATCAAGTGCACCCGAAACCCAGAGGAATCTCTACAGTAGGAATTACAGCCATCAGATGAGCGCTGGATTATCTTACAATGTCTAGGAATTGTCCGCGTCGCCCATTGCAACGAAAGGAACGCACTTCCGCGCTGTACATAATCGACTAACGCGTGCCTCATCGTTGTTAACCAAAATGTGACAAAACACTACATCACGGACGGAACCTAGACGAAACTCCACCTATTTAGATCATTTTGATCCATCCCAATCATGTTTGATCAAGATAAAAAATTTCAAAATAAATGAAAATTTTAAATTCTTGAATTGATCCAAATAAACAGTAAGTGTTCATGTTTTTGTATTAATCAATCATATGAAGTATAAAGAAGCTATTGGCAAGCTCCTTACGCTTTATTAAACTTTAAAACCAAAAACCCAATTTTGGCTTTCAAACAGTTTTGAACAAATCGAACATCACATATATCAAATGATAAATTGGGATGATGTTCATAATGTTTCCTGGGAAATTTAAGAAGCTACCCAAACCCTTCAAAGGAAGAATCCAAGCCTCAATAAAAACTTCCAAACCTACAATTTTTACGTTCTTGAGGACCGACATGTTCGACTAGGATAGAGAGATCTGACTGAGAAATTTCTGCTAAGATCGAGAAATTTTAGCCATGATCAAGAGGTTTAAACGTAAAATTTCAACCAGGACCAAGGGATCCGATCGAGGATATTTACATCCGATCGAGAAGTCGAACCTAGGATCGAGGATTCTTGCATCCGACCGAGAACTCCCAAACTTGGGATCGATGAAGTTACCCCAGGCTAACCCAAGGCCGATGATTTTTGAACTCGATCGAGGGACTCCAGCACCCCGATCGAGGATCTCTAAGCTAAGATAGAGGGTCTTAGACCCCGACCAATAAAAACGCACCTAGGACCGAGGTCACTGGTCTTAGGGCCTGTTTGATTGTAATTTTATTTTCCAAAATTATTTTTGTAATTTTGGAACTTTAAACATTTTTCTAAAAATCCCAAAAACTAAAAAAATAATTTGAAAATATTTTGGGATATCCCCACAAAAAATAATTTTGATAATGGCTCGTTTGGGATTTATATTCTAATGTCTTTAAATACTGATATTCTTTAAGTATTTTCCTCCATAGTTAACATCATCATCAACATGTACCACTATTTAAATATCGTTTTTATAATTTTTAAATACACAAAAACCTATGCATGTATAGGAACGAAAGAATAATTGGTTAAATAAAATGTTATACAACCAATTTTTAAAAACCAAGATTTTTTTAAAGTTGAGACTATTTTCAAAGCGGTTATGGAGGATAAAGCGTGAAAGCCATTTCATGAGTATCCCAAACTTCGAACTAAACAGGTGAAAAATACGTTTGTACATGTCACATTTTTTTGATTGATTTTAAAAAAATCAGTTGGCGACTTTATTAGGATTGGGATCACCCTTGGAGGACCAGGGTCCGGCTTCTAAGGGTGAACACTTAACAACACAATACACGACACACTGGTAATAGTCCGGTTAGAGAATAAAATCGCTTCTTAACACTACACAAGCTATCACAAACCTCTTGAACCGGGTTCAAGTGCGGAAATAGTTTGTTTCAACTTGAAGCAACACACACAGTTCGGTTTGGAAGGTATTTAGGAGATGTCGGTTTATGGAGAGAATCGATTCGGTTGAGGAGGTTATTAGTTATTTTGGTTCGGTTTAGATGTTTCTGTTAGGTTTTAGTGAGTAAGCCGGAATATGAAAGTAAAGAACACGAGACAAAATTTTATGGATGTTCGGAGTTTAATCTCCTACGTCACCCCTTCTTCTCAAACAGTGAGAAGGATATTTATTAAGGAATATTACACAACCACAACACACAATCTAAACGAGTCTTATTTACTGCTCGTCGGTTACACCACTCACAATGATTTAATACAATACTTTTACTCAATGGTAAAATACAAACACAATACAAGAACACTTTCGGGAATTTCCATCACTGTTCGAGGTGATACGTAAGATCTTTTGTTGTTACTTCTCTCTTGTATAAGCTTTTTCGTAGAGATCTCACGCGTATGTTTCTTCGGCACCATGAGCTTCTATTTATAGAGAAAATATGACAACAGTCATAATTTTCTCTCTCCGTTTGAATGGTCATCTGAAGCCACGCCGGTCAGGTTTAGAGGTTGTGTGCACATTTTGTCATTTAGGACACTTGGCATCAATGCACTTAGGTCGCTTGTATTTTGGAAACATGGCATACACGCACCAGGTCTGCCGCCTGAATTAGATGTTGCTTGTAGAGTTAGATAAACAATTTCATCATTGTTTTCGTTGCATGCTTCTGATCCGGATCTTATCTTCTTGTATATATTTTCGAGAGATCTTCATATTATCGTATTATGTCATCTTCTCAGATTCATCACTTTCCAAAAGTTTTCCGTTGAGCTTTTATGATCTTCAATAAAGAATGAGTCAGCCGGATGAAGATACTTTTACTAGCCGATTCGGTTGAGGGAGTTCAGCCGGTTTCACAAACTATGACCGGATCATTTAGTCATGTACTTCAGCCAGTATGATGCGGCTTGATCTGTATCTTCACAAGAAGATTGAGATTGATTAAGTTCTTTAGCCGGTTAAAATTAATCTCCTTAGTTTTTCTAACAATTTATCCCTTTTTGATTATTTAGAATAAATATTCAAAACTTGTAATGTATGGCCGTTTGAAAATTAATCTGCTTAATTTTTCTAACAATTTCTCCCTTTTTGATTATTTAGAATAAATATTCAAAACTTGTAATGTATGGCCGGTTAAAAAGTTAAGTTGATTTGATCGAGTTTTGAAAAATGTTTTTAGCAATTTCTCTCTTTTTGATACTTTTCAAAGAAAAGTTTCAAAATATGCTATTTTGAGATATGTGTCTGATGAACCTAAGCTGTTTGAACGAGCTGATTTTTTTTTTCTTCAAAAACTAACTTCATAGACCATAAAAATAAACTGAAATTATAAGTTCATAAGTTCAAAACATAAAGAAATTAAATAAGTAAGTTATGGATCGGATGGTCCTCCCTTTTCTTGTTCTTTGCGCTTATTCTCCTCCACGTCTTGCCATTCTCTTTCCCTTTGATTCACATCTAGGCACCATCCAGTTAATAAGCTTGTTCTTCTGGGAGATAAGCGGTTGAAGTTGAAGGATCCATTTGCCAGTATGGGTGGTCGAGATTGGGGAACGGCTGATGTTCCCTGACTTGTTGATAGATCAGATGAGGACGGTGCATCTTTCTTCTTCCTTGGTCGTAGAGGATTGTCATCCTTTTCTTCATCGGCTAGGGGTCGATTTGGGTGATTATCCGGTTATGGACCTTGAAGACCACTCTGTTCCACCCGAGACATCAGATCGGCTATCTTCTTTCTTTTAGCCTGACGCCTTGTCACTATTCCTTCAGCTTGAACCCGTTCGGCTTGTTTTCGTTTCTCCTTTTCTGCCCTATCAAATTCCTAGTCTATTCTGAAGTCCTTTTCTTCCAGTTCTTCTCTCAACCGTTCTTCTTTTTCGTCTTCGGCTTGGAGTCGAAGGGTTGTTTCAGCATCGACTTGGATCTGGTCTTAAGTATTAACCGTTTTTGACTTTGTTAGCTCCTCAATCTGAGCCGCCATAACTTGCATCATTTCTAACAGCGGAGCGGTTGATGATTCAACTGTTTCTTTAACCGATTCAATCAACTCGGCTTTGAGGGTGGCGGTTCTAGCTTCCGGGATGTTATGCCATTCATTCATTGAAGTGGCAACAACATTATCGATGATACTATTGATATTCTCGGATGTAAATTCGATTTTTTGACTTGGTTGTGTATGAACCGACATTGTAGTTTTCGATTTCTTTTGACCGGTCGAATCATTATCCCTGAAGCAGAGTGAGAAGTGGACTTACACGGAGGAATGGGACTGTCGGCTTTATCCTCATTTGGATGCGGTTGAGATTCTTCTTGCCGGTCCCCTGCCATTTTGAAGCATTCACCGATTTCTACTCTGGTAGTCTTCCGGAAGCAGATGACAATCGTTGCATATCACTTTTAGTTCTTCCTCCAGCCGTTCGATGTTGAGGATGGTATCGTTTCTCACCATGCTGAAACTTCCAATCATTATCTTTTTAATCTCGGTTTGGTTCCTTTGAACGTTATCGAAAGCTTCATTCAGTGCTTTCAGCTTGGCTTTTTCATCGACTAGAGTCCCTCTTGCCAAGACCATTGACACGGCATCAGTTTTCGCAAGATCGAAAGCTTCCTTTTCTATTACCAACAGTTCCGACTAGTACTTATTTCTGGTAAGATCGGGAAGCATGTGTGAGAATTTGGTTTGACTTCTGATTCTGGCCCAAAAGTGATAAGGACGAGCTATTCCTTCACCCGCTTCGTCCAGATAAATTAGTAGTTGCTGAAACATGGCCTCTATTTCCTGTTCAGAAATCGGAGGAGCTAATTCTGGTAAAATTTTGGGTTGTTCTGGTCCCCGAGCAGTAGGACCGGTTGACCCAATCTGAGATCCGTTTCCTCCTTGCACCGGAGGATCATCCTTAGTTAATTCTTGTGTTTCTTTATTATCCGGATTTGAACCTTCCGGCGTAATAGATTTGTTGACTGGCCCTTCTTGAGCCGGTTTTGGTTTGATCCGTTTGGGATAAAATCTCCCACAACTGGACCGAATGATTGTCTTTCTTCATTGTCTCCCTCTCGCACCGAAGGGACTTCTGTTTCAGTATTGGCCGTTTCTTCGACCGGATTGTTTTTGGTCTGATCAGTTACACCAACCTGACCAGTTTCTTCCAGAACACTTATCACCTCGTCTTCATTAACACGAGTGACATCTTGTACCACTTTTTCTATAGTATTCCTAACAGATTCAAAGTGAACGGAGTGGATACTAACCTCTTCAGACGGAGGAAGGGATGAGGAGATATGAACCGGAATGTCAACCCTTAAGGGAATGGGTTGGAATAGTGGATCGGATAGCCGAGGGGATCGCTCGGATGATGTTCTCTCAAAATCGTTGGACTTGCTAGCCTCTTTCTTCGCATCATGCTTTTTGGTTTTCTTCGCCACATATTTGATTCTCCATGTCTTCTCTTTTTCCACTATTTGCTTGCCCTTACCTTTCGGCTCGACATCTTTAGGACCTGCGCCTTCCGGTGCAGCCGGTTCGGCTTCCTTAGAACCCCTGGTCCTTGGAACTCTTTCCTTGGCCGATTTAACGATTTGGGTCTGTACACTCTCAATATTCATAATTTTGGAGTTAGAGAGAAGTGTACCTTCACCGATTTTGATATTTAGGTATTGAAGAATTTTCCTGATCGGTATGGCATAAGCTTGAACACGATCCTTTGTCTTGGCAACCACTTCGCATAGTTGCTCGAATAATACACAACCCCAATCAATCTTGTCACCGCGGACTATACCCATCATCATCTCGAGTTTCAGCCGGGTCATGTTATCGAAGTTTCCTCATTTTCCTTGTAGGGATTTGGAGACGATATCAAGGAGCCACCGGAACTCTGGCTTTAATTTCTTCTTCCGGTTTATGTGATTCACCAGGTCACCCGCATCCTTTAAAAGTTCTTGCCGGACCGCCGCAGAGTCGACTTCTGATAAACCGGTCCAGAAATCCCTTACGACATTTGGTAAACCGAGATCTTCGACAAATAGCTCCTCGGTGATCTCAAAAGTAGTGGCGGTGATGGTTCTTTTCATCAGACTTGCCTGGATGAAGAACTCCAGGACTTCATTCTAATGAAGAACAAATGGACCAGATAGGAACTTTTCCAGCCCAAATTCCCTCAAAGATCTGATCAAGGCCTTATACTCACTAGTTCCATTTTCATTGATATCTTTGAAGTCGACCAGCAAGATGTAAGTGAAGAGTGCATTATCTCGTCCCATGGTGATTGATAAAGATGATGAAGATGATCGTGAAAGATAAGAATGCAGATTTGCTTTGGAATTTCTAGAGAGAGAGCTTGAATGAATAATGATTCAACTTCCAATTTATATAGAGGGCGGTTTCTTGACGGTTAAGAAACTGAACCGTCACTTGGTTCTTGGTTTGGCGCCAAAATTTCCCTCCAAAAGTTACTGCAGTAACTTTTGACGGTAAATAAGAGTGGTAAATTTGAGCGGTAATCTAGGGGCAGTAAAACGATTGGCAACAAACTGTTGGCGGTTGATTTTAAAGTTTAGCCGAATTTTAGGTCGAGATTTATTGTTTAACCGAATCTTTGTGTAACCGGAATCTTTTATGTTTAACCGAAATTTTATGTGGAGCCGGAAGATTATGGTGAGCCAGAAATTTTGTGTTTAAGCTGGACTTGGAACGAGTGAAATATTATATATTAAGTCGAAGATAATGATACATTAAATGGTCACCCGGTCGTACAACAAAATGACAGCAATGACCGGGAATGAATCGAAAGAAAAGAAATTTTATCATTCGCGAAGATTCATCTCATTTATCTTCAAGTCCCAATCCTCCACGGTGTGGCCGGTCTGGATTTCGATTCTTGCGATCCAGCTTTCCAGCATATCGTTGGTTAGCGTGTTTTCCGGTCCTACTGGGATTTCGGGTCCGAGATTTGGAATAACGGAGCGGATGAACCGGGTGATTTGAGGAGCGAATCCGATTCTTCTCCTACGAGCCGTAATATGTCCCTTTAGGCTGTTGAAAATGAGAGTGGCCTAGTTTATGGGTGAGAGGCTTATTATGGCGATCATGATATCACTCACTTCCCGTGAGTAATTTTGATTCGCCATTCGGCCCAGGATTAATTGTTGGATCAGGTCCTGGAGGACTTGGAAGTGGGGAGCTAGGTCATCTTTCAGACCGCAGCAACCGGCCTTGTGTCTGCTACTAGAGAGAATGTGCGCATAACGATCGTTTGCTTCAACCGGGGGGAAGTAAAGTCATAGAACCCCTCAGTTGGAAGGTTGAATAGTTCTGCAAAGGACTCTTCAGTGAGCCGGTAGAACTCACAATCAATGTAAGTGGTGATGCTGCCATCATCCCTTACTTGAGAATTGTTGAAGAACTCGTGCACCTCTTCTTCGAGGATGGTGTCCGATCCTTCAAGGAATGTTTGAAGACCAGATTGGATCAGAGGTTCGATTAAGACAATGTTGAGTCTGTTCTCAAGGGAGGATTCGAAATCTACGATGACAGAGTTTCTGATTTCAGTATTCATTTTTGAAGGATAAATGAAGGGCTGAGATATAGAGATGAAGGTTCAAAGTATAGAGAGAGAGAGTTGCTTTTGAAATGTGATTTTCTTGAAGAGGAACGGTGTCTTTATATAGTGCGGGCGGTTGGAGAGCATTTAATGAGAATATTTTGAAATTTTTGACCGTTTATGTATTGTCAATAAATGCTTGATGCCTTTTCAAGAGAATAACCTGTTTGGAAAAGATGTGATGTAGACTGACTTGTCTATCCGGACTAGGCACACCTTTTTGGGAGATAAATATGTCTATTCTCAAGAATGATTTGAGATTATTCAGTGTAGAATATTTCAGAGTATTAATATTTTTATTGACTCAAGATTTGGCTAAAAGAGGAAGGAAATGATTAAGAAAATGAGATGTCATGGTTCATTAAAAGATGTACTAAACCGGTAGTACAGTAAAATTACCGGTTCGGTAGATTAAGAAAATGAGATGTCATGGTTCGGTTAAACACAAGAAAAGATTAAACGTTGGATGATCCAACGGTTGAGGTCTTCTTAGCCGTTGCCTTGTCCCATCTGTCGATCATCTCTTAAACTCTCTCCTTGATTAGCAATGCTTCGGGTGGAGAGTGACAAATGGTCTGAAGTGGATGTCAAGACTAGCACAAAAACCGCTCAGCTGGGGAGCGTAGCCGATTTTTTTGGCGGTGATCATCCTTTTCAGATTGCTGAAGATGATCCAGGACCAGTTCACCGGGGTGCAACCGTGATGGCAATCATCATCTCGAAGACTTGCTGGGTGTAGTAGTAACTCTTTTTCCTACCCAGAACTAATTTTCCCAGAATCTCGCTGAGAATCTAGTACTTGTGAGAAAGATGACTCTTAAAGCCCCAAGTTTTAACCGGAATGTTAGAGCTTGAGAACAAGTGACACATTTCTTCAATGGTCACCAGAGAGTATGTAAGATCGGTTACCCCTTCAGATGGTAAACCGCAGTATTCAGCGAAATCCGTCTCGCTGAATAAGAAAGTTTGGCTGTAGACTTGCGCCAAGATGATGTCCCGGTGCACTTCCTTAGTAGTCTCAAAGAATTCATCGACTACCAAGTAGTCGATGATGAAGCGATTTTCTAAGAATTTTCTTAGCCCGGTTCTTTTAAGGGCAATGAACAAATCCTTATTGCCGTACTCCTCATATTGGTAGATTGAATCGAAGCCGGCTAGGAGAATCTTCTTAGAGAGAGGAGAAACGTTCATTGTTCTTTAGATAATCTTTGCTCAAATATTTTTGTCGATAATGTTCTTGTGAAATATTTGAGATATGAAGGATTGTTTATATAGCCAAGGGTTCAACTAGGTAAGATATGTGGGTGTGCTTAGTGATGTCATCAAGTAATTAGTGTAAGGTTAACTTGTTTAGATGTACAATGCTTAGTTCCAATGTAGTGGTAATGATGGCTAAAGATTTTCATGATGAAAATGAATATATGGATGAAATGTCAGTCTTCCTCTCTTGATGATGGACACGGGTCGTCATGTCGATTGAGGTAGACTGTTTTATGATTTATAGGTTCCATTTTAAAGGTATGCATGGAAATGCGATCAACCGTCCCAAGTTAGCCGGAAAATTTTAGTTTACCGAAACCATGATGCATTTTATTGGTTGGTTTTCCATGACTGGTTTTATCGAGATAGCTTATTCCGGTGTGAAGAAATATCGAAACAAATCGAAATTTGTTCAGCTTTGGAGTAAACTATCTGTTTTACCAAGTCATTTGAACCGCTCAATATAGATACATGTGATTTGGTAGTATGAATTTGTCAGGCTTAACCGGAGACATATTACGGTTAGCATACTTGAGTTTTTAATTTCCTATTTAGGTATGGCTTGAGAAGCGAGAGCTTCTCCTTGAGCTCATACCCCGGTTTTTCATGATGATGTATGTTTGAGATCATGCATTAATGTTTATGGATTAAGTTGTTTAGTATCAGTAAGTCCTAAAATATTTCTGAAGTAAGAAAACTTAGCTTCCTGTAGCGGTTTGGTGAAGATATCAGCCACTTGCTGTTCGGTTGAGACATACTCCAACCGGATGTGTTTTTGCTGCACATGCTCCCGGATGAAATGATGTCTTATGTCAATGTGTTTAGTTCTTGAGTGCATTACCGGATTGTATGTGATTGCTATTGCGCTTGTGTTGTCACAGAAGATAGGAGATTCTTCGGCAGTTACACCAAAATCCTTGAGTTGCTCTTGGATCCAAAGAAGTTGTGCACAGTAGCTTCCGACTGCTAAGTACTCCACCTCTGCGGTTGAAGTTGCAACTGAAGTTTTCTTTTTTCTATACCATGAGACCAGCCGGTCTCCTAGAAACTGACAAGTCCCACTTGTACTATTTCGATCAATTTTGCAACCTACATAGTCTACATCAGAATAGCTTATTAGATTAAAGCTGGAGTCTTTTGGGTACCATAGTCCCACGTCTTGAGTTCCTTTCAGATATTTTAGAATTCTTTTAACCGCGGTATAATGTGATTTCTTTGGATTGGCTTGAAATCTCCCGCATACTCCGACCGCGAACAAGATGTCCGGTCAACTGGCTGTTAGGTAAAGTAGTGAACCGATGATTCCTCGATATGCTGTTATGTATACTAATTGACTGTCCTCGTCTTTGTCTAACTTTACAGATGAGCTCATCAGTGTAGCCGCCTCGGCACATGTGTCCATTCTGAATTTTTCAACAGTTCGGCTGTGTATTTTGGTTGGTTTATGAAAGTTCCGGTTTCAATTTGCTTGATCTGAAGACCTAGGAAGAAACTTAATTCTCCCATCATACTCATTTGAAATTTGTCAGTCATCATTTTTGAAAATTTATCACATAATTTTGGATCGGTTGAACCGAAAATAATATCATCAACATATATTTGAACAAGTAATATGTGTTCCTTTTTCTCAAATTTGAAAAGAGTTTTATCAACTGAACCTATTTTAAACTTGTGATCAAATAAAAATGCGGTTAATGTGTCGTACCAGGCCCTTGGAGCTTATTTTAAACCATAAAGAGCTTTGTTTAGCGGTAAACATAATTCATTTGTTCTGGATTTTTTAAACCTAGAGGTTGATCAACATACACCTCTTCATTTATTTTACCATTTAGAAAAGCACTTTTAATATTCATTTGAAAACTTTGAAATTTTTGAAAGCCGCAAATTCCATAAATATTATAATGGCCTCAAGTCTAGCCACAGGAGCAAATGATTTTTCGAAATCAATGCCTTCTTCCTGTTTGTAACCTTGAGCCACTAGCGGACTTTGTTCATCGTAACTAAACCGTCTTCAGTGAGTTTATTTCTGAATACCCATCTTGTTTCTATGACCGATTTATGTTTTGGTCTAGGGACTAAGTACCAAACTTTATTTCTCTCAAACTCGTTTAGTTCATCTTGCATTGCTAAAATCCAATCAAGATTTAGAAAAGCTTCATCCAATCGGCTCAATTTGTGATATGAAAGCTGAGTTTTCATATTGTTCCAAATTTTGTCGCCTAGTTCGGACGGGTGATGAGATGTTACCTATTACTAGTTCAAGATGATGATTTTTATTCCTTCTAAGGTTTATTCTAGACGTGTCTTCCAAACATCCGGTTGTCTGATCAAGGTTAGACGGATCGATAGGCTGAACAAAGTCAGACCGACCGACTTCTTCAGTTGAAACTGAAGCGTCAACTTTCTGCGATAAAACAGCTTGATCAGGCTGATGTTCAGCATCAACTGCTTGATCATTGACAAATCGTGTATAGACCGGAACCTCATCTTCATCATCAGAATAAATATTGAAATTTTCCATTCTTTTGTGAAGGTCGAAGGGTAATGCAATGTTTCGTTCAACCGATTCATCAAAAACAACATGAGATGTTTCTTCAACCGTTAATGTTCTAGTGTTGTAAACTCTATATGCTTTACTTACGGCTGAATAACCCAACATTATTCCTTCATCGGATTTTGCATCAAAAGCGGTCAAATAACTTTTGTCGTTGATGTGAACATAACACTTACAGCCAAAAATCCTAAGATACCGGATATTAGGAACTTTGTCATGGTATATTTCAAAAGGAGTTTTAGTAAAACGTTTAGTAATTAAAGACCGGTTTTGAGTATAACAAGCAGTATTGATAGCTTCGACCCAAAATTTTTGAGCAACACCCAAATCGGTTATCATGGACCTTGCGGCTTCCTTGAGAGTTCAGTTTCTTCTCTCAGCCATGCAATTTTGTTTAGGTGTCTAGCACTATACAACTCGCGTCTAATACCAGAATCATCAAGAAAAACAGTTAAAATGCTGTTTGTAAATTCGGTTCCTCTATCACTTCTGATTCGGTTAATTCGAATGGATTTCTCATTTTGTATCCTTAAAAGTAACTTTATCAGGTTCGGCGTAGCTTGACTTTTAGATTCTAAAATTGTTACCCAAGTAAATTTAGAATAATCATTAACAACTAACATGGTATAATGCACGCCTCTTAGACTTGTTACTCTAACCGGACCAAACAGATCCATATGCAATAATTCTAAGCATCGTTCGGATTGAAAGTTTTCTTTGCTTTTGAAAGATGATTTTATTTGTTTTCCCATTTGACATGCAGAACATACTTTATCTTTGGAAAATTTGATGTTTGGAAAGCCATGAACAAATTCTTTAGAACAAATAAAGTTTAAGGTTTTGAAATTTAGATGGTTTAGTCGTTTGTGCCAGAGCCAGATCGGATCATTCCTAGCTATCATGCAAACATGATTTTCAGTTTTAGTTTTCCAATCAACTTTGTAAATATTTCCCATCCGGTTTCCGGTGAGTAGTGTATCACCCTGATGATTTTTAACAATGCATGCATGTTTCTGAAATTCAACCGTGTACCCAATATCACACATTTGACTTATACTTAACAAGTTAAAATGCAGGTTTTCTAGTAAAAGCACGTTATTTATGGATAGATTACCATGGACAATCTTACCTTTACCCACGGTTCTACGTTTTGAGTTATCACCAAAAGTGATCATTGCTCCGGTTTCATAGATGATATCGGCTAGAAGTCCGCTGTTGCCGGTCATGTGTCTTGAACACCCGCTGTCCAAGTACCATTCTGAGTTTTCCATCCGCGTGCTCGTCCTATCCTACAAAAAAAATACATATTTACACCTTTCTGGTACCCACATTCAGCTGGGTCCATGGTTGATTAGTCCCTTTGGGATCCAAACTTTAATAAGTCGGATCACTTTCCTGGTGATAGTTTTAATCGATTTTCCGGTACCCGGCTTGATAATTTCTTGTCTGCCGAATAGTACCTTATGTTGTCGTGATTGTTATGGTGTATTAGTTCTTTTTGAATGTGTGTTAGTTTGTCTATTTACTGACCGATTGGTTTTCCTTCTCTCAGGATGAAGCCATTTCTCCGAGTCGGTTGAACCTACATATGTCAATTGTTTTTCAGGTTTTAAATCATGTTCTGCCCCAGTGTCGGCTAAAGAGCTCTTCACAAATCTTACGAAAGGAAGATTGTCTTTTGTGAGTTTCATCCCATTTGGAGAGATATTGTTGGAGGATTTGTCGTTTTTGTAACCGAGACCTTATTTGCATTTATGATGTCTTTTATAGTTACACATTTGATTTACGGCTTCACGGGATCTTTCCCAAGCAGACGTAACATATCTGGTTCTTTCATCTTCTTCGGTTACCGATTGAACTGTCTCCTTGAGCTTCTCATTCTGTAAGGATAGTCCGACCGATTCATATACCGTGGTTTCGCATGGCTCGCCAGCGGTACACTTGACTCTCCGGTTTCATATTTTGACCAGGTCGGTATATAAGTAGACAAGTTTCTGAACTCAGCGACCATGTCGCATAGTGCAGTAACTAGATCTTCTTTAGTAAATTCATCAGATGCGAAATCAAATACCTCTTCTTCATGTGCCATGAAGCATGTAATTCTTTCTTCTTTGTTTTCGGTATCGGAGTTAGCCCAATCGCTTCCACCATCAGATGCGATGAGTGCCTTCTAGATTTCACTTCCTGCACCGGTTTTCTGATTGTTGTTTGTTTGATAGTTGTTTTCTTGGTTGTCATTTCTTTGGTAATCATTCATGTGGTAGTTGTTTCCTTGATAGTTGTTTCCCAGTTTTCTGTTGTCTCTTCTCGGTTTTCTGCATTCTGACCAGTAATGACCAAAACCGTCATAGTTAAAACATCTTACATTTGATTTATCGGCATAGTTATATTTGAAGTTGTTGTTCGATGGTTGATTCTTCTTCATTAATCTCCCAAATTTTTGTGCTAGCATGGCCATCACGTCTTCACTGATTTGATCAGCGTTTTTGATGGGAGCCGGAACGGTTGATACATGGACCGCTGGTTCCACCGATGTCATCAAGACTCTGGTTGCGGTTGATGTTGATGCTTCGTCTTCAATCCGAGATTTTATCTCGAATTCATAAGCTTTCAGATCCTCAAAAACGTCGTGCAACTTCATCTGTCCGTGGTTGCTTGATTCCCTCATCACCATGTTTTTGATATCCCATGCACTTGGTAAAGATCTCAAAGCTTTTATGATGATCTCCCGATTATCATATCTCTTTCCAAGTGTGTGTAGCTCGTTGACTACATTGGTGAACCGGTCACTAAATTCTTTCATGTTTTCTCCCGGTTTCATCTTGATGTTCTCATATTTTCGGGTTGCCGCCATGATTTTGTTCTCCTTAGTTCTATCATTTCCCTCATGAACCTGAATGATCGTTTCCCAGACTTCCTTTGCATTTTGACAATCCGAAATTTTGTTGAACGTGTTGTCATCTATCGCTTTGAAGATATGTCTTATGCAATGGTTGTACAGGTTATTTCTTCTTCGATCTTCAGCCGTCCATGTTTCTATCTCCTTGTTAATCTTTATCGGTCCCTCCTTTAGAACTTTGCTCATCTCATCATCGAGCGTGATCAGATGTAGGTACATCTGTTTCTTCCAGCCGCTATATGCTTCACTGTTTAACATCGGTGGCTTGTCGTTGTAGGTCATGCTTCCCATCTTCTTCGGTTGCTTGAGTGTTAAGATTCCTGCTGTGATACCACTTGTTAGGATCGGGATCGCCCTTGGAGGATCGGGGTTCGGATTCTAAGGGTGAACACTTAACAACACAACACTCGACACACTGGTAATAGTCCGGTTAGAGACTAAAACTGTTTTTTAACACTACAAAAGCTGTCACAAACCTCTTGAACCAGGTTCAAGTGCGGAAATGGTTTGTTTCAACTTGAAGCAACACACATAGTTCGGTTTGGAAGGTATTTAGGAGATGTCGATTTAAGGAGAGAATCAGTTCGGTTAAGGAGGTTATTAGTTATTTCGGTTCGATTTAAATTTTCGGTTAGGTTTTAGTGAGTAAGCCGGAATATGAAAGTAAAGAATACGAGATAGGATTTTATGGATGTTCGGAGTTTAATCTCCTACGTCACCCCTTCTTCTCAAACAGTGAGAAGGATATTCACTAAGGAATATTACAAAACCACAACACACAATCCGACCGAGTCTTATTTACTGCTCATCGGTTACACCACTCACAATGATGTAATACAATACTTTTACTCAATGGTAAAATACAAACACAATACAAGAACACTTTCGGGAATTTCCATCACTGTTCGAGGTGGTACGTAAGATCTTTTGTTGTTACTTCTCTCTTGTATAAGCTTTTTCGTAGAGATCTCACGCGTATGTTTCTTTGGCACCATGAGCTTCTATTTATAGAGAAAATATGACAACGATCATAATTTTCTCTCTCCGTTTGATTGGTCATCTGAAGCCACGCCGGTCAGGTTTAGAGGTTGCGTGCACGTTTTGTCATTTCGGACACTTGGCATCCATGCACTTAGGCCGGCTTGTATTTTGGACACATGGCATTCATGCACCAGGTCTGCCGCCTGAATTAGATGTTGCTTGTAGAGTTAGATAAACAGTTTCATCATTGTTTTTGTTGCATGATTCTGATCCGGATCTTATCTTCTTGTATATTTTCGAGAAATCTTCTTATTATCGTATTACGTCATCTTCTCAAATTCATCACTTTCCAAAAGTTTTCGTTGAGCTTTTATGATCTTCAATAAAGAATGAGTCAGCCGGATAAAGATACTTTTACTAGCCGATCCGGTTGAGGGAGTTCATCCGGTTTCACAAACTACGACCGGATCATTTAGTCATGTACTTCAGCTGGTATGATGCGGCTTGATCTGTACCTGCACAGGAAGATTGAGATTGATTAAGTTCTCTAGCCGGTTAAAATTAATCTCCTTAATTTTTCTAACATACTTTATTTCAAATAAATAATCTTTAAATTAATTATTTTTTTTTAATTAATTCGAATATAAATTTCGAAAAATCAAATTTTAATTTGATAATAACAAATCTATAGATTATTTAAACTTAAACCCAAATTAATTATTTTTATATAATTAATTTTAAAACGGTAAGCATTTATTTAAAATCTTTTAAAATAATGTTTTATTTTAAAAATATTCCTGACACGCAAAAAATCTTTAGTCTTGTTATCCAAGAACTTGTTCAAGACGATCGACACACTAAAACCCTTTGACCAGAGAACCGATGTTGAAATTTCTCAAATTTTGATCTTTTTCCGAGACAAGGGTTTTTCAGGGTTACACCAAAGTGGCACATTGGACAAAGTTGACTTAAGAGACCAAAATATCACGATTCGATTCTCACCGAAAGCATTTTGAATGAAAGCGAATGTCCATGACTCTAAGGTGTCAAACTAATTTTCTTAATTAAATATATATATATATATATATAATTTTGTCACAATATTATCTGAGTAAAGAATGATTTAATTTTTTTATTTGTTATAAAGTATTTAAATGAATTATATAAAACTGTAACACAAATTAATAAAAAAAAAGGTAATTTTTAGATAATCTAACAAGAAAAAATAAAATTTATCATTTCTTTTTGCCAAATATTTGTGAAAAAAAATAATCATGTATGTTTTCCTTCAAAGATGGTCAAATAATAGGGATTAATATTTTTGCCTTCTGAAATCATACGTGTGTCTAATAATGATCTATCTATGTACATGTAAAAATGTCAGAAACTAAATAGGGAATGTAAATTTATATAATTAATTTATACCTGATTGTTAATTGAATTTCTGTATCTTCTTTTATTAAATTTAACATAGAAATGAAAACAGAAAAAGAAAACTTGAAAAATCTACTCAAAAATAGAAATTAAAGTTAAGAACTTAAATTTAATTTAGAGTTAAGGTAGTTAAAATGAATGTATACAAAATTTTAAAAAAACATACACTTAGTGATAATTAAACTAAGAATAAATAATATAGAATTTATATTAAAATCATTAAATAATTAATAAATAAATGTTTTAAAAAATTAAAATACATATTAGAACATTTGTTTTTCTCTCTCCTTCGAATATTTGGACTTATCCTCGTCCAATTTTGACCTAAAGCCACCGTCCTTTCCACCGACATCACTTTCTAGTCAACAGAGAGTCGCCTTCAATTGCCAGAATAGATCATGTAGAATGCAGGCTGGGCCATCTCTCGGAGGTCAAATATAAACACAAATTTTAGGGTCATAAAAATTAAAAAAAATTAATTAATTATAAATTATCAAATTAAATATAACAATATGTGTATAAAATTCATATAAAGAGATACAACAACATTATTATATAAATATGTAATAATAAAACAAATATTTCAAATTTTGAGGCCCACAAAAAGTGACGTGTTGTATAGGCTGACTCGTCTCCGGCTGACCTGAACCAAGATCAGAGGACGAGAAGCCATGTAAACTGAAACATCCCTAATCATAAATTTTAGCGTATAATAAAGATGGGTGGAACCTAATCATGCTTAAACATTAAACATGAATATACAGAAAAAAGTCATATAATCGGAAGCTAAAGACTGTATTTTTCATTTAAAAGACAAGTACAATACACATAGAGCAATGGATTCCAAAAGATGCTATAAAAGTCAGTCCTTTACTACAAATACGGTCGATCAGTTTTTAATCTTTACAAAATATTCAGTCTTGTTTAAACAAAATATAGTCATAAAGAATGAGTTCTCAAAATACAACGATATTCATCTATGGTCCCTTCTTCCACACTCATTCATGCATGTTGCCTCCATTCCAAGAGACTCTTCAACTAGCCTATGAAACTATGGATGAGTATCTACACCACACAAGTATAGTGAGTCTAATGACTCAACAAGCATCTTAAAAGTTTCATAACAATGCTTTAAAATGATTTCCTTCTTGTAAAAAGAGTATAATATACATAAAAAGTTTATAAAAATATTCATGTGGGGTTTAAAAGTATTTCATCATGGTGATTATACAGTAACATCGTGAGCACATAATTTGATCCTAAACCCTTTAGAGCTAATCCTGAAAGGGAATAATCCATATCTTTTGAGCACATATTTGGAAGGGCACTTTTCAGAGTCCATTTCTAAAGTCCACAACCTATATAGGCAAATTCTGTGTCAATAGATATTCTGAGAGTTCATCTCCAGAAGTCAGTCCCATATTATTCAGCCAATATTTTTTAATATGACTACCAGAGCTCATCTTGGCTAGCCGTCATCCCATAACAATACATTAATACCTTGGTATAGTTTCACCATAATTATATAAAAACATAACATTTTTTAAAAACATAGCCATGCAAGGAAAATCATATCATCCTTTAGAAAATAAGAACATGTAAAGAAGAACATATCATTCTTTTGGAAAATCATACTATAATTTCATAAAAACACCTCATACTTTGGAAATATGCTAATCAATCCTATTTATCATTAAAATCATGTACATGCAATAAAATCATGTTTTAAAACAATATGCATCAGTTATAGAAAATACATGAATTATATATTACATGTGTGGGTTTCCAAGATGGTTTAAGAAAAGTTGTTTGCCTTATATTCCTAAGCAACTAAGGATAGCTGATCTCACATGGCTTGTAAGAATGGTTGTACTTCAATGACTTCTAAGGATGATGGCTCTATTTCATTGTAGAGAGAGAAAATGGCGTTACTAATCGAATGAATCAATAGTGAGTATTATACAGCCTAAGTAATGGTAGGGTGGAAAGGACGAGTGTCATTAGGATTTACTAATTATTGACAGTTGGAGGACATGTGTATGGAACTTATTGAAATTTGACAACCGGTAGGTATGTGTCCTTAGAACTTACTAATTTAACAACTAAAAGACATGTGTCTTTACTAATTTTGACACATGGCTAAGGCATGGGCTATGCATGAGCTGTCAATTAAAACTATGATCTGACAAGGTAAAATATGACAAAACTATGGGAAGAAGTCAAATAATTAAAGGAACTTGTTCAAAGGATCATTGATCTCGGTCCTAATGAAAATCCTCGGTCCTAATGTAAATCCCCGGTCCTAATGGAAATTCTCGGTCCTGAATGAAATTCTCCGCCCTGGGTCTCAAATTTCATGGGTTTCCATTTCTTCAGTCTTGGGTATAATTATCCTCGGTCCTTGGCTTTGGCCAGTACTAAAGATTTTCGGACAGAAAGTGATTTTTGGGTGTAACAACTCTACCTTACTAATAAAAAATTTTGACCTCGAAATTAGACTTACTAAATAATTATGGATAATCTCGTTGCATGTCCTACTCTACTTCCCAAGTTGCCTTATCACTCGAATGGTTACTCTAAAGGACCTTAACTATTTTGATCTCCTTGTTTCTTAGCTTCCTAAGTTGTTTGGCAATGATCTGTGTTAGAAATTCTTCATAGGCCAAATCATGTGTCCACTACACTTCTTCATGTTGAATGATATGGGATGGATTATGAATATATTTCCTAAACTTGGACACATGAAAGACATTGTGAACTGTATCCAAATTTGGAGGAAGAACTAGTCTATAAGACACATCTCCAATTTCTTCAAGGATTTCAAAATGACCAATATATCTCGGATTTAACTTGCCTTTCTTCCCAAATTTAATGATTCCTTTACATGGAGATATCTTGAGGAAAACATGGTCACCTTTATCAAACTTCAAATGACGCAACTTATTGTCTGCATAACTTTTCTGTCTGCTTTGGACTGTTAATAACCTTTCCCTAATATTACTTATAAGGGCCACTACATTAGACAATATTTCTGGCCCAATGTCAACTCTCTCACCCACTTCATCCCAATGCAAGGGAGTCCTACATTTCTTTCTATATAAAGCCTCAAAGGGTGACATTCCAATTGAATACTGGAATCTATTGTTGTAAGAAAATTCCATCAACGGTAAGCTTGGTTCCTAGTTGCCTCTTTAATCGATTAAACAAGCCCTCAACAGATCTTCTAAAGTCTAGATCACACGATCTGATTGGCCATCTGTTTGTGGATGAAAGGTAGTACTGAATGACATCTTGGTGCCTAGAACCTTGTGTAAACTTTCCTAGAAATGTGAAGTGAAACGAGGATCTTTGTTTGATACTATTCTTGTTGGGATTCCATGTAGTCGAACAATTTCTTGTAGGTACAACTCTACATATTGGGTCATTGTAAAAGTTGTACGAAGTGGTAAAAAGTGAGCCGATTTTGTGAGACGGTCCACTATGACCCATATACATTCATCTTACATAGGGTCTAGGGCAACCTAACTACAAAATCCATTGAAATATCATCCCATTTAGAAATTGGTATGGGCAATGGGCATAGCAATCCAGAAGGCCTTTGATGCTCAATTTTTATCCGCTGACAACTTAGGCACACACTAACATATTTCATGATGTCCTTCTTCATTCTTGGTCACCAATATAACATTTGCAGGTCCTTAAATATCTCGGTACTTCTTCGATGAATAGAGTAGGGCGTTGAATGTACTTCATCCAATAATTCATGTCTCAAGAAATCCATAGAAGGTACCCATAGTCTGTCCTTATGATACACTAGGTCGTTCTTAGTTGTATATAATGAGGTGCCTTTCTTCTCATCCCTTTTCCTCCAAAGAGATAGTTGGAGATCTTGAGCTTGACCGAATCGAATTTTGTCCATTAGATCTGGAACTATTCCCAAGGTTGCAAGGATACACTCTTGCTTTGGCTCTATCACCACCAAGTTAAGCCTTTCAAATTCCAGAACTAAGCTTGGTTGAGCAGTAATCTGGTTTACCGTGCTGATTTTTGAACTCAAAGCATCTGCTACTACATTTGCTTTCCCTAGTTTGTAAAAAAATTTACAGTCATAGTCTTTAACCAACTCTAGCCATCCCCTCTGTCTTATGTTGACCTCCTTCTGATTGAACATATACTTCAGAATTTGATGATCTGTAAAGATTTGACACTTTTTTCCATATAGATAATGCCTCCAAATCTTCAAGGCAAACACAACTACTTCTAATTCCAAGTCATGTGGTGAGGTAATTCATCTCGTGGGTCTTCAGCTTCCTTGAAGCATATGCTACAACATTCTCATTCCGCATTAACATAGTCCCCAAGCCCTGCTTTGAGGCATCGGTGAACACTGTAATGTTTTCTACCTCAGTTGGAATTGTAAGAACATGAGTAGTTATCAATTCTTTAACTTTTCAAAATTGTCTTCACATTCTTCAGTCCATACGAACTTCACATCTTTTTGGGTCAAGGTGGTAAGAGGCAATGTAGTCTTAGAGAATCCCTTGATGAAGCTTCTGTAAAAGCAGGTCAATCCCAGAAAGCTTCTCACCTCAGTCACATTGGTTGGTGTCGTCTAGTCCCTCAGTACTTCCACTTTAGATGGATCAACCTCAATACCCTGGGCTGAAATAACATGGTCCAAGAAAGCAATTTGACTCATCCAGAACTCACACTTGCTTAATTTTATAAAAAGATGATTCTTTTTTAATACTTGAAAGACTAATGCTAAGTGTTGTTGATGATCCTCCTCTATTCGAGAGTAGATCAAGATGTCGTCTATGAAGACCACTACAAACTGATCTAAGTAGGGGTGAAAGACCCTATTCATCAACTTCATAAATACAACTGGTGCATTAGTTAAACCAAAAGGCATTACTAGAAACTCGTAGTTCCCATAGCGAGTTCTGAACGTTGTCTTCTTCACATCTTCTTCCTTGACGTGTATTTGATGATAGACTGACCTTAGATTTATCTTATAGAAGACCGAAGCCCCTTTTAATTGGTCGAACAAGTCATCAATCCTGCGCAAATGATATTTATTCTTGATCGTCAACTTGTTCAACTCATGATAGTCTATGCATAGACGTTGCGACCAATCCTTCTTCTTCACAAGTAGCATTGGTGCTCCCCATGGGGACACACTTGGGAGGATGAAACCTTTTTCAAATAGTCCTGTAGTTGATCTTTCAGTTCCTTCCGTTCTGTGGGTGCTAACCGGTAAGGTGCTTTTGAAATTGGAAGAGTTCCAACTTTCAACATGATGCCAAACTCCACCTCTCTTACTGGTGGTAAACCATTGATGTCCTTAGGGACTACACTAGGGAAATCCCTTACCACTTTGATGTCCTCCACTCTTGGTCTCTAGTCTCCTAACATTGAATAAGAAGTAGCCAACACTACTAGAACACCTAACTAAAGAAGTTGTTGAGCTTTAAGTGAAGGATTGAATTGAGGCGTCGCTTTGAACTGAAAAGTTCTCCTGTCTTGATTAGTTAATGTTACCGTCTTTTTATTACAATCAATTTGAGCCTCATGACGGGTTAATCAGTCCATTCCTAAAATGACATCAAAACTATCCATTTCTATTACCACGAGATTTACTAGTATCTTGTGCTTTTGAATATGTGCTTTGCAACCTCTAACATACATATTAGTATTCATACTAGTGAATGATGGTATAGAAATTCTATATACAGTCCTAGTTTCATCAGGTTTCAAACCAGATTTTTGCACAAAATTTGCAGAAACAAAAGAAGGTGTTGCTCCAGAATCTATTAAGGTATTATCTAACGTATTGGCAATTAATAGATTACCCGTAATGATGGTTGACTTAGGGTTTGCCTCCTCTTGCATCATTGCGAACACCCTTCCTAGCACAATGTCCTTCTTCTGTGGGCAGTCTTTATGATAGTGCCATTGCTTCTTGCATATAAAACAGAAATTAGATCCTGTAAGAATTCCCCCGATGAATCCTCCTACAACGAGTACAAGTTGGGATTGACCCATATGAATATTTGGCCGACGCTGCTGGCGTAGCATATTGTATTCTCCTTTGTTGATGTTGTTGCTGTTATGGCCGTTGGGAATGTTGATCCTATTAAGGGTTCCTTGACTGCTATGGTGGAGCAGATTGATTATAAGACTGCTGAAAGGGCCTCTTAGAGTTTGGTCATTGGAAATTTCTTCCTAAATAGCTAGTTCTCTTAGTTTGTGATTCCCTAATAATATAAGCACTATATTTTTTTTTGCTATAAGTGCCTTCTCAATTGTTTCCCGCATAGTAGTCGCTCCACTAAGATGGACATCCCAAGGTAGCATTGAGCCCCTCCATAAAATGGTTCAGCTCCATAGCAGCACTCCCAAGGATTATAGAAGCAAAATATCTTCCCCTTTCGAATTTCTTCACATACTCTACCACACTAGATTCTCCTTGTCAAATCTCCATAAATTCATAGGCCATCTTATTTCTAGTGTCCAGAGTGAAGTTTTTACCATAGCAAGTGTCTTTGAATTTTTCCCATGTCAAAACAGAAAGGTCTAAGGCAGTCTTTTCTCCTTGCCACCAGATGCAGGCATCATCTTTAAACATGAAGGTTGCACACCGAACCATATCCATATTACTAATTTGCATGAATTCAAAGATAGTTTCCATGGATTGAATCCATTCTTCAGCAACCATTGTGTCGGTGTTTCAGTTAAATTCCGTTGGTTTTAAGCCCATAAATTACTTGTACACCGGCTGTTTGCCCCATTCTAATTGTTGTTATTACTACTGTGATTGTTGTTTCCATTAGCCTAGAACATCTCACACATCTTTTTACTTTGAATGCGGTTCTGATCCCATAATGTCTCTACTAGTCTAATTAAAATATCATCTCGTGCGGGCTCATCTGAAGAAGTAATAGCATTTGCCCTGGTCCCTCTTCTCATGGTTCTAATAGGAATGAAACTACATCTTATTAAACGCTTAAAATTTTATAAGAATGCATAAGTTATGTTATTACACCTATCTCATTATTGTTTTGGCAGTACTAATATAATTATAATAATAACAATTTCAAGCTAAAAGTTATTAAACAACATATAGACATTGAAGAAGAGCTTTTGGTGGTGCAACTGCAGGCGTATGAGTGTGAAAGTACTAAGGATCGAGACCATTACTTTGATACCAACTGAAACATACATAATCATAAATTCTAGCCTGAAATAGAGATGGGTGGAACCTAATCATGCTTAAACATATAAATACATAAAACGATCACTTAAGCGGAAGCTAAAGAGTGTATTTTTTATTTAAAAGACAAGTACAATGCATATAGGGCAATAGATACCAAAAATGCTATAAAAAGTCGGTCCTTTACTACAAATACGGTTCAACAGTTTTGAATCCTTATAAAATACTCGATCTTGATTAAACAAAATAGAGTCTACAGTCATACAGAATGAGTTCACAAAATACAAATATATTTATCTATGGTCCCTCCTTCCACACTCATTCATGTATATTGCCTCTATTCCAAGAGTTTCTTCAACTAACCTATAAAACTATGGCTGGGTACCTACACCACACAAGCATAGTGAGTCTAATAACTCAATAAGTATTTTAAAAGTTTCATAATAATGCTTTAAAATAATTTCCTTCCTGTACAAAGAGTAACATATGCATAAAATGTTTATAAAAATATTCATGTGAGTTTTAAAAGTATTTCATCATGGTGATTGTACATCAACATCGTGAGAATATAATTTGACCACAAACCCTTCAGAGCTGATCCTTAAGGGAAAGAATCCATATCTTTTGAGCACATATTTGGAAGGGCACTTTTCGGAGTCCATCTCTACAGTCCACAACCTGTTTAAACACATTCTGTGTAGGTAGATATTCCGAGAGCTCATCTCCGGAAGCCAGTCCCATATTATTCAGCCGGTATTTTGGAATATGACTACTAGAGCTCATCTTGTCTAACCGTCATCCCATAACAATTCGTCAATACCTTGGAAAACATAGCCATGCAAGGAAAATCATATCTTCCTTTGGAAACAAGAACATGCGAAGAAGAACATATCATTCTTTTAGAAAATCATACTATGATTTTATAAAAACACCTCATACTTTAGAAACATGATGATCAATCATGTTTATCATTAAAACCATGTACATGCAATAAAATCATGCTTTAAAAACAACATGGATCAGTTGTAGAAAATACATGAATTATATATTGCTTGTGTGGGTTTCTAAAGATTGTTTAAGAAAACTTACTTTCCTTATATTCATAAGGAGCTAAGGATGGATGATCTTCAATGGCTTCGAAGGTTGGTTATATTTTAAGGAGTTTTAACGATGTTGTCTCTATTTCTTTGTGGAGAGAGAAAGTGGCATTACTAATGGAATGAATCAATAGTGAGGATTATATAGCCTAAGTCATGGTAGGGTGGAAAGGACAAGTGTCATTAAGATTTAATAATTATTGACAGCTGGAGGATATGTGTCAATAGAACATACTGAATATTGACGGGTGGTAGACATGTGTCCTTAGAACTTACTAATTTAACAACTAAAAAACATGTGTCTTTACTAATTTTGACACATGACTAAGGCATGGGTTATGCATGAGCTGTCAATTAAAAATATGAACTGGTAAGGTAAATCATGAAAAAACTATGGATATAAGTCAAATAATTAAAAGAACTTGTTCAAAGGATCATTGGTCTCGGTCCTAATGTAAATCGTCGGTCCTAATGGAAATTGATAGGATCGGCGACACCAATAGAGACGGGGGTCTGGCTATTGATGACGACTTTAGATAAACGGTTTGATAGAAATTCTGTTAGTGATTAATATATCTTTCTATTCTTCGCAAATCCTTCGAACTCTTGAAATAGATTTAAGTGCAGAAATGTTCGTCGGATTTGAAGATTTGAACCATTGAAAGATGAATGGCAGAAAGTAAAGAACACAGGAACTTGTTTATGGATGTTCGGAGCAAACTCTCATACGTCACCCTTTCTTCCAACCACTAGAAGGATTTCACTATACTTCTTTGAATCAAATACAGTTCACTAATCTAGCTAATTCTCTGTTAAACAAAACAACCTTTGTTCAACTTATAGCACTGAAGTTTTCTCACAGAAAAGTCATTATGTAATTACAATGTATTCACAGCTAGATGATAAATGAGATGTTTGATTTTGGGAACTTTCTAAAAAAAAAATGAATGAATCAGCTTTCTCTCTTATATATTCAGCCAGCAATTTGTCTGTTGTCTTAGACAGCAATTTATTCTTGAAAAGCTTCAACGGTCAAATCCTTCTTTTGGACACATGTCATCTTTCCATTGGATGTACTATCCATGAGATACTGGGTAGTACAACAGGAAAAGATTCTTGAGATCGTGATATTACAATGCAGTACATGAAATTTGAATTATAGCAAACGTGGTAGTTATTCATTTGATGAGCTCTGCTGCCAGTTGTCTGTAGAACTCTTTTTCCAGCTGCTAGCTATCTGGAAGAGCATCTACCTTTAGATGCTCAACCTCTAGACGTCTATCTTCCTTCAAATTCCATCTTCTTATCTTAGATGCCCATCTAATCATCATAGCCGTCCATTTGATCAACTGATCATCTTGGTCGTCCATCTGCTTAGACGCCCCCATCTGATCATCTTGGTCGTCCATCTGCTTAGACGCCCCCATCTGATCATCTTGATCGTCCATCTGTGCTTAGACGCCCCATCTGATCATCTTGGCCGTCCAACTTCTTAGACGCCCCTATCTGATCATCTTGGCCGTCCATCTGCTTAGACGCCCCCATCTGATCATCTTGGTCGTCCATCTAATTAGACAACCTAATCTAACAGTCTATTAGATGCCTCATCTTGGTCGTTCATCTTTTTAGACGCCTCATCTGATCATCTTAGTCGTCCATCTGCTCATCTATTAGGCGTCCACGTCTAACCACGCGTTAGACACCCCATCTATTGAACGCCCACACGTTAGATGCCCACGTCTAACCACGCGCGTTGACTTTGAGTTATGCATGTAAATTAACAAAAATCCAATTATTAATTATGTGTCTGGTGAGATTTGAACTCAGATCACCATCATGACAGACATGTGTACTTACCACTACACCACAGACTATATTATTATCTATATATATATATATTTATATATTTGATATGACTAACAATTATTGAACTTAGTTTTATTCATTTATTATCAAAAACCATTTCATCAATCATAATATCAAAATTGTTAAGTTATTTTAAATCAATTAAAAATTTTAACCCAACAATTTCTCCCTTTTTGATTATTTAAGCTAAATTATCAAAACCAGTTTAAACATTTAAAAATTTTAACCCAACAATTTCTCCGTTTTTGATTATTTAAACTAAATTATCAAAACCAGTTTAAACATTAAAAATCTTAACCCAACAATTTCTCCCTTTTTGAATATTTAAACTAAATTATTAGAACAAGGTGAGTTCATGATTTAAATATAATCTAGGCATTATCGTAATCTAACAATCCTAAAAATATTTCTAAGGTAAGAAAACTTAGACTCGGGAAGTGGCTTCGTGAAGATTTCAGCCACTTCAGGCTGTTGAATGTCATATGCTATGTTCGAGCAGCCGGCTGTCCAGATGTCGTCTTGCTCTTCCAAGCTGTTTTCATGTTTTACCTGCATTTAAAGACAACAATTTTCTTTGGGTCCATGGCTTATTAGTCCCTTAAGAATCCATACTTTGATTATTTTTATGGATTTCACATGTTGCGTTGTGATCAGTGCGTATGATTTAGGCTTAGAAGACGTCTTCCTGCTAGCAGCTGAACTGTTAATCTTAGAGGATGGTTTTTGTCTAAAACTCCTTGACTTCCTATCATGTTTTAATATGTCAGACTTGCTGGCTGATTCCATCTTAAGTTTCAGTCAGCTAACAGTTGGCGGAACATAAGTAATCTCATCCTTTAAGGTTAGCTCATCACAGCTTGGATCATTCCATTCTCAGTTAAGCTCCCTTTGACAAAGTTTATAAACTTAAACTTGTCAGTTTCTGGGTTTAACTTTTCACAAGTCTTGTTTGAGTCATTGCCATCAAATCCTAAACCGGATTTGCATCCGGAAGGCCTCAGCATACTTATCTTCTGTCTGACTGCATCTCCAGACTTCGTCCAGGAACCGACCACATATGTCAAACGTTGGTTTTCAGAAAACAGAGTTTGAACATTTTCCTTGAGCTTTTCATTCTCAGATGAGAGCTCAACCATTTTATTTATAAAAACTTTAGAATCATTGTTTCGAGATGAAGAAGAGCTGTCAAATTTGTTTTTTAAATTTAGTTCATCAAAAGAGTCTGACAGTTTCTTGTACTCAATGACCATGTCATTGAGTGCAGTAATTAACTCAACTCTTGAGAATTTTTCAGAGGAGAAATCAAATACTTCAGAGTCAACTTCTTCTTTTTCCATGAAGCAAGTGACCTTTTCATCATCACTAACGTTGGATGAAGAATCATCTGAGTCGCTGTCGGCCCACTTGGCTTTGTTTTCAGCCTCCATGAGTCTTCATCTCTTTCTTGTTCTTTTTCTCATCTTTCTTTTTCTCATCACGCTTCGGCTTGCTGTTTTCTTCCTTGAAGTGTCTCTACTTCATGAATTTGCAGATTTTCTTCATGAAAAGAGCCATGACATTGCTGTTAATCTGCTTAGCAACAGCCTTCCCAACAGTGGCAGTAGGTGGCTCCTCATCGGTCACCAATGCCTTTGTTATGATGGTGGATGTGGAATGTTCCTCTTCATTCCTAAAGTTTATTTCAAACTCGTAGGCCTTCAAATCGGCTAACAAATCATAGAGCTCCATCTTGTTGAGGTCTTTAGATTCCCTCATCGCCATCGTCTTGATATCTCACTCTCTAGGCAGAGCACGCATGACCTTGATCGCAACCTCTCTGTTGCTGTAAGTCTTGCCTAGAGTGGATGAGAAGTGATAACCTTAGTGAATCTTTCATTTAACTCAGTCATCGTCTCTCCAGGACGTATCTTTAAGTTATTGAACTGTTTTGTGGCAACCATGAGTCTGTTTTCTTTGGTTTGTTCGTTGCCCTCACACAGTTTAGTAAGTTTCTCCTAAATATCTTTAGCATTGGGACATGTGATGATCTTGTGTACCATGTTGTCATCCAATGTCTTGTAGAGGATGTCTTTTGCTATGTTGTCGAGGTTGTTCTTTCTTTTATCTTCAGTGATCCACTTAGATCTAGCCTTCTCAATCTTTATCGGACTGTTGGTGATGAAAAACTACATGTCATCATCTATGGCAGCTAGATGAGTGTGGACTCTCGCCTTCCACACGACGTAGTTTTCGTATAAGAACATGGGAACATTATTGATGACAGCCATAGACATGATTCAAAATCCTTAGAAGCTTGAGAATAGAAAACAAGGCTTTGATACCAATTGATAGGATCGACGACACCAATAGAGACGGGGGTCTGACTATTGATGACGACTTCGGATAAACGGTTTGATAGAAATCCTGTTAGGGATTAATATCTCTTTCAATTCTTCGCAAATCCTTCGAACTCTTGAAACAGATTCAAGTGCGGAAATGTTCGTCGGATTTGAAGATAAAATTCGTAAGGTAGATTGTCCGTTGTCCTTGAGATTTTTTAAATACTGAGTAGGAGCTAACGGTCGAATCTTTTAGAATGATACGTGGCACTCTTCCATTGAAAGCCTCCATTGTACACAGCATGGTCTGAGCACAAGGATCGTGGTCGTACACCACTGGTAGTGCGCCGAATATTCCATCAGAGATGTACCTGCAAAACAAGTAATATGAGGAAAATTCTCTTACGTGACATTCGTTGGTTGGTTGCATATAGCTGTTGTACTGATCTTCACTAGAAAGTGGAGTAGGAGTAGGGTACAGCTATAGCACGTGGGTAGACGGGTGATAGCTTCAAGCATACTACTTAAGCTGAGCATTAGACGTATTTCAGTTAGACGGATTGTGAAATCAGTCTAATGAAATCAAACATCCCCTTCGAATAACAAAGTCTATTAGACCGCGTGCTCTAATAGAATTAGACTTACGTCTAATTACAATAACTATTAGACTGCACGTCTAACTCCACTGAGTTAGACTGCACGTCTAATTCCGGTTCTACCTTAGACTTGTTTGAAGGAGTTAGACTCACGTCTAACTTTCACTTTATTAGACTACACGTCTAATTATCCAATAACCATTACACGTCACGTATAATCCCAGTTCTACCTCAGACTTGTCTGAAGGAGTTAGACTCACGTCTAACTTTCACTTAATTAGACTACAAGTCTAATTATCCAATTACCATTAGACGACACGTCTAATTCCGGTTCTACCTTAGACTTGTCTGAAGGAGTTAGAATCACGTCTAACTTTCACTTAATTAGACTACACGTCTAATTATCTGTTATGGTCTTCTCATAAAAACCTCGGTCCTAAAATATTTCCACCACCCGTCTCTCGACCCTAGTGTGCATATGGGCCAGTTTATGTTTTTTATTGAATAATTCTCTTTTGTTCCTTTCTCTCTTATTTCTCTTGAACCCAAATTCTGTTATTTTAGAAGTAGTTGTAGCTGAATACTTTTGGGTAATTCAGCCTCTTTAAATGCTGATGTCCACCCCACTTTTTAGGGCTATTAATTGAATCTTTTGGAACATGGTGCTCTAAGTTATCTCTCGGCCCTTATCCCCTTTTCTTGGACCGCTAGGTGTATTCTAGTGGTATTCTCTTCTCACCCCGGTTTCTTCTCTCTCAACCTCGAATTCTTTCCTCACTCTATGTCTACTGCGTTTGAGTATTGAATTTCATCTCTGGTCCCAATAATTAAGAATTTGTTTCTTGAACTAAAGAACTCGAAAGGCTCAGTTATAGGTTAAAGCTTAACATATTGGTATCAGAGCTGACCGATTCTTAACGGTAGAAACTCGCCAGCAATCAGAAATGGATGCGCTCAAGGCCCTTATTGAAAACCTGTCCCAACAAACGGCTGCGATGCAAGCTGCCATTGACCGAAGATTTGATGCGGCTGAAGAACGTATTGCAGCCTTTGAGAGCGGGGCATCTGGAAATGTGCAAGAACCCCGCCACAAACCCTATGATGATAATTCTTGCCACGGTCCTTCAACATTTAGGCTCCCGCATCCTGGCCAGAACCGCGACCAACACTATGCTCCTCCCACTCGGCTAACCAATGTCGATTTTCCTCGGTTTGATGGGTCGGATATCGAGGGCTGTCTAATATCTGCCGAGCAATTTTTCAGGATGGAAAAAACTAAGGATGCCACTAAATTAGAAATCGCCCCCATTCACTTTTCTGGCGAAGCAAGAATGTGGTACGGGTCATATCTTCAAAACCGAAATCATATGGAGGCCTTATCTTGGGACGTGTTCAAGAGAGACCTTATGACTCAATCGTGCCCTCTATACATGACACACCAATGAGACAGCTGATGAATTTAAAACAGGTTGGGTCGGTTCAAGAATATAATCTGCGATACATGTCGATCTCTCAAAAACTCTACAGCATGCCAATGGAGTATGTCATAGATTGCTACTTGTTCGATCTAAGGGAGAAAATTGCAAACTGCATCAGGTTGCGATTCCCAGATTCTTTAAATGAAGCCATGGCCATGGCTAAAGTTCAAGAAGCAATATATCGGTCCTTAATGAGCAGTGGTAACTTGTACAACGTTGAAGCACCGTTGCTGCCCACGCCATCCAATATCAACACAGCCAGGCCGAGCACCAATATCGACTTCAAGAATTCATCATATGGGTCCCCTTCAAATGCAAACCAGGGCCATGTTAAGCAATTAGACCCAGCCTCAATGGATGAACAGCGAAAGAAGGGCCTATGCTACTCTTGCAATGAAAAATGGAAACTTAACCATAGGTGTAAATCAAAGTTATTCATGGTCTCGGCCAATCAAGAAGATCAAGAACCCGACCAAGAACCTGTTTTGGATGGTCTACCTTCATTGCACGGCCCAAGGGATGAACCAACAATATCTTTACATGCTTTGACCAGTTCTAAAGCTTTTCAAACACTCCAGATTTTGGCAAAGTTGGGAACCTGTCGGTAGTGATCTTGATCGATACAAGCAGCACCCACAATTTTATCAATAGCAGGATTTGAAGAAAATAGACCACAAAAGCATAGCAACCAGGGTGCAATCGGTTAGAGTGGTCGATGGGTCTAATGTGTTATGTTCTAGTGTTTGTAAAGACTTGAAGTGGTTGATGGAAGGCAAAGAATACCAAACAGAAATGAAGGTAATTTCCATGGACGAATATGATATTGTGTTGGGAATTAAATGGATGATTACTCTAGGCCCTTCTTCTTGGGACTTTGAAAAGTTGACCATATCCTATGAGATGCAAGACAAAACCATGGTCCTAAAGGGGATTCCTCGGTCGCAGGCCAGTTTGATGCATGGAAACCAGCTGGAAAAGACCTTAGATGAATATAGTGTTTCTGCCAAAATACAAATAAAGAGTAAGCCCGAAGGCCAAACTGTTTCACTCGCGACAATGACCTTGGAAGATATTCCTAACGATCTAATTAGAAGTTATGGCTCCTTCGATGTTGCTGTCATGCTGGTTCGGGAAAAAGACTTGGCCTGGATTTTTGAGCCAAGTATGGAGTTTAATCGAAGTTGGAAGAAATTATTTTTGCACCAGGCGCTGGGGACATTGCAGCAACAAAGGTCAGTTTTAAACACTGAAAAACTCGACCTTGGGTGCACAGAAATTTCTCACATGGGCGGAGTGGCAAGCGACCCGGCAGCGCAAAAGACCGCGAGGACCCGACCAGCTCCACTACTGAAACGATTCGGTCGAAAGATTTTTAAGAAGACCGGTCCTTTGCGGCCAAGCTTGCTGAACATTTTGAAGCCCGACCGAAGCGATATTTTTGAAGTTTGTAGATGCGCATTAGAGGCTGACCAGTCCACGTTTGTTTTCGTCGAGGGCAACGAACCTCAAAGGGGGAGATTATGTTACAGTCTGCTCATAAAAACCTCGGTCCTAAAATATTTCCAACACCCGTTTCTCGGCCCTAGTGTGCATATGGGCCAGTTTATGTTTTTTATTGAATAATTTTGTTTTGTTCTTTCTCTATTATTTCTCTTGAAACCGAATTCTGTTATTTTAGAAGTAGTTGTAACCGAATACTTTTGGGTAATTCAGCCTCTTTAAATACTGATGCCCACCCCACATTTTGGGGTTATGAATTGAATCTTTTGGAACTTAGTGCTCTAAGTTATCTCTCGGCCCTCATCTCCTTTTCTTGGACCGCTAGGTGTATTCTAGTGGTATTCTCTTCTCACCCCGGTTTCTTCTCTCTTAACCTCGAATTCTTTCCTCACTCTATGTCCGCTGCGTTTGAGTATTGAATTCCATCCCTGGTCCCAACAATCAAGAACTTGTTTCTTGAACTAAAGAACTCGAAAGGCTCGATTATAGTTTAAAGCTTAACATTATCCAATAACCATTAGACGACACGTCTAATTCCGGTTCTACCTCAGACTTGTCTGAAGAAGTTAGACTCACGTCTAACTTTCACTTAATTAGACTACACGTCTAATTATCCAATAACCATTAGACGACACGTCTAATTCCGGTTCTACCTCAGACTTGTCTGAAGGAGTTTGACTTACGTCTAACTATCACAATCTATTAGAATGCACGTCTAACTCCACTGAGTTAGACTACACGTCTAATTCCGCACATATTAGACTATCCGTCTAATTGCAAATACATTAGACTACACGTCTAACTCCGCTGAGTTAGACTGTACGTCTAATTCCGAATATCTATTAGACCATACGTCTAATTCGATGCATTCATTAGACTACACGTCTATCTCCGTTGAGTTAGACTGTATGTCTAATTCTATACATTCATTAGACTACACGTTTAACTCTGTTGAGTTAGACTGTACGTCTAATTCTATGCATTCATTAGACTACATGTCTAACTCCGCTGAGTTAGACTGTACGTCTAATTATATACATTCATTAAACTACACGTCTAACTCCATTGAGTTAGACTGTACGTCTAATTCTATGCATCTAAAGCTAAAATCGGTCTAATGACTCCCATTAGAGCGAAGTCTTTTGAAATATGATTTCAATACACCTGCATCAAAACGCATAAGTCATTTCATCATCAAAATATCAATGGTTAAATTATTTCAACATTCAGTCAAAATAATTTGACCCAACAAAAAGATTGTTATGGCTTGGAAAATAATTTTGATGATGTTATTATGATCAAGGCTAAGTCGTCTATTTGTTTTGTGTAGGCACAAATATATAAGACTTTACGATTTCAGACGCGGTCTAAAGTAGGTTTTCTTAGACGTCTTACGTAGTTGGACGAGAATGTCTAACTCCTTTAGACGCGGTCTAAAGGGAAACGTAGTTAGACGAGGACATCTAACTCCTTTAGATGCAGTCTAAAGGGAAACGTAATTAGACGAGGACGTCTAACTCCTTTAAACGATGTATAAAGAAATGCGTAGTTAGAAGAAGAGGAAGTTTAACTCCTTTAGACGCGGTCTAAAGGGAAATATAGTTAGAAGAGGCCGTCTAACTCCTTTAAACGATGTCTAAAGGGATGCGTAGTTAGACGAGGACGTCTAACTCCTTTAGATGCGGTCTAAAGGGAAGTGTAGTTAGACGAGGACGTCTAACTCCTTTAGATGTGGTCTAAAGGGAAACGTAGTTAGACGAGGACGTCTAACTCCTTTAGACATTGTCTAAAGGGATGCATAGTTAGATGAGGTCGTCTAACTCCTTTAGACGCGGTATAATGGGAAACCTAGTTAGACGAGAATGTCTTACTCCTTTAGACGCTGTCTAAAGGAATGCGTAGTTAGACGATGACGTCTAACTCCTTTAGACGTGAACTAAAGAAGAGCGTCTGATAGGATCGGCTTTATCAATAGAGGCGGGGGTCTGACGATTGATGAAGGCTTATGAAAAACGGTTTGAAAGAAATCTTGTTAGGGCTTTAATTCACTTTCTATTCTACGCAAACCCTTGTAAACACTTGAAAATGAATCAAGTGTGGAATGTTTACTGGGGTTTGAAGCTTAAGATGAAAAATGAGAAGATGACATAAAGGAACAACATAGTAATTTGTTTATGGATGTTCGGATCAAACTCTCCTACGTCACCCCTTCTTCCAACTACCGAAAGGATTCACTTTAATATGACTTGAATAAAATACAGTTTGCACACACTTAGCTCACAATGGAACAGAACACACTCTATTCTACTTACAAGATGAAGAATATCACTCAGCTAAAGGATGCTTTGATTATAACTCACTCATGATTAACACACAGTATAATCAAGAAAGCATCTAATAGTTTCTGGATGTTCAAAGACTTGATTTCTCAGTAAACAAGATGATCGACTAATTTCTCTCTCTGTAATTTCGTCCGACATGTTTTCCGTTGTCCTTTAGAATATTTAAATATGCACAGGTATCAACGGTCGAATCTTCATAATGATATGTGGCACTCTTCCATTGGAACGCCTCCATAGTACACAACAGACTTTGAATACAAGGATCGTGGCCGTACACAACAGGTAGTGCGCTGAATATTCCTCAGAGATTTACCTGCAAAACAAGTAGTGGGAAGGATATTCGCTTAGGTGTCATTTGTTGATTGGTTGCAACGAGCTGTCTTCTGATCTTCACTAGAAAGTGGAGTAGGAGTATCGTACAGCTGTAGCACGTGGGTAGGCGGGTGCTAGCTTCAAGCAACTACTTAAAAAAGCAATTAGGTGTATTTCAATTAGACGACCTCATTTAATAAAAATAAACGTCCCCATCTAATAACATATTCCAATAGACCACCTAGTCTAACGGGATTAGACTTATATATAATTACAATCACTTTAGACTAATCTTAAGGAGTTAGACTGCACGTCTAACTTTCTCTTTCTATTAGACTGCACGTCTAACTCCATGAGTTAAATTGCCTGTCTAATTACAGTTCTACTTCAGACTTGTCTGAAGGAGTTAGATTGCACGTCTAACTTTCACAATCCATTAGACTTGCACGTCTAACTCCATGAGTTAGACTGCACATCTAATTCCGTTCCATTAGACTACACGTCTAACTCTGCTGAGTTAGATTGCACATCTAATTCCGTTACATTAGACTGTACGTCTAACTCCGTTGAGTTAGACAGCATGTCTAATTCCGCTCCATTAGACTGTACGTCTAACTCCGCTGAGTTAGACTGCACATCTAATTCTGAATCCATTAGACTGCACGTCTAACTCCGCTGAGTTAGACTGTACGTCTAATTCTGAATCCATTAGACTGCACGTCTAAGTCCGCGGAGTTAGACTGCACGTCTAATTCTGAATCCATTAGATTGTACGTCTAACTCCGCTGAGTTAGACTGCATGTCTAATTACGGATTCATTAGACTGCAACTCTAACTCCTAATCATCTTTCTTGAAAACATCATCAAAACATTTTCAAAATCTTCATCTAAAAGGAAAATAAATTCTATTATAATCTTTTTCTTCTTCCTAATCATCTTTCTTGAAAAGGGATAGTCTTCAACTTAGGAAATCTCTAAGACTGCAGTTAGAGGAGGGTTGGAAGCATCTCTTTTCCTTTTCTTAGACTTGAGCCTCTTCACCCTAAGAACATATTCCACAACCTTCTGGTTGTTCAGAATTTTGGAAGGAAGATGAAACCATTTATCGGGTTCATCCAGAAGGAAGCACAGGAAAGCACCAAGAGAACCGTCAAAATCCAAAGATAGTCTTTTGGGCAACGACCATTCTAACAAGGTTTCCGAAGAGGAAACTTGTCCAGTTGATGGGCACAACCCTTGTGATAGCCACCATTATCTCAAAAACCTTGGTACAATATTTTTAGGAAGATTATTTGGCGAGAAGAGATTTAGAGATGATTTCTCTTAAAAGAGCAAACTCATCTTTCAGGAGATTTTTCTTCCAGTGAATATCCATTTGGGGAGAATCAGAGAAGAATTTCATCATTGTAAACATGATTTCAGGAGGGGATCGAGGAAACTCATGAATACCTACAGTGGGAAGTTGGAAGAACATACCGAATGATTCTTCGGTGATGTAGATCATCTGGCCCATAACAATCCCAGCAATAATTCTGTCCTGATAAAATCCGGCTGTTTCGAAGAATTCACGAACCAACTGTTCGTGATAGAGATGATGAGGGGTGAGGAATTTTCTCAGCCCGAATGCTTTCAAGGATTCAAACATCTTATGCATACCATGAGATTTCAACGTGGAAACTGATTTGAAGTCCACTTGAATAGATTTCGGTGAGAAGGAAGACATTTCGACTATGTGAACAAGAACTAGACGATTCAAATTCTAGAGAGAGACACGAATTATGAAATACTCAACCATTTGAGTAATATCATTCATTAAATATTAAAACCTATAGTGTAGTTAATATGCAATGATAATATCTACCGTCAAAAGTTCAGAAGTCTATTCCTAAGGGACGCAGCATTTAATCATGAAAATGCACAATTAATACTAAACGTACAAACTAAAGTTATCAGAAATATTAGTCATTTTTCATGTATTGAGAGACACGTGTCTTCAATTCTTTTGAGGAATGACTAATTTAATTTTTGGCGGGAATATGTACATGAGCAGACACTTAATCAAAAGATAGCTGTCCAAATAGCCAGAAGATGAAGGATCCTATTACACAAGTAGTTAGACATTTATTCTCCTTTTCCCATTTTCAACTTCTATTTAGAAATCCGTCTATTAGACGTATACGTCTAAATATGCAAAAACATCACGTGCAACACGCGTGTCTAGTTAGACGTGAGCATCCTCTTGCTCATGACGTAAAAACGTCTAACGTCTATTAGACGTGTGCGTCTAACCATGCAGGTTAAATAACCAAGACATATATTCCAAAGGAAGATTAAACTACTAGAGTAGACGTACGTCTAAGTAGTTGTGTTTTTCAAACCCCTAAACCTTAGAACGTATTAAGACCTCTATCTTCATATCTGTTCAGTTATGTTTTGAACAATATGTTCCCCCTCAATTTATGCACGTAATCACATCAATCAAGATCAACAAGACCTAAAATGTTTCTAAAGTGAGAAAACTTAGCTTCGAGTAGAGGCTTCGTGAAGATATCTGCCGTTTGTTGATCTGTGTGAACATATTCAAGACGAATCTGCTTCTAATTAACGTGTTCTCGGATAAAATGATTCCTGATTTCGATATGCTTTATCCGAGAATGCAGAACTGGATTGTAGGTGATTGCGATGGAACTAGTGTTGTCGCATAAAATTAGAGATTCTTCAGTCTCAATCCCATAGTCCCTGAGCTGTTGTTGAATCCACAAGAGTTGAGAGAAATAGCTACCAGCTGCAAGATACTCTGCTTCTGCTGTAGACGTGGCAACTGATGTCTGCTTCTTGCTGAACCAAGAGATTAAACGATCTCCAAGAAGCTGGCAAGTTCCACTTGTGCTTTTTCTATCAATTTTGCACCCTGCATAATCTGCATCTGAGAAACTGGTCAAATTGAAACTAGAATCCTTCGAATACCACAGTCCCACATTTTGAGTTCCCTTTAAGTATTTTAGAATACGTTTAGCAACAATAAAGTGAGAAAGTTTAGGATTAGCCTGAAATCTTCCACATACTCCAACGACAAATTGAATGTCTGGCCTGCTAGTAGTCACATATAGCAAGAATCCGATGACTCCTCTATATGCTGTAACGTCTACACATTGGCCACCTTCATCTTTATCTAGTTTACTAGAGGATCTCATTGGAGTAGCTGCAGCAGAGCAGTTCTCCATTCCAAACTTCTTTAGCAATTTTTTGGTGTATTTCGCCTAATTGATGAGGGTCCCATTTTCTAACTGACGGACTTGAAGCCCAAGGAAGAATGTAAATTCTCCCATCATGCTCATCTCAAATCTGTCGTGGATCAGTTTAGAAAACTTCTCGCAAAATTTGGGGTTAGTTGAACCAAAAATGATGTCATCAACATATATTTGAACAAATAGAATGTGAGAGTCTTTAGTGAATCTAAACAATGTTTTATCCACAGTTCCAATAACAAAATCATGATCAAACAAAAATTCAGTTAAAGTGTCGTACCAAGCTCTAGGAGCTTGTTTCAGACCATACAATGCTTTGTCAAGCTTATAAACATGATTAGATAACACATGATCTACAAATCCAGAGGGTTGCTCAACATAAACTTCCTCACTCGATTTCCCATTTAAGAATGCACTTTTCACATCCATTTGAAAAACCTTAAAGTTTTTAAATGATGCATATGCAAGGAATATTCTGATTGCCTCAAGTCTTGCTACAGGTGCAAAAGACTCATCAAAATCGATACCTTCCTCCTGTCTGTATCCTTGAGCAACTAAACGAGCTTTGTTTCTGATGACTAAACCATTTTCACTAAGTTTATTTCTAAAGACCCATCTTGTTCCTATAACTGACTTATGAGTTGATCTAGGGGTAAGATGCCACACTTTATTTCTCACAAATTGGTTTAGCTCCTCCTGCATAGCATTAATCCAATCTGGATCAACTACAGCTTCACCGATTTTCTTGGGTTCAATCTGAGAAATAAATGCAGAATTGGCCATTTCATCCATTAATTGACGTCTAGTCCTTTGAGGAGAGAAGGGATTTCCGATGATCAATTTCTGGTGGATGATTTCTGTTCCATTTGAAGTTGGATCCAAGAGGATTGGTCATTTGAACTGGTGACTCCGCGACGTCTAAACTCTCAACTTCTTGTTGAACAGAAGTTTGTATGTCTAGTTGAACCTCAACGGGATCAGCCACTAGATCAGACAAATCAATCCGCTTGTCTAGAGTTTCTTCTTCTTCACTCATAGACTCAAGACTTTTCGCTTTTAGTCTGTCAGCAAGATCAATGGGTTCAATGGATTTGCTCTTAACAGGCTCATCAAAAACTACATGGAGGGATTCCTCAACTATTTGTGTTCTTTTGTTGTATACTCTGTAAGCCTTACTTACTGAAGAGTATCCCAACATGAATCCCTCATCTTCTTTAGCATTAAAAGCGGTCAGATAAACATTTCCATTGTTATGAATAAAACATTTATACCCAAATATCTTAAAATAAGAAACTCTGGGAATTCTCCCATAATATAGCTCATGGGGAGTTTTATCAAAACGTTTGGGGAGTTTTATCAAAACGTTTGTTGATTATTGACCGATTTTGTGTATACCAAGAAGTGTTTATGGCTTCCGCCCAAAACATCTGAGGAACGTTTGATTCAGCTATCATAGATCTCGATGTTTCCTTTAGAGTTCTCACTCTTCTCTCAGCAATGTCGTTTTGTTGTGGAGTCTTGGCACTAGACAACTCGTGCCTAATTCCAGTCTCCTCGAGATAAGATGTTAGGTATCTGTTAGTGATCTCATTTCCCTGGTCACTTCTAATTCATGCAATATTCAAAGATTTCTGATTCTGAATTCCTTTAAATATTCTAATCAAGTTTTCAGCAGTTTTATCCTTTGATGGAAAAATGCAATCCATGTAAATCGAGAAAAATCATCAATAACAATTAGGGTAAATCTCATTCCTCCTATACTTTTTACATGAATTAGACTAAACAGATCCATATGTAAGAGTTCTAGGCAACGGCTGGATTGTGATTTCCTTTTACTTTTGAAACGATGATCTGCCCTATTTACCTTACTAACAAGCAGTGCAAATCTTGTCCTTAGAAAACTGATGTTTGGGCAAACCAATAACTAAATTGTTTGAACAAATGTTATTAATGGTTTTAAAATTCAAATGGTTCAATCTTTTATGCCATAACCATTTCTGGTCATTCTTGGCAATCATGCACATAGGATCAGAAGATTCTTTTTGCCAATTCATTTTATATGAGTTTCCTACTCTACTGCTAGTTAACAAAGTATTTCCGTCTTGGTCTTTAACTAGACATGCATGAGTTTGAAAATCAACTGACAAACTATTATCACATATTTGAATGATACTAATCAAGTTATAGCATAGATTGTCAACAAGTAGCACGTCATTGATGGTTAGGTTACCATGGATAATCTTACCCTTACCCATGGTCTTACCCTTCTTGTTATCATCAAAGGTAATCTTAGGTCCAAAGAAATCTGATATATCGGTAAGAAGTCGTATGTTTCCTGTCATATGCCTGGAACATCCGATATCAAGATACCATACAGACTCCTCCAGCCCATCGTTTAGTTGTACATACACAAAACAATATTTACAATCTTTTGGTACCCACATTCAATTGGGTCCTCGGTCAATCAGTCCCTTAGGAATCCATATTTGAGTTATTTTGATGGATTTCCCATTTTGTGTGGTAATTAATGCGTATGTTTTCGACTTAGCATACGACTTTCTGTTAGTCACTGATCCCTTAGCTTTTGAAGAAGACTTTCTTTTAAAACTCCTTGACTTTGAGTCAGGTTTTAGACTGCCAGACTTGTTTGCTGCTTCTAATCTATTCTTCATCCAGCTAATAATCAGCGGAACATAAATGATTTCATTCTTAAAAGCTACTTCTTCATGAATGAGATCAGATTCACGGTTAGTCAAACTTCCCTTAACGAAGCTTATTGTCTTAAGCTTGTTATTTGCTAAGTTTGACATTTTACAGGACATGTTAGGGTCATCACTGTCAAATCCTAGACCCGATCTAGATCCAGCAGGTTTTAACATGCTGATCTGATGTTTGACAGCATCTCCGGACCTTGTCCATGCACTGACAACATAGTTTAACCTCTTGTTTTCAGATGAAAGAATTTGAATCTGCTATTTGAGAATTTCATTCTCAGATGAGATCTCTACTATGTTTTCGTCAAAAATATTTGATTCAGATTCTTTGTTAGAAGAAAAAACAGTTGATTCATACTTTACTTTCATTTCATAAAAGGAGTTAGTTAACTTTTTGTACTCAATGGCCATTTCATTGAGTGCATTGGTTAACTCCTCGTTTGTAAATTCTGGGATAGAGATATCATTTACCTGGGATTGGTCATCTGCCATCAAGCATGTAACATCTTCAGTCTCTCTTCCAGCAGGGGACTCCTCTGAGTCGCTATCAGCCCATTTGGATTTGTTTTCAACGCACATAAAAACTTTATGATCTTTCTTTGCTTGGGCGTTTCTACCATAGATCTGAGTAAGCTTATCCCATATCTCTTTAGCAGAGGAACAAGACATGATTTTATGGAACATGTTCATGTTGATCGACTGATACAGAATGTTCCTAACAACATTATCCAGGTTGTTGGTCATCTTGTCTTCAGTGGTCCACTCACTTCTTGGTTTCAAAATCTTTTTGGGGCTATCAGTAGTGACGCTCCACATATCACATTCAAGGGCAGCCAAGTTAACTTGCATTCTAATCATCCAGTATTCACGGTTGTCTCTTGACAGAATAGGGATCTCATTAATGATAGACATGATTCAGAATTTTTGAGCTTGAGAATAAAAACAGAGCTCTGATACCAATTGATAGTATCGGCTTTATCAATAGAGACGGGGGTCTGGCGATTGATGAAGGCTTATGAAAAACAGTTTGAAAGAAATCTTGTTAGGGATTTAATTCACTTTCTATTCAACGCAAACCCTTGTAAACACTTGAAACAGAATCAAGTGCGGAATGTTTACTTGGGTTTGAAGCTTAAGATGAAAAATGAGAAGATGACTGAAAGGAACAACACAACAATTTGTTTATGGATGTTCGGAGCAAACTCTCCTACGTCACCCCTTCTTCCAACCACCGGAAGGATTCACTATAATATGACTTGAATCAAATACAGTTTGCACACACTTAGCTCACTGTGAAATAGAACACACTCTGTTCAACTTACAAGATGAAGAATATCACTCAGCTAAATGATGCTTTGATTCTAACTCTCTCTTGATTAACACACAGTACAATCAGGAAAGCAGCTAACAGTTTCTGGATGTTCAAAGGCTTGATTTCTCAATAAACAAGATGATCGACTAATTTCTCTCTCTGTAATTCCGTCCGACATGTTATCCGTTGTCCTTTAGAATCTTTAAATATGCACAGGTACCAATGGTCGAATTTTCATAATGATACGTGGCACTCTTCCATTGGAACGACTCCATAGTACACAGTAGACTCTGAATACAAGGATCGTGGCCATACACAACAGATAGTGCACCGAATATTCCTCAGAGATTTACCTACAAAATAAGTAGTGGGAAGGATATTCTCTTACGTGTCATTTGATAATTGGTTGCATCGGGCTGTCCTACTAATCTTCACTAGAAAGTGGAGCAGGAGTAGCGTACAGTTGTAGCACATGGGTAGGCGGGTGCTAGCTTCAAGCAACTACTTAAGCAAGCATATTAGACGTATTTCAATTAGACGACCTCGTCTAATGAAATCAAATGTCCCCGTCTAATAACATATTCCATTAGACCACCTGGTCTAACGGGATTAGACTTACGTCTAATTATAATCACTTCAGACTAATCTGTAGGAGTTAGACTGCACATCTAACTTTCTCTTTCTATTAGACTGAATGTCTAACTCCATGAGTTAGACTGCCCGTCTAATTACGGTTCTACTTCAGACATGTCTGAAGGAGTTAGACTGCACGTCTAACATTCACAATTTATTAGACTTGCACGTCTAACTCCATGAGTTAGACTGCACGTCTAATTCCGTTCATTAGACTCCACGTCTAACTCCGCTGAGTTAGACTACACGTCTAACTTCGCTGATTTAGATTGCACGTCTAACTCCGCTGAGTTAGGTTGCATGTCTAATTACGTTCCATTAGACTGCACGTCTAACTCCGCTGAGTTAGACTGCATGTCTAATTCCGTTCTATTAGACTACACGTCTAACTCCGCTGAGTTGGACTGCACGTCTAATTCTGAATCCATTAACTGCACGTCTAACTCCATTGAGTTAGACTACACGTCTAATTTTTAATACATTAGACTACACGTCTAACTCCGGTGAGTTAGACTGCACGTCTAATTCTGAATCCATTAGACTGCACATCTAACTCCACTAAGTTAGACTGCACGTCTAATTACGGATTCATTAGACTTCACGTCTAATTTCATGAGTTAGACTGCACGTCTAATTACGGAGTCTATTAGATTGCACGTATAACACTACTTAATTAGACTACACGTCTAGCTTCGCTATTTAGACTACACGTCTAACTTAGTGAGTCTAATGCCAAATCGGTCTAATGAACCTCATTATAACCAAGTCTTATGAAATCTGACTTCGATACACCTGCATCAAAGACAATTAGACGTATATATAATCCATTCATCATTTCATCATCAAAATTATAATAGTCAAACTATTTCAACACTTAGTCAAAATAATTTGACCCAACAACGTCTAATGCATTGCTTTATCAGTCGTCTGAAAAAAGCATTTGTCTAACCACGATCATTCTGAAGTCTACTCCCCTTACTTTTGTGCAGTCTGACAAGCCAGTTAATTCTATTCAATTAATAAATGCCACGTATATCTCTCAAATATACATTTCCAGTAGAAGACAAAATCAGAGGATATTTGGCACACTAACTGTTCGGTAAGGTAGGGCCACGATCAAATTACTCAAAGTCTGTTGTACTCTCGTACTATAGGCGACCATCCAACGGACACATGCCACTAGTCCTAAAAGAATATTCGACCGTTGGTGTACTTCAACTATATATAGAGGCTCAAGGATAACGATCGAACTGTCTCACTGATTCGATTTAAGAAAGTTTCAAAAAGAAAGAAGAAAACATCTTTCTTACTGTCTAGTTATAATCCCACTGTAATTGCATTCTTACCATTCTTTGAGAAACTTTAGTATTATAAGTTGAATAGAGGTTGTTCTATTCAATAGAGAGTTATCTAGATTAGTGAGTTGTATTTGATTCAAAGTCTTTAGTGGATATCCTTCCGGTTGTGGAAGAAGGGGTGACATAGGAGTTTTATCTCCGAACATCCATAAAACTCCTTGTGTTCTTTACTTTCTGCCATTTGCATTCAGTTGTTTAAAGCTTCAAATCCAACTAACAGTTCCTCACTTGAATATGTTTCAAGATTTTGGAGGATTTGCGAAGAATAGAAACATATATTAATCCCTCATAGGATTATTATCGAATTGTTTATCATAAGTTTTTAACAATAGTTAGACCTTAGTCTTTATTGGTAGCACCGATTCCAACAAGTGATATCAGAGCCTCGTTTTTATATTCTCAAGCACGAACAAGAATCTAAATCATGTTTATGGACTCTACAACCAAGGTTCCCATGTTTTCAAAAGAAAACTATGTCGTGTGGAAGAAGAGAGTCCATGCTCATTTATCTGTCATAGATGATGACATGTGGCTTATCATCACCGAAGGTCCGATAAAGATTGAGAAAGACAGATCTGAGTGGACTAGTGAAGACAAGAGGAAGAACAACCTTGACAACTTGGCCATGGATATTCTGTACAAAACCCTGGATGACAACATGTTAAACTACATCATCTCATGCAACTCTGCCAAAGAAATCTGGGAGATGTTGACTCAACTCTGTGAAGGCAACAAGAAAACCAAAGAGAATATAATCACGGTTGCCACACAGCAGTTTGATAAAATCAAGATGCGTCCTAGAGAGATGATGACTAAATTTGATGGAAGGTTCAGCAGATTATCACCACTCTTTCTATCTTGGGAAAGACTTATAGCAACAAAAAGTGAAAGGATCGGTGGCACCAATAGAGATGGGGTTTGATTATTGATGACAACTTCTATAACACAGTTTGATAAAAATCCTGTTAGGGATTAAAAATCCTTTGCTAACTCTTGAAGCGATTCAAGTGCGGAAACGTTTGCTCAAGTTTGAAGCTAAGAACCAGTTCGAAAAGAGAAGATAGAATGAAAAAGATACAGCAGGTTGTTTATGGATGTTCGGAGAAAAATCTCCTATGTCACCCCTTCTTCCAACCACCTGAAGGATTCACTAAACTTCTTTGAATCAAATACAGTTTACTTGCTAGCTAACTGCTGAAACAAAATAGACTCTGTTCAACTTACAGAATATTTAAGAATATCACTCAGCTAGACAATGTTTGGATTCTATCTCTCTCTCTTGAATGTGATGTACAACATCAGTAAGCAAGTAAGCAATTCGTAAGATCGTGTGTGTGATAGGTTGTTCGTCTGTTGTCCTTGAGGATCTTTAAACAGAAGACAGGTACCAACGATCAAATATTCTTCTTTGAAATGTGGCAATCACCCATTTGAAAGCCTCTATTGTACACGAGTACAGCAGACTCTGTGCACAAAGATCGTGGCCGTACCAATCTGGTAGTGCGCCGGATATTCTTCTAGAATTGTCCTACAAAGAACAAGTAGTGGAAAGAATATTTACTTATGTTCCATTCATTCATTGGATGTAATTGGCTGTCGTACTGATCTGCATGGATCAGTGGAGCAGGAGTAGCGTACAACTAATTGATCGTGGGTAGACGGATGCTGACTTCAATCAACTACTAAAGCGAGGCATTAGACGTGCTTCGTTAGACTACCATGTCTAAGGAAGTTAGACGCCCTACGTCTAATAGTTAGATCCATTAGACCACGAAGTCTAATGGAGTTAGACGGCACGTCTAACTGCGTGTCACTTTAGAATAGTTTGAAGGAGTTAGATGCCAGCGTCTAACTTTCATTTATTAGACTGCAAGTCTAACAAAGTATCTGTTAGACTGCACGTCTAACTACGTATCAAATAGACTGCACGTCTAAAAACGTATATGTTAGACTACACGTCTAACTACGTATCTGTTAGACTACACGTTTAACTACGTATCTGTTAGACTGTACGTCTAAGTACATGTCTGTTAGACTGTACGTCTAACTACGTATCTGTTAGACTACACGTCTAACTTCTAACACATACAATAGATTTGATTCAAAACAAGTCTATCTTAGCATATTTTTATGCACCTGCACAAAAACAATTAGACGGTTTATCTTCATTCTTATTTAAGTTTTACACAAGTTCATCATTAAAATAACGTTAGTCAAAATAATTTGACCCAACAAAGAGGTTGCAATCAAAGTCATGCGTGTTCTGCCCAGGGAGTGGGATATCAAGACGATGGCGATGAGGGAGTAAAAAGATCTCAAGAAGATGGAGTTCTTTCACTTGTTAGCCGATCTGAAAGCCTATGAGTTTGAGATAAACTCTAGGAATGAAGAGGATCTTTCCACATCGGCTATTGCATCTAAAGCGTTAGTGACTACCAAGGAGCCACCTGCTTCCACTAATGTGAAGACTTCTGCAAAGCAGGTCAGTGGAGACGCCATGGCTCTCTTCGTGAAGAATATTGGAAAATTCATGAAGAATAGAAACTCTAACTCAAGATGTTTAAATAATAACAATGATGATAAGAATAAAAATAAGGCTAACATAAAGTGTTTTAATTGTGATAAACTAAGACACTTTAAGTCAGAGTGTAGGAAGCCAAAATGAGATGAAAAGAAGAAGGACAACCAAAAAGAGTTGAAAGCTCCCATGGAGGCTGATAGTAGAGCCAAGTGGGCCCAAACCGACTCAAATGATTCATCATCCAGTGATAGTGATGATGAAGAGGTCACTTGCTTCATGGAAAAAGAAGAAGAAGACTTTGAGGTACAACATGTTAGCTGCATGGAGGAATTTAGAACCATACTCTTATAAGAATATGCTTAGCATGTGGCAGATGTGTTCGCAAGGCCACTCCCTAGACTAAGTCTTCTTTCCTTCAAATGTTTTTGGTCTTGTAGACCTCAAAATTATTTAGTTATTACAAAATGCACAAATTGAAGGGAAAATTATTGATGTTTAAAATAATTAAACAGGCTTATAAAGACGGAGGTCTCAATTGATCTAATTAAATCATTCGTCTAAAGGAGCTACGTACATAGACAAATTCTTGCTTAAGCAACTTGAAAATTAAGTCTGGTTAGACGTCTACTTGTTAGACAGACGTCTAAAGCGCCTATAGACGCGCGTAGTTAGACGTCGTCTGAACAGACATCTAAAGCACATGTAGACGTGCGTAGTTATACACCGTCTAAACAGATGTCTACCCAAATTATACGTGAGGAATGCGGATGGCATGTTAGACGTCTAACTACGGGTGCCTTTAGACGTCTAAATATGCGATGTCCTCTAATTTTCCTGCTTAAATAGTAAAACAATCATTTTCTAAATTCGAATAACTTGAAGACACATGTCTTTCAATGTTAAGAAAATGACTAATATACCCTACAGTTAATTACTTCACGATTTTGTAATTACTAAGAATTTGGTAAAAGTCCAGTTAATGATGACTACTTTTGGGAAAAGGCTTCTAAAAAATTTAATGACGGTTTTATTTTAAATAACACAGATTGAACACGTGACTGTTCAAATTCTATGTAAGGACATCTTGCATGCCGAAAGGATTTTTACACTATTTGTAATCATAAAACCCTTGTTTGATCTCTTCCTTCTCTCTAAAAGAAATTCAGATCTTGTCTGTCTAATCTTCCTTTATTCAAGATAACTGCTAAGAAAATTACCTCTCTCTCACATCATCTTGCAGGTAGATGTTGATTCAGTCTACACCCTTGAAAAACAAGATGTTGTGGAGATGTTCAAATCTGTAGAGGCATTTGGCCTTAGAAAATTTCTTGGTGGTCCTTTTAATATATATGAAGAAGAAGTCCGTGAGTTCTTCAAAATAGGGAAGGTGCTTGAAGATTTCGTCGAGGCAACGGTGAACGGATCAAATGTTTCCATCTCTGAATCCATTTTTTGCGAGTTCTTCGAGCTTCCCTCTGAGGGTCATACCTTTGATATTGTGATTCCGGCTAAGATTATCGCAAACATACAGATCACTTTCTCAAACAACGGTAGTCCGATCAACATAAATGGGAAGAAGAAAGCATTAAAGCCCCATTTCATAATTCTGAATGACGTTGTAGCGAAGACGCTTAAATCTAGGATAGGGTCTTTCGATCTTTACACCCAAGACATGTTTGATTACTTGGTGGCTATAACTAGAGGAATGTCAGTCATCTGGGCATATACTTTGTTATCAACTCTCTAACTGATGGTATCTCAATCAAGCAAGCAAAGTGCGAGCTTTTCAGTCTAACACAGCTGGCTCTTTGAGCATTAGGGCGTTCTCATGGGCAGGGGTGCGGTTTTTAACCCTACTGAATCTTTACTGATATCTCAATAGGGAGCACCTTAGCAAGGATGAAAATATCTAAGGAAATCATGTATCCTCCAGTCAACAGACGAGTGGTCAATCGGTCACTCGGTCCAAGAGACCAACGACTTCAAGCCGCATGACGAGTGCTAAGAGGGCTAAATCTTCAGCCATGAAGTCCACTGCAAGCTACAATAGCCAAAAGAGGGCGTCTATTAGGAACTTGGGAGTAGTCGACTCCATCCCTGAAAAGGCAAAACAGGGAAGTACCCCTATTTCTGTTGTCCTTATTTATTCTCTCTCGCCATCACCATCAGCCAGCACAATGAAGAAGTGGGATAAGTCATCTTCTCATGTTGCTGATCAGACTAAGGCGTCTAATATTTCCAAAAAGTCATCTAAGGTAACCTCCTCTTCTCCCATGTCCGTAGTGCCAAAATATCGTAGTTCCAATGGTGGAACAAGCTGAAGGACCGACTATTGAGCTAGTTGGTCAAAATAATGAATCTATTAACAGGGAAAACTCGTTTGCTTTCCTTGATGAACCAGTAACTATAGATGTTACTGGTAATATTAACTTTACAGTTGAAACAAAACATGTAGAAGTTCTTATGTCTACTGTTGTTGCATACGAACAAGCACCTATTCTTACAGATGTCACGCGTCTATTGCTAAGACAAATTCTGATACACTGGTTCAGAAAGGAACGGGTATTGTTACTGAGCCTCTAGAAGGTGCGTTTCAAAAAGTCCATTTTCTTTCGAAATATTAGGAGCACCTAGAGGGGGCCTCAGGAATCACTTTCAGAGAACTAGCGTCTGTTCCCAAACCTATTGAAGTAGAAGGTAAAGGTAAAGGTATGGCTGAGGATGTTCCGGAAAACATATCTAAAGCCAATGTAATCTACAATCTCATCATGGAGGATGTTGAAGTAAAAGTTGCTGAGAAGATCGAAGCCTTTGACACTTGAATGAGTTACCGACTCTATTCAAAATTTGATGAAATTATCTATAGCAAGCAGATTGTAACTGAATGGAAAGAACCGGTGATAATGGAGAAGTGCATTCTCAAGTTGGCAAAACATCAAATGTCCATGAGGCACTTAAAATGAGAGAATTCATTGTAGCAAACGCGATGGGGAATTCTCTCTTTCCTCTACTCAAGGCAAGGAAATAAAATTTCAACCCCCATTGATAGGGACGCTAATTTAGAGCAAAAGGATCTTAAACGCCTTGATCTGCTCATGGAAGCCTATTAGCTCTACGCCTTGATCAGTATGTTCGCGGTACTGGGTCATACAGATTTGACATCTTTAGGTCTGTATCATTTGAAGTAATTCTCAATTGTCAAGATGAAGAGGAGTCATTCATCCATATCAATGACATTCCTTCTCTCACAAGGAAATCATCGTCCTTTAACTAAAGCTGAACAGACACCGCCTCATTCTGAGACTCGTTAGGATCCCCTAATCCTCTATGTAGAGAAAGTAGCTAGCCCAAAGACTAAGCAGATGCCTATCATTCAGAAAGAAACGCCCGATGTTCCTCCTTCTTCCGAACAAAGAAAGTCTCCATCAGTTGAGGGAGAACTCTCAGAGACTTTTGAACAGGCACCGGGTTCACATGTTTGGGGGGAACTTTTGAAGCCTTTTGATCAAGAGAAGACTTTATCTACTAAGGGGGAACATTCTCGAAGAGCTTCGGACTCTAAAAAAGCTAAGTCCTCCTCTTTATCAGAATAAAGAATGTCCCCTCCTCCAATATCTAGTCACATATCTCCCGTGAGGTTAGCCGATTCTCTTCATGAACACTTTTGTGAAGATACTCCTCAAACTAGGAATATTTTAGGCTTTGCTAATCAGCTAGATGGTGAGATCCAAGACGATAGGAATAACTCTGGGACTATGAAGGATGCTCCTCCAAGACCCACTCAGGATAAAAAAACAGAGAAATCAATTCAGGTAAATCTGAATGTCGCCCCATTTGCTCCGTTCCAGTACACTCTCATGTTCCGCACTTGAATCTGTTTCAAGAGTATGGAGGATTTGCGAAGAATAGAAACATATATTAATCCCTCACAGGATTATTATCGAATAATTTATCATAAGTTGTTAATAATAGTTAGACCATAGTCTCTATTGGTAGCACCGATTCCAATAGATATTTTTTTAAAAGATTAACAAATTGATATATCCACGATATACTTACATGTTGAAGGTTAGAGATTATATTTACACAGATACTTTAATCCAAAATAAGTCCTAAGCTTGGATTGAGGATATACTTATTGTTTTAGATTACTTTTGATGAATATATCTAAAGAAAACTTCCACATTATGCTCCATTTATCAACATATGTTTTACAAATTATTTGTTTTTATTAATGGAAGTTTTGATAATTTTATCTCGTAACAACTGAACATAAATATTATATTAATAAAAAAAATAATTATAGAAAATATAATAAATTATTAAGTAAAATGAAGAAAAACCTTCTCGTACTCCGAGGCCTGTACAATCACAGTTCCCTTAAACATAGTTTCATCATCTCCCATTTATGTTGGAGAGTTTCGTCGGTGACTATAATGGTTTAGCACAAAAAAAATACTACAACAACGAACTAGAAAAAAATACTTGAATCACAATCACTGGGTTTTACATAGAAATGGTGTAGTCAAAAAACTCGAAGAACACTCACAAAGATAAGGAAAGACTTTTAAAATTCTAAAGTGATAAAATAATAAGATGATGTGTAGAAATAAATTAGAGTGAAGAGATATATATAGATGGAAATTAAACTTAAAACCATTCAACAATTCTTTAATCCAACGACCATTAATCTATAAATCCAATAGTTAACCTTGTTTTCCTCTTCATTTCATTGACATTTCCTCTTCATTAGGAGAATGAAAGTTACATAGGTTATAACAAGAAGTATTTTATAGTTACAATAGAAATTAACAAAATTAGTTAATACCTCATTCAAGGAATTAATGTTAATTATAATAATTAACAAATTCATTTCCATTTGGATTAAATTATAACTTAATTCACATTTTAATTTAGTGTGTTCATTTGAATTAAATTTCCCATTAATTCACATTTTAATTTAGTATGAATTTCATTGGATTAAATTTCACCAATAATTTACATTTGAATTTTGTTTGAATTTCATTTGGATCAAATTTTATCATTAATACACATTTGAATTTAGTGTGAATTTCATTTGGATTAAATTACCATTAATTTATATTTGAATTTGGTGTGAATTTCATTTTAGTAAATTGTCATTTCCATTTAATTAATAGAATTACATTAATTCAAAAATCCACACATCAATGGAAATTGAAAGATTAATTCGGTGAAAGGTTCAACAGTTGAATATAACATAGGATAGATATGTGTAACCCTTTGAACCTTCCCTTATGAAAGTATATAACTTTATTAGTCGATTAGTAGATTCAATGTTCTTGAACTATTCTGACTTTTTTGTACACGATTACACACTTTCACATAGAATTCTTCTTTATACATATCAGTTCTCGTGATTATGTTCGTTTTGGCCATGAACACTTGTTTGGTTTAATGAAAAGGTATAAAATTGAGTCGGGCAATTCTTTTGAAGCGGCCCCACTGATCTCTTTGTTCACAAATAATCATTAAAAGCATGTGTTCTTATAATTTCCCAAAATACTATTTTATCGTAGGATTTTTCACCCATAGCAATCTACAAAGTTTAACATAATTAAGTTGTCCCATTGAACCTAGTTCTTGTGATCTCCAGTCATCATAGATTGAGTTTCCCTTCATACTAACTTATTGTAGGCTTAAGTCTCATTCCTTGTGAGGACTTTAACACCAACTCTCTATTTAACTCTTTGGTAAGCGAATCCAAAATATTATCTTTTGGTTTTTAGTAATCAATTGACATAATTCTAATAGAGAGCAATTGTTTAATAGTATTATGTCTACGATGGATATGTCTAGACATACCATTATACATATGGATCTTAGCTCGTCCGATCGTAGATTGAATATCATAGGGAAATTACTGATACGAGCTTAGACCACATTAAAATATCTTCTAAGAATAGACGTATTTATTCATCTTCTTCACCACACTTGTCAAGAGCTATAAATTCAGATTCCATCGTAGATCTAGTAATAACAGTTTTTCTAGAAGATTTCCATGGTATATATGCACCTCCAAGTGTAAATGCATATCCACTTGTTGACTTAGAGTTTTTCATATCTAAAATTCAATTAGAATTAATACATCCTTCAATAACTATAGGATGTCTCGTGTAGTACATACCATAATCACGAGTATCTCTCAAATATCTAAGTAATCGTACAATGACTTTCCAATTTTTATTACCCGGATTACTCGTGTATCTACTTAGTTTGCTTACTATATAGGTTATGTCTGGTCTTGTACAACGCATTAAGTACATTTAATAATCAGTTATTCGAGAATAATCTAATTGAGAAATACTCTCTCCATGATTCTTAGATTTATGTTGACAAGATCTATTGTAGTCTTAGCCAATGCAGAATCACCCTTGTTAAAATTTTCAAGTATCTTATCCATATAATGTGATTGACTTAGAACTATCCATTTTGATGTTCTAATCAATTTGATTCCAAGAATCACATCATCCAATCCCATATATTTGATGTCAAAATTTGAATTTAACATATCTTTAGTGGATTTAACCATTTATCATTATTTCCAATGATAAATATGTCTGATTAAAGCGAATGAAAGAAGCTCATCTACATAAAGACATAAAATGATGTAACCATTTTGTGTCTTTAATATAAATATATTTGTCACATTCATTAATTTTGAATCCACTTGAGATCATAGTATGATCAAATGTCTCATGTCATTTTTTTGGAGCTTATTTTAAGCAATAAAAAGACTTAGCCAATTTACAAATGTTATTTTCTTGTCCTTGAGAAGAAAACTCATGAGGTTGATCTATGTAAATTTCTTATTCCAAGTCTTCATTTAATAAAATTGTTTTTACGTCCATTTGATAAACTTCTAGATTGTGCAAAAAACAATCACAAGTATCAATTGAATTGAAATTATTATCATAACCAGAGAATATGTATCAAAATAATCAAGATTTTCTCGTTGGCGATATCCTTTTACCACCAGTCTTGCCTTATATTTATCAATTGATCCATAAATTTTCATTTTCCATTTGAAAATTCATCGGCAACCCAGTGGTTTATTTCCCGGAGGTAGATCCACTAGTTTCCACGTATAATTTTACAAGATATATTTTATCTCACTATTAATTGACTCTTTTAATTGTGGCTCTTCAGACGAGGTAATTGCGTCATTATACGTTTGATGTTCATTTTCCATCATAAAAGTAATAAAATCTAGACCAAATGATTTTTCCTTTCTAGCTAGTATACTTCGTCTAAGTTCAACCTCAACTTCATTTTCCTTTTCTTGTTCATCTAGTTCAAAAATCATTTTGGAGAACACGATTATTCAATTAGACTTATATGTAAGTACATGTTTAAATAATCATTCATTTCTCAATTCCATTATTGTATTTTGATGAATATGTGGAATGTCCAATTAATTACAAGAAAACAATAATCACTATTGTTATGTTAGGGATTAATTTCACTTTTTTAATCTTCGCAAACCTTCACAAACTCTTGAAACGATTCAAGTGTGGAACTGTTTTTTAGGTTTGAAGCTTTAAACCAATGAGAGATGAAAGATAGAAGGTAAAGAACAAAGCAAGTTGTTTATGGATGTTCGGAAAAAACTCTTCTACTTCACTCCTTCTTCCGACAATCGAAAGGATTTCACTATATACTTCTTTGAATCAAATACAAAATACTGATCTAGCTAAACACTATGTTGAACATAACACCATTTGTTCAACTTACAATATTAAGAACAATATTCACTCAGCTAGACAGTTTTTTTTATTCCCTCTCTTTTGAACTTGAAAGATGATAGATAGCTGTAAGTGAAAGAGTAAGCTTGTGAGATTGTAGAAAATGAGCAAAGTAACCAGTGATTTAGTCGTTGTCCTTGAGTATCTATTTGTAGTAGAAGGACACCAACGGTCGAATCTTCTTCATGGACACGTGGGAAACATCCATTGGAAAGCCCCCATAGTATAAGAGTACAGCAGACTATGTGCTCATGGATCGTGGCCGTACTGAACGGTAGTGCGCCGGATATCCTTCTTGAACTATACTGAACAAGTAGTGGGAAGAATATTTGCATACATGGCGTTCATTCATATTATGCCAATAGATGGCATACTGGATTGCAAGGAAGAGTGGAGCAGGAGTACCGTACAGCTAGTTGATCATGGGTACGTATGCTGACTTCAACAGCTGCTAAAGCGAGGCATTAGACGTGCTCCATTAGACTGTCAAGTCTAAGGGGTTAGACGTCAGCGTCTAACAGCGAGTTCTATTAGACCACCAAGTCTAATAGAGTTAGAGTGCAACGTCTAACTTCGTATCACTTCAGACTTATCTGAAGAAGTTAGACGCCAACGTCTAACTACGTTTCCCATTAAAATACCAAGTCTAATGGAGTTAGACTACAACGTCTAACTACGTATTTGTTAGACTTGCACGTCTAACTACGTATCTATTAGACTTGCACGTCTAACTACGTATCTGTTAGACTTGCACGTCTAACTACATATCTTTTAGACTTGCACGTCTAAATACGTATCTGTTAGACTTGCACGTCTAACTACGTATCTGTTAGACTTGCACGTCTAACTCCGTATCTGTTATACTTGCACGTCTAACTACGTATATGTTAGACTTGCACGTCTAACTACGTAACTGTTAGACTTGCACGTCTAACTACGTATCTGTTAGACTTGCACGTCTAACTACGTATCACGTCTAATTAGCCTACTTAAACCACGTCTAAGTTAGCCAATTCTGATGCACCTGCACAAAAACAATTAGACGACTTAGCTTCTTTCATATTTAAACATTATCAAAACTTATTTTTTTAATATTTCATAATTTCTAAGTTAATTAATTCTTTACTTAGTTCTTCTCAACAATTTCTTCTAAGTTAATTAACTCTTTACTTAATTTTTCCCAACAATTTCCCCCTTTTTGATCATTTAAACTAAATTATCAAAACCAGGTGAGTTCATGAGTTAATCCGAAAAAACATTCCCTTTTTATGATGTTAAAACTATGCAATCATAATAAAGCAATGTAAACACCCATCAAATACGATAGAGATTACCAAAATATTCCGACATAAGTTTTAAAATGAGATAAGCAAAGAAAGAGATTTATGGTCCTTCCCTTTTCACATTTGCATCTGCCTTGCCTTCATTTAGAGAATCGTCAATTAGGAGGTTGCGAAATTGAGTGACAACACTTCGGCCGCCTCCACCTCCACCGCTTATGTTGCTTCCTCCACCTTTACCTTTATTTGCTGGTCTGCATTCTCCTTCAATATCCTCATCAACAACTTTGCGTTTAGATCGGGTTCCTCTAGCAGCTCCACCTCTTGAGCTACCCCCTCTAGAGCTACCTTCCCCCTTTTTAACATTATCAACTTCAACAGCAGTAGGAACTTTAATAAGGGTTCTTTCTTTAGCAGCAATAGCCTCTACCACTTCAATAGCCTGAATAGAGTTTGCAAGAGAGTCATCATGCTCCATTCTCCTACTTCTTCTCTATTCATTGAGTTGGATACTTCCATCATTTGAGCTCGAAGGAGATCCATTGCAGATATGACGACTTGATGAAGTTCCAAGGAGAAAGCCTTTGACTCAGCATGCTGCTCTTTTTGACGATTAAAGAAATTTTTCTCAAACTTGTTGTACTTAGTATTTGTAATGTTGACTTCATACGTGTTTTTATGCATGGTCTTCTCCAATTCTGTTTGAATGGCAAGGAAGGAATACATCTCTTTCTGGCTTGACACTAAGACTTTTTCAAGATTGACCAATCTGGACTGCATGTCCATCATATTCTGCTTGATGGAATTTATCGCATCCAACATTGTAGTACATAAGTTTGCTTCTTCGGGAAAAATCTCTTCGGAAGAATGAACAGCTGAGGACACATCTTGAGAGTAAGCCGTAGCATTTCGAATTGGACTTACATGCGTATTTACTTATAAAGAATACTCAGGTTCTTTATCTTGGGAATGAAAAGAGGGAGCCTTGGACGCATCCTTAGACTGCTCTTGATCATTAAGAATGTCAGCGCATACTTGGTGAATTCCTCATGAAATATCCTCAAAATGTCTATCATTGTTCTGACAGGAGATGATCGAGGAACATAAGAGCCTGGGATGAAGCATTCTTCCAAAGGAATACCTTCTGAAGAATCTTCTTTATCATCTTGTTCCCCCTCAGTAGAGGGAATTTCTTCGAAATCAAATTCCTTCAAAGGTTCCCCCTTTGCTTCTAATTCAATAGGTTGATCAGCAATCTTAGTTGATTCTTCTTCTCCCACCGGAGGTTCTTCTTCATTAAGATTAGGAGGAGCCACATCAGATGTCTCCTTTTGTTGAATAGGCGATTGAAAGTCTTTAGCAAAAACCTATTCTTCTTCTTCTTCTAATCCAATATCTGTTTGAATCAAGACCGGAGTTTGTTCAACAATTTGTTGGGCCAAAAGTCGTTTCTCTTTAAAAGATACGTTGGTTAGCTTAATGAGATGGGAAGCAACCTGCTCATCTTCCTCGAAAGTAGATTGATCAGCTTCAAAGATTTCCATTGGGTCGTCTTCATTGAATGAATTATGAAATAGACTCAACCTAGAAGACTCTATTCCGTGAACCTGTTGGAGGACTTTTAAACAATAGTTACTCATGATGAGGTCCAACCTCTTCAAAGCATTCTGCTCTGCAGGAGCATCCATGTCGAGCGAGTTAAAGTTGGTCTTTCTCTTCTCAATCATGGGAAGAAGGATATGTCCTATGATGTTAACCACCACCAGTTCTTTTCGTTTGAAGGCTTCAAAAACTACATCAGTTTTAGCCCATCTGAGATTCACTTCTCAGCCTTTATTATATTCTTACATTCTTTCATGATCTCCTTCTCTAAGAACATCTCATCAAATTGAGTTTCTAATATGTAGTTCACCCAAGTATCAAAGATGTTGATTTTCTCAACAGCCTTCATTTCCACTTGCTCCATCACAAGGTTGATGATATAGTTAGCTTCAGAAATCTTCTCCGGAGATTTTGAAGTAATCCCCTTTCCCTTTCCCAGAACCACAACTGGTTTAAGAGTTGGCAAAGGTTCTCGAATAATAATTCCTAGAGCTCCCCTTGTTACTCTCATAATTTTGAAAGGGGACAAATGCTTCGAAAAGACCCCTTCTAGAAGAATGACAAAACGCCCTTTCCTATAACAGCAGATTGTTTTTCAACAATCTTAATAGCGTGAGGCTCAACAATCGGCATAGTAGGACCCTACTCAGATGATACAACATCGTGAATTTGAGCAATAACCTGCTCTATTTCAGTGGTAGTTTCAATATTACCAGCAACCTCAAAAGCTGCTGACACTTTGGGGAGGACAGGCGACGAGACCCTGTCAACATTTTTAATAGTTGGACCGAGTGGCTCAATAGTCGGCCCTACATCTTGTTCCATCACAGGAACAACACTAATAGGCACAGAGACTAGGGAGAGGGAGGAACTTACCTTAGTGGATTTCTTAGACGCCTTCGACGCCTTCTTCTGATCGAAAACAGGATTAGATGACTTAGCCAGTTTCTTCAACGGGTTAGGGGATGGAGAGAGTGACAAAATAGGAATGGCGACAATAGGAAGAAGACTTCTTTTTTCCCCTAGAGTCAACTACTCTAGAATCCTTCTTCAAGGAGCTCTTTTGGCTATTCGTGCTAGACTCAAACTCCATTACATATTTAGTTCGTTTTGTCCCCATAGACAGAACGGAAGCAGTCTGTCGTTTTGATCGAGTGACCGACATGCCACTTTTCTATTGGCAGGAAGAGCCAGAGACCATATCCTTTGAGAGCTTCATCCTAGCAAGAGCGCTCTTCACGGAGAAGTTAGTGTATATGCGACTTGGATTAATGGCCTCACCCTCACCTATAGAAACACCCAAATGCTTCAGAAATCGGCTGAGTAGAAACCCACACTCTCCTTGATCTTAGAATAAACCAACTCGCTCAGATTAGAGAATAGCGTGGATGCCCAGTTGACTTGAATGCCTTTTGAAATGGCTGTCATGTAGTCGAAGCGATCCTGGCTCTACAGGTCGAACGAACCTGCTTTTCCCTAAAGAGCCTACTGTCACGGGCTAACTTTCGAATGCTTGATTTTCCTCGACCCGTGCGGTCCTAGATTAGTATTGCCACAATGCTAACTAGTCAACCTGTTTGAAAGTGCAAGAAGGAAACTTTAGAGTGAGAGTGAGAGCTTGGAGAATAAGATTGTATTCAATTACTTGGTGCTTGGCTTAATGACCATGGCTTGTTTATATACAAGGGAGGAGATCATTCTAGATACTCCTTTATCCTAGGTCTTTCTAGAGACTTCTAATATTTAATTACATTTAGCAAGTCCTAGAGAATTCTAGAGACATCTTCCTACTTATTTACATTAAGGACTTCCTAGATAATTCTAGAGAATTCCTTGGGAAGGAAAGACCTGGGTACTTCTAGAATGTTCTAGAGAACTTTCTAGATATTTCTCTTTAGTGGGCTGATTTTTACATCCAACTCAAGTGGGCCGTGACATGCTCCCCCACCTAAGTCGTGGACGTCCTCGTCTCGACCTTGGACCGGTACTCTTCGATCTTGTGCTTGAATTGCCATAAGTGATCTTCACTTTCCCAGCTACTCTCGGCATCTGGTAGGCCTTTCCATCGTACGAAGTACTCGGTGTAAGGTGGAACGCCCCTCCTTCTAACCTCCCTATGGGATATGATTTCTTCAATGTCTTTGTTGAAGGAGATGGTAACGGTAGTCGCTGCCCGATTTGATACTCCCCGTCCGACATCCTCTTCGTCTTTGTGGAATGGCTTGAGTTTGCTCACATGGAATACCGAATGGATTTTTAGTTTTGGTGCCAAATCCAGCTGATAGGAGACATTACCTACACGCCGCACAATTTCAAACGGCCCCTCGTATCTTCGCACTAGCTCCTTGTGCACGGACCGGAGTGACTTAAATTGTTGCGGGAGTAATTTCACCATTACTCGGTCTCCCTTCTTGAACTCGACTGCCCGCCTCTTTAGATCCGCCCATTTCTTCATCTTCTTTGTTGCTTTATCTATAGACGCCCGAGCAAGATCCGCTTCCTCCTCGAAGGATTTAGCGAATGTGAAGGCAGCCGGACTTTGACCCACGTATCTTGTGGCCAAATTATGTGGAGTGGATGGTTGTATCCCCATCACGAGTTCGAACGGACTTCGTCCGGTCGACTCACTTTTCTGTAAGTTGTACGAAAATTGCGTCGTATCCAAAAGCTTCGCCCAATCTCTTTGGTTGGCGCTCACGTAGTGCCTCAAGTACAACTCCAACAAGGCATTGACTCTTTCGGTCTGCCCATCGGTTTGGGGATGGAAGCTGGTCGAGAATGCTAGATTGGTCCCCAATAACTTGAACAGCTCGGACCAAAACTTCTCGGTGAAGTGGGGATCCCGGTCGCTCACGATCGTCTTTGGAACTCCCCAATATTTCACGATGTTCTTTAAGAACAGCTTGGCCGTTTCGACGGCTGTGACATCGGGTGGTGCCGGAATGAAGGTGCCATACTTAGAGAATCGGACTTTGGAAGCGTTGTGATATAGTCCATTGAAACACTTTCGAATGGATATTCCGGCACTGGTAATGGTTGGAGTAATCCGCCCGGTTGTTGCTGCTCAACCTTGTCTTGTTTGCACACAAGACATGTTCGCACGTATGCCTCCACGTCTTCCCGCATCCTGGGCCAGTAGTATGAATCCTCCATGAGTGCCATAGTGCGATGCATTCCAGGGTGTCCAGCCCATTTTGAATCGTGACACTCCTTTAGAACATCACATCGCAAGCTTCCCCATCTGGGCACGAACACCCGTTTCCCTTTCGTAAGGAGCAACCCGTCTTCGACCCAAAACCTCCAGGTCTTGCCACTTCGAGCAAATTCCATCATGTCATGCGCATTGGGATCTTTCTCCAGACCCTCTCGTATGTGTTCCTTTAGGTGGGTCTCGGGTTGGCTAATGGCGGCCAGCTCCGCCTTGCGGCTTAGTGCATCGGCTACGCGATTGGTTACCCCTGGCATGTACTCCAATGTGTAGTCGAACTCCGCTAGAAATTCTTGCCACCTAGCCTGCTTTGGTGTGAGCTTCTTCTGCGTCTGGAAGTAGCTAGTGGCAATGTTGTCCGTCATGACCTTGAACTTGCTCTCGAGCAAGTAGTGCCTCCATGTGCGTAGGCAATGCACGAACGCAGTCATTTCTTTCTCATGGACAGTGTATCAGCGCTCTTTGTCATTCAGCTTCTGGCTCTCGAATGTAATAGGGTGCCCCTCTTGCATCAATACACCTCAAATGGCGAAGTCAGATGCATCGGTCTGGACTTCGTATTCCTTAGTGTGGTCGGGTAGTGCTAGCACAAGTTGTTTTGTAACTTCGGCCTTGAGCCCCTCTAAGGCCTCCGCGCACCGCTCGTCCCAGCTCCATGCTCGGTCCTTCTTCAAAAGGTCGGTCAGGGGTGCAACAATCTTGGAGTACCCTTTTATAAACTTTCGGTAGTAGTTGTCCAGGCCAAGGAACGACCGAAGTTGGGGTACAGTTTTGGGCGGCTCCCATTCTCGAATGGCCTTGACCTTGGCCTCATCCATCATGATGCACTTGGACTTCACTCGATGACCCAGGAACATCACCTCATCTTGGGCGAAGGAGCTCTTTTCCAGCTTTGCGTATAACTCATTCTCGCGCAAGGCCTGGAAAACCAATCTCAAATGTTCCACGTGCTCATGCAACGTGGGTGAGTATACCACAATATCGTCAAGATAGACTACCACAAACTTATCTAAGTAAGGATGGAAGACCTTGTTCATTAGAGTGCAAAACGTGGCCGGTGCATTCGTAAGGCCAAAAGCATAACAAGGAATTCATACGATCCATACCTGGTTACCATGGCGGTCTTGGGCTCATCTCCCTTGACAATTCTCACTTGCCAATAACCGGATCGTAAGTCTATCTTCGAGAACCACTTGGCTTCTCCAAGTTGGTCGAACAACTCACCAATGAGAGGAATTGGGTACTTGTTCCGAACGGTGAGTTTGTTGAGTGCTCTATAGTCCATGCACATCCTCAGCGGCCCATCCTGTTTTTCTCGAATAGCACCGGGGCACCGTAGAGCGATTTGGATGGCTGGATCATGCCGGCGTCGAGCAGCTCCTTTAATTTCTTTTGCAACTCCTTTAACTCGGGCGGTGCCATCTGATAGGGCGTGCGAGATGGTGGCATAGCATCGGTCACCAACTCGATCTTGTGGTCCACGTCTCGTTCTGGTGGTAGTCTCCTTGGGAGTTCCTTGGGCATCACGTCTTTGAACTCCTCTAGCACCGCCTGGACCTCCTTGGGTATCTCCCATTTTCCTTTGGGATCATCCTCATCATCCACCATGGGAAAAGCCGCAAACGTCTCTTCGCAACGTTTCAGACCTCGGCTGAATTGCATCGCCGAGAGCATGCCCTTCCCCTCTGATTCTCTCTTTGCTGGTATGGCACTAGTCTTCTCGTGGTCCAAGATGATTAGAGAATCAGAGTAAGGAATAATACAAGCACGTACCTAGTCGAACCATCGCAGTCTCAACACTATGTCATAATCATCCATAGGGACTACGGTGAAAGAGACCACTCCTTTCCAGTCCCCGATCTGAGTTGGTACGCTCTTCGCCTCCCCGGCCACCGGCTTGGCTGTTGTGTTGACGGACTTGATGGTCCCCTTTGTTGGGTTGATGCTGAGACCCAACGCTTTGGCCACCCCTTCACGCATGAAGTTGTGAGTGGCACCCGTGTCGACTAGTGCTTTAACGCGCTTTCCTCCGATCAAGGCCTCCACGAACATTGAGCCCCTCTTTGTTCCCTTGACCGGTTCCACCACACTATCCTTGACCGCATTAAGCAGTTATAGGGATCCCATTTGAGTCCCTTCTTCTTCTTCCTCGGCTGGCTCGGTCCCTTGCACAGCCGCAACCTTCTTTCCTTTGAACGGGCACATAAATTTCAAATGGTTAGTAGCACCGCAAATATGACAAGCTCGCTTACCCGATTCTTCGGTTTGCTTCCACGAGTTGTTGTTTGGATGCCACTTCTTGGATGGGCGGTCTCCCCCACCTTTCTCCTTGTTCTCCTTGCTAGACTTCGGCCTATCCGTGGACACTTTCAGCTCGATCAGTCTTTCCGCGACCGCAATGGCTTCGGAAACATTCTGCACTTTGGCCCTCTAGAGCTCTAGTTGTGCCCATGTCTTCAGGCCGTTGACGAATGTGAACAGGGTCTCCTGTTCGGTGAGACTTGGCAACTCGAGCATCAGTTCTTGGAACTCCTTCACGTACTCCTTGATGGACTTGTTGTGCACGAGTTGGCTTAGTCGTTTCCGAGCTTCAAAATCCGCATTTTCTGGGAAAATTGGCGTTTGAACTCGGCCTTGAAATCTTCCCAAGTCTCCATTCGTAGTGTGCCACGTTCAATGTCTGTCTCACGCCTCCTCCACCATAGAAGCGCCATGTCTACTAGAAAGAAAGGTGCTGTATCCAAATTAGTTCGATCATCGAGTATGTTGGATGCCCGAAAGTACCTTTCCACGTTCCAAAGGAAGTCTTCAACTTCCCTTGCACTCCTCAAATCCTTACATGAAGTCGGCTTGGGAACATCCACACGATGAGGTGCCGCACCTCGAAATTCCCCTCCATTTAAGCCAATCCGGGCTTCGACCGCCTCTAGCCTTCCCATCATCTCCCTCCGGAAGGCGTTGATCATCGTTTAGAGTTCTCCCCGTACTGTCGCGAGGACCTCGTTCTGAATAGCATTGACATCACCTCGAACCACCCCATGTACTTCGTCCCGAATGCCACGATTCGAGTTGTTGATGATGCCCATGACTTCATTCTCCAATTTTTCACTTGCCTCGTCCAACGCCGCCACCTTGTCGGCCACCGAGCTGAACTCCTCGAGAGCTTCTTGATGCTCGCTCATGCTTTTCTCAAGCCGGGTCACCCGTGCTTCCATGGCAGCATTCCTCTCAACGGACCTTCCCCTCTTGGGCGCCTTGTCCTTTTGTTCGCCAGTCGGAACCTTTGTGACGTTCGATCCTGAATCCATTTCTTGCAATGTGAGTGCGGAAGTACAAAACGCTTGCTCTGATACCACTTGTCACGGGCTAACTTTCGAATGCTTGATTTTCCTCGACCCGTGCGGTCCTAGATTAGTATTGCCACAATGCTAACTAGTCAACCTGTTTGAAAGTGCAAGAAGGAAACTTTAGAGTGAGAGTGAGAGCTTGGAGAATAAGATTGTATTCAATTACTTGGTGCTTGGCTTAATGACCAAGGCTTGTTTATATACAAGGGCGGAGATCATTCTAGATACTCCTTTATCCTAGGTCTTTCTAGAGACTTCTAATATTTAATTACATTTAGCAAGTCCTAGAGAATTCTAGAGACATCTTCCTACTTATTTACATTAAGGACTTCCTAGATAATTCTAGAGAATTCCTTGGGAAGGAAAGACCTGGGTGCTTCTAGAACGTTCTAGAGAACGTTCTAGATATTTCTCTTTAGTGGGCTGATTTTTACATCCAACTCAAGTGGGCCGTGACACTTCTCTACGATGTCGTTTAACAGAATGAAATGCCGCTTTAAGGCCTTCTTCTTCCTGTTTAGCCTTATTGCAAAACCGTCGTCCAGAAAACGATCTTCATCTCCGAGATAGTTTCTGCTGGAAATGCAAGATTAAAAGTATGAACCTCCGAAGGAAGTTCAAGAAACTCCACATAGGCAAATTCATTAAAAGAGGTAGGCGTTTCGTTCACAATCGCCGTAATGGATTCTCCGACTACGTTCGCCGTCTTGAAAAACTTTCGGACTTCCTTCTCTTAGAATATGAACGGACCGCAAAGATACTTTCCGAGAGTAGAATACTCCAAGGAGCGGAACATATCAACAACGTCCTGTTGATCAAGGGTGTAAACCGATGCGAAGTCCACCTGCAAGGTGTTGTGGCCAAGAGAAATGGGTTTCTTGTTAGTCATTTAAGAAAAGATGAAGAAGATGAACATGATATTTTAGAGAGAAGTTAGAGAAAAACTAGGGTTCTTAAGAAATTAGTGAGCGTAAAAACTTTAGGCGCATGCACGATGTCCTTAAATAAAGTCTAAAAGTTCACATGACTTAACCGTCACTTTTGATAAAAAGAGGGCCCACTAATTAATGTTAGACACATTTTCCCAAAGGTAGTCATCATTAATTTAAAGGGTATATCAGTCATTTTCTTTAACCTTGAGAGACACGCGTCTTCAAGTTACTAAGAGATGACTGATTTTAATGTTTGAGTGGGAAAATAAGATGACAATGCATAAAGGACAGTTGTCCTTAATTAGTCTAAAGATAAAGCGTCTAATTGCACACGTAGTTAGACGTATTATTTGCTTCTACATTCTGGCATCTAGGTGGAATAAATGTCCAATAGACGCATGAGTCTATTAAACACAAGCGTCTAATCACATGTGTCTTATAGATGTCTGAACATCTATTAGACGTAGACGTCTAATTACGTATGAACAACACGTATTAGACGTGTGTTTGGTTATATGTGAGCGTCCATCAGCGCCAGTCTTATAGACGTCTAAACGTCTATTAGACTTCGACGTCTAACCACGTAGGTTTTAAACCAAGACAATCTGTTAGATAAAATTAGATCGGTTAAATAAAACTTAACAAAAACAAAACTCTTGTGCAGGAACAGGCAAAGGATCGAACCGGTCAAATTAAGAAACCGGTTAAGAAACTCAACCGGTCAAGTTATCAACCCGACCAAAAACCTGACCGAACAAGAAAGACAAGATCGGTCAAAACAGAAGGACAGAAACACTAGACAGTCGGTCATTTAGAAGCCAAGGAATAACCGGAAGTCATCCGGTTAACACACATAACCGACCAGCATAAAAAGATACTTCGAGTATCTGTTGAGAATGATGCCAAAGGAACAGACTGAACATTGCCATATTCATATAAGTCTGAGAAAAGTCTGCAGGCTACAGAAAACCGTCCTACAAGATCTTTCCACTTCAGGATAAATCAGAAAGGTAATTTTCCAAGTACAGACAACTGTCCAACCGACAGTTGCCATATTGAGTAAAAGACAAACCTAGCCCGTCAGGCGGCAAGTTCTGCGCCTGGTTAATTGGTTAAGTATGTTTGCGGGCTATGTACTTAACCCGCGGGGATTAGTCGCACTCCATAGGAGCAGCGGAACCCAGCGTTCTTAAAAAAAAAAAAAACCTAGCCGGTTTGACCTACATACTGGAAGACTAGACCGGCAAGGTCTGAAAAGTTGACCGCCGGGTCTGAATCACTGAACCTCTGCTCAACCAATCAAATTCAAGGAAATAAAATGTGACCGTTGGCACATTTCATCTATAAAATGAGAAGCTGAAGAGGAGTAAATACGGGACACAGTGGACAATTAATTTACAAGTGATAAGATTGTGTTCTATCTCTAGAAAGCTTAAGTGCTAAGTTGAAGTGTGTATTTACAATTTCGGTTAAAATTGTACGGGTGTTATCGAGCAGGAAATAAGTCTCGATCGGATTGTGTTTGTATTCCTTAGTGAATATCCTTCTCGCGGTTTCGAGAGGAAGGGATGACGTAGGAGATTTATCTCAAAACATCCATAAAATCTGTTTTGTCACTTGCTTTCTGCTTATTTTACTTTATTACTGATCTGCACTAACCGCCTTGACCGACTCTACATTACCTAAGCCGAATTACTGAATTACAAAACCGACCCAACAATCTCAAAACCTATTCTACCCAAATCCGGTTCTGCCTATCTTGTATGTGTGCTGCTTCAACCTGAAACAAACCACTTCCGCGCTTGAACCTGGTTCAAGGGTTTGTGACAGTTTGTGTAGTATTGAAACCCCGGTGTTAATCTCTAACCGGATTAATCACCACCTTTGAGTGTGACGCGCTAACCGGTCCAACCCCGGTCCTCCAGGCGCGACCTAGATCCTAAAAATTGGTATCAGAGTAGTTAGTTTCAATACTCAAGCAAACATGTCTTTTGATAGGCCCCCAATGCTAGAAGGTGATGACTTTGCCAACTGGAAGGCACGAATGCACCTGCACTTAATCACCATGGATGACGAAATGCAGTTCATCATAGCCGAAGGACCGATAATCATTGACAAGGACAAGAAGGATTGGACAGCTGAAGACAGGAGAAGAAATAACCTGGATAACCATGCCAGAAACCGGATCTCCAACGGTGTGGACAGAAACACGTACTGCAAGATCAGAGACTGCAAATCCGCAAAGGAAACATGGGAAACGGTTATTCAGATTCATGAGGGAAATGAAAGAATCAAGGAAAACAAGATAATGGTGGTTACTCAGAAGTTTGAAAATATCAAGATGAGACCGGGAGAAACAATGAGAGAATACAGTGACTGGTTCACAGGTGTGATAGACGAGCTAGCAACCCTTGGCAAGAGGTATGACAACAAGGAAGTAATCATGAAAGCGTTAAGATCTCTTCCAAGTGTATGGGATATAAAGACAATGGTGATGAGGGAATCAAACTGCTTAAGCAAGATGAAACTACATGATGTATTCAAAGATCTTAAGGCGTATGAGTTTGAAATGAGATCTAGGACTGAAGAAGAAGTTTCGGCCTCAACATCAACCAGAGCACTGATCACATTCACAGAACCTATTGCACCTGCACCGATCAGAACCGCTGAACAGTTCACCGAAGATGCCATGGCAATGCTTGCACAGAAATTTGGGAGGTTCATGAAAAGAAGCCAACCGACAAACAACTACAACCATGGTGATAAATCAAATGTAAGATGTTATAACTGCAACTGTTTGGGACACTTCAAGTGAGAATGCAGAAAACTGAGGAGAGATGACCGGAAACCGGATAATTAGAATAACCGAAATAATTACCAACAAACCGGTGAAGGAAGTGAGGTTCAGAAAGCACTGATAGCCGATGATGGAGGAAGCTTATGGGCTCACAGTGACAGTTATGATGAACTCACATGTCTCATGGCAAATGAGGAACAGGTATTTGACTCTCTTTGTGAAGTATTTACTAAAGATGAGTTATATAATGCATTAAATGATATGGTAGCAGAATATAAGAACTTATTAACTTTATTACCTAAGCAACCCAATTTTAGAGCCGACCTCATAGTACCCATTCTGACCGAACCAAAGATTATACAACCTAATGAAACCCCTACCTTAGAAACCGAGTCAGCGCCTGAACTATCCTCTGAAACCGAACAACTCAATGAGCCAGTCCAAGAATTGACCGAGGAAGAAAATGCCCGACTCCAGTATAGAATGGTCGCATGGAAGAGATCTAGTGAAATGGTAAGAAAAATGTGTAGTTATAAAAGACACCCCACTTGCATGTTTGGTCTAGGTTACAAAAACAGTAGATCCCAAAGCCAAAAAAACTTAGACAAAGTAAGGCTCACAAAGGATGATCTTCCCTTTGTAAGTTTTATAAGAAGTTCCATAACCGCTGAAGAGGAACTAACTGCCTACTATACGGAAGACAAACTAACGTACGTAGGTCCAACCAATTATGAGAAATGGCTTCACCCTGAGAAAAGGAAAGCCAACCTATTCAAAAATAGGCAAGCCGACTCACAACCGCATATGACAAACCAAAGATCATCCCCACACAGGGCCTTCTTAGGAAAACAGAAAGATTCAGAACCGAGTGCAAGAAAAATAGTTAAGACATTGACCAGGAAAGCTGTCCGGTTTGTCAAGGTCTGGATACCCAAGGGACTAATCGCTTGTGGACCCAAGTAAATGTGGGTACCAAATAGTTGTAAATATGTACATTTTGCAGGATTTAAAGAAACGGCTAGGAAACTCTGAATGGTACTTGGATAGCGGCTGCTCTAGGCATATGACCGGGAACAACAATCTTCTAACCGACATCAGAATAGAAACCGGCGCATTAATCACTTTTGGTGACAACTCAAAAGGTAGAACTGTGGGCAAGGGTAAGATTGTCCATGGTAACTTGACAATTGATAATGTACTCTTAGTTGAAAACCTACGTTTTAACTTGCTAAGTATTAGTCAAATGTGTGATGCTGGATACACTGTAGAATTTCTTAAACATGCATGCTTAGTTAAGAATTCTCAAGGCATAACACTACTAACCGGAAATAGGTTATGAAACATCTACAAAGTAGATTGGAATAATAAAGTACAATATCCTATATGCATGATAGCTAAAACCGATCAAACCTGGCTGTGGCGTAAGAGACTAAACCATCTAAACATGAAAACCTTAAACTATATTCGCGGTAAAAAGTTAGTTGAAGGAGTTCCTGACATAGTATTTAATAAGGATAAGGTTTGTTCAGCATGTCAAATGGGTAAACAAACTAGGTCAACCTTTAAGAGTAAAAGACACATTCAATCCTTTAAGAGTAAAGGACACATTCAATCTAACCGATGCTTAGATCTTCTTCACATAGATTTATTTGGACCTATTCAGGTCATCAACCTAGGAGGTATGCTTTACACTATGGTAGTTGTTGATGATTACTCTAGATATACGTGGGTAATATTTCTGCCACCCAAACGTGAAACCGCATCAAATTTGATCACACTGCTTAAACATTTGCAAAATGAAAAATCAACACGCAGTAATAGCATTAGAAGTGATAGAGGTACTGAATTTACAAATAGTGCTTCAAACGCATTTCTTGATGAATCCGGTATTATACACGAGTTGTCTAGTGCTAGGACTCCTCAACAAAATGGCCTGGCTGAGAGAAGAAACCGAACTCTCAAGGAAGCCGCACGGTCCATGATACCGACTCGGGTATTGCTCAAAATTTTTGGGCTGAGGCTATCAATACTGCATGTTACACACAAAACCGGTCTTTAATTAACAAGTTTCACAACAAAACACCTTATGAGGTATATTTTGATAGAATTCCTAACCTCAGGTATCTTAAGATTTTCGGTTGTAAATGCTATATTCACATAAATGGTAAAACCTATCTATCTGCTTTCGATGCAAAATCCGATACTGGGATCATGTTAGGTTACTCAGCAGTGAGTAAAGCATATAGAGTGTATAACAATAGAACCTTAACTGTGGAGGAATCACTTCATGTTGTTTTCGATGAATCGGTTGAAAGCAACACTGCATCATGCTTTGATCTACACAACAGATTGGAAAATAACAATATCCACTCTGATAGTGAAGATGAAATTCCGGTTTTCAGGCGATTTGTCCATGACCAAATGGGTAATGATGAAACCCAGCCGGATCAAGCTGTTCCACGACAGGAAGCTGACACTTCGGTCCAAACCGAGGAAATCGGTCGGTCTGACATCCCTGCTCAGCCTACCAATATGTCTAGCCTTGATCAAGTAAATGGTAATTTGGTAGACATCCCTGAACCAAACCTCAAAAGGAACACTAAGCATCCTCTTGAGCTAATCATATGTGACCCTTCAGAACCTGTTCGAACTAGGCGATAAATCCTGGAGGAATACTTTAATTCCGCTTTTATATCCCAGATTGAGCCGAAAAGAGTGGATGAAGCATTGTCAGATCCGGATTGGATCTTGGGAATGCAAGAAGAGTTAAAACAGTTTGAGAGTAACAAAGTCTGGTACCTAGTCCCTAGACCGAAAGATCAACCGGTCATAGGAACAAGATGGGTATTTAGAAATAAACTCAATGAAGACGGTTTGGTCACGAGGAACAAAGCCAGATTAGTGGCACGAGGATACAAACAGGAAGAAGGCATTGATTTTGAAGAATCATTTGCCCCTGTAGCTAGGATTGAAGCTCTTAGGATTTTTCTAGCTTTTGCTGCATTCAAAAACTTTAAGGTTTTCCAAATGGATGTTAAAAGTGCATTTTTGAATGGTGACCTACGTGAAGAGGTATATGTTGAACAACCACCCGGTTTCAAAAATGTCGAACTACCCAATCATGTATACCGGTTAAATAAAGCTTTATACGGTCTAAAGCAAGCTCCTAGAGCCTGGTATGACACACTAACCGCATTTTTGTTAAAACATGACTTCACCATCGATTCGGTGGATAAAAAATTATTTAAGTTTGAGAAAAAGGAACATATCCTACTTGTTCAAATTTATGCAGATGATATCATCTTCGGTTCAACCGATCCTAAGCTATGTGATAAATTCTCAACCCTGATGACTAACTAATTTGAAATGAGTATGATGGGAGAATTAAGTTTCTTCTTAGGTCTTCAGGTTAAGCAACTCAAAGAAGGAACTTTCATTAGCCAACCCAAGTACACTAAAGAACTATTAAAGAAATTTGGGATGGATACATGCTCCTCAGCCGCTACTCCATTGAGCTCATCGGTCAAATTGGACAAAGATGATGAGGGTCAAACAGTAGACCTGACCGCTTACCGAGGCATCATCGGCTCTCTTCTATACCTGACAGCAAGTAGACCCGATATTCTATTTGCAGTCGGTGTGTGTGGAAGATTCCAGGCCAACCCAAAACAGTCCCACTACACAGCCGCAAAGCGAATCTTGAAATACCTAAAGGGAACTCCTGACGTCGGCTTGTGGTATCCAAAGGACTCATCTTTTAACCTAACAAGTTAGTCAGATGCAGACTATGCAGGTTGCAAGGTTGATAGAAAAAGCACCAGCGGAACATGTCAATTCCTAGGTGATCGGCTTGTTTCATGGCACAGCAAGAAACAGACATCAGTTGCCACATCAACCGCAGAAGCTGAATATCTGGCGGCTTGAAGCTGCTGTTCACAACTTCTTTGGATCCAACAACAACTGAAGGATTTCGGTATCATAGCCGAAGAATCTCCAATCTTCTGTGATAACACAAGTTCCATAGCGATCACCTACAATCCGGTTTTACACTCTAGAACCAAGCACATTGACATAAGGCATTATTTCATTCGAGAACACGTCATGCTGAAGCATATCCGGCTGGAATACGTATCGACAGATCAACAAGTAGCCGATATCTTCACAAAGCCTCTGTACGAAGCTAAGTTTTCTCAATTCAGACTCACACTCGGTTTAACTGATATTAATCAAATTATTCCTAAGGATGCTTAAAAAGGGAAATCGGTTCGGACAGACAAAACCGGTAGTTCCTCCTAAATTGTCGGATTTCAAATTTCCAAAGGTATCTATGGAAGAACCGCCTGGTCTTTCAGTCAGAGTAAACCGACTGGTTACTTAGTGCATGCACCAAATAACCGCATCGGGACGAACAACTGATAACTGACCGGTTCGGAAATAGTTTACCTCAGATTATTTGGTCTTCGAACAAAAGTGGAATAATTACCTGTGTTTAAATTTATCTGTCCTGAAAAATTACCTTTTCAAAGTAAAATGGTCACACCTCAAAAGACGTGAAGATTTGATATCTTTCATGGTCCAGGCCTATGACCAACATCCTAGGCTGTAGATATGCTTATTTCATGTAAAATACTTTATCCTATGGTTAATAGACATTATTACCCGTGACACACTGGATAATAATATCCTCTCTCCACTAGTATATAAGTTAAGCAAACCTTAAACAAAACAATCACAAGATATAACTTATTCTCTCACTAAGACAAAATGTCTCAGTTTCCAAACATCCTTCAAGTGGACTTCAAATCTGCTCTAAGTACTGAACACTACGATGTCTTCAAGATGATTAAGTAACTTGAAGACACCAGCCTCCAGCACTTTCTAGATGACAAACATGTCATCTACCCGGAATCTGTCATGGAATTCTTCTACATTGCCAGGGTTTTTCGTGGAACTCCTCACTTTGACACACACATTCAATCAAAAGTAGGAGGGATTGTATTCGATTTCACCGAAAGTGACTTCGCAAGATGTTTCGATCTACCGATGCAAGGGCTGACCGATCTTAATGTAGCGGTTGAACTAAAGGCCGAAATCTCCTTAGCCTTTGCCCAGTCAAATCAACCAGTTGATGACCACGGTGCCAAGTCACTGTTGAAAGCTGAATACCAGCATCTCAACGACGTGATCGGTCGAGGCATCCTAGGAAGAGATGTGACAAACACTTATTGTACCACAGCTTTCAACATCATGACCGCTATAACCACGTGTACACCGGTCAACTGGTCAAGGGTGTTGTTCGACATCCTAATCTGGATGATTGGCGTTCGAACAGTCGGCCTCGTTCCTCAACTAAGTTGTCTGCTTCTGGAGCTTGGGGTTCCAACATGTCCGGGCGAAGGGTTGAACCAAGACCAGGTACTCACCAAGGAAGTCACCGACTCATTTTATGAGCGGTTTGAAAAGGCTTGGAAGAGGAGGAACCGCCACATCAACTCCAACGGTCACGCCAACTCCAGCGGATATTAAGTCACTCCTTCTTACAACCGGTCATTTTGTTGTCCGCACCGGTTGTATCTTTGTTCAACTTCCGTTATGGTCATTTCGGCCTGGTTTATGTTATCTTCGGTTTCAATCGGTTACTTTTTTCTTATAACATCCGTCATTAATGAAAAGTAACGTTCATTTAATGAAGTAACTCCCAACTACGTGAGTAATTACTATCCAACTAACTTGGTTACTTTTCAACTAGATTCTTACCTCGAGCTCCGTAACCGGTCAAAAGTAACCTCTTCCCAATACGTTTTGAAAACATGAATATTCTCTTCATTAATAAGACAAAACTGATCTTCAACATTAAATGCTAATATTCTCCCTCCAAATCCGGATCTATATAAGGAACCACTCCTTAATCAACTTAACACATCTCACAACAGAAATCTCTTGAACTCTCTCTCTCTCTTAGCAAAGTTTGAATCATGCCGAGCCGAACTCTAGGCAACTTCCAGAGCATCAATTTCGATTCATGTATGGAACATTGGGATCTATAAACCAAGGAGGTCATGTTTGAATCTCTCATTGACACCGGTCTTCGCACCTTTTTCGAAGAATCCGGTCCCATACTCTTTGAGGATGTCAAGACCTTCTTCAGAAGTGCTTGCATAAGAGGAAACTACATTGTTTCCACAGTAAGAGATCACACTTTCTGGCTGGATGAAGCCGAATTTGCTCAAATGTTCAACCTGCCCACAGAAGGGTTTTCCGACTTCCCAACTCGGGTGGGAAGTGCAGCAACCGACTACTCTGAAATGTTCTCCGGAACCGATGTACCGGTGGAGAACTACGGGCTGAAAACCCGCCTTGCCCACCACATCCAACTCCTCTATGAGATCGTTAACCGATCTATCATCTGTCAATCTCCTAATCAACGCTACTCGAAAAGAATATTTGACATGATGACCTACATTGTTAGCAATACGACTATCAATTGGTCATCGGTCATTTTCCAGAATCTGAAAACCATGGTGCTGACCAAGAAAGGTCTCGGTTATGCTCCTCACATCAGTCGGCTCATTCTCAAGTACCGTCCAGAATTTGGACCGGGCACCCTGGCATCTCCTTCAAACCTCCTTGACGTGGATGGAGTGGAAGAAAATCTTTCTAGGGTCGTTATTACATAAGTTGTATTTTTATTTCTTATGTATTCCTATTTCTAAACCGATTCATGAATCGGTTTCTATCCTGTACTCTTTCTTCAATAAAATTCTATTTCAGTTTCATAACCGGGTCAAAGGTTGCAAAATTCAAGATATCATCTAACTAACCGGTTAATATTAATAAATAACTTCGTCTTCATTAAAATATCCGGTCAAATTCATAAACCGCATCTTCGCGGTTAACAAATCACATCATTTAATAAACGGTTTTAAAAAGAGCCGCTTGTTCAAAGGTTAAAGCAAAAGACCACTCATTGTTTGCCGCCCAATACACTTGGAGGGAAAATTCCCGCCTAAAGGTGATGGGACGGTTCGCGACGGTTGGAATTCCAAACTGCACCTATAAATGGGGTCCTTAGTCATTTTATTTCATTCTTACGCGATTCAACTTTCTCTCTCTAGCTCTCAACTTTCTCAAACTCTCTCAAAGCGGTTTTCTCTTGCTCTCTCGATTCAATCATCAACAATGGGTCGCGACTCTACACTATTCAAACATATAGTCCATGTCGACTTTGAGGAAATCCGTACAAACGGTTCGGCTCCGGCAAAGTAAGTTTTATCCCGGATTTCTGAGTCCGGCCTCGAATACTTCCTAGGTGGTCCGTTTGTTCTATATAAGGAAGCGGTTGAGGAATTCTTTAAAACTGCATCTCTCACCGGCAGAACAATAACCGCAACCGTCGGCGGTCAGCAGTTCGACCTAACCGAAGAGTCGGTTGTTGAAATCCTACACATACCAATAGAAGGACGCAACATTTCGGCGGATCTAGATCGAGAAACCTTCGAGGCGGCTTGCAAGGTTCTCTCGGCAACCGCGGCTCCTGTAGAAGTCTCCGGAAAGAAATAATCACTTCGACCGGAATACATACCGCTATGTGACATCTTCACCAAGTTGGTCCAGGCGAGAGGGGGAAATTTTAACAATCTCACCAAGGCAAAAATCGAGATGCTTGCCGGTTTACTAAACGGTATCAAAATTAACTGGGCGAAGGAGATTTTCAACAACCTAAAGGAAATGGTGATACCGGATTCCACCCGGTCATGGGGATATGCCATCCCACTCGGAAAAATTATGCTTCATTACAACATCAACACCGGTCCTAGTGTTCTTCTTTCGTCAAGCAAAATCATCCGGTCCCGTCAATTCAAGGAACGGAAGAGCAACAGGAAAGTCTCTAAAGGTGGCCGAAAGAAGATAGGCGCTAAAAAGGCAACTCCGGTAAAAGAGAAATCCGGAAGCAAGAAATCGATAGAATTCGCAGATTCGCAAAATGAGGACGATTCGGCCTCTAGTTCTAACCGAACCGCTTCCCAGAATACCGAAGAAAATGAGTCCGGTAAAGGATAATGACCGATGGACGAGGAACAATCGGCCAGTCTTGAAAACGCCGATATCGGTGCAGAGGGCCCTGAGGAAGGAAATGTTCACGCTAACGACAACACCCAAGAGATGGCCGAGAAAACCATGCGTAGAATCATGGAGGAAATCCATCAGCAAGCCTAGGAGGTATCCGACGTATTCTTACAGTGGTTTCAGTACCGGAATGAAATATTCTACAAACAAATTCTACCGGGCCTAACCGCTGGACAGAAATTCGAAAGGTTGATGGAGATGGAGGAGGAAGTCATCAACCTAACAAAAGCTCAGGATCCAAACGAAGCCTTGAGCCGACACGCAATAGTGAAACCGCGTGCTCGGTTACAAAAGCTAGTCGAACATATTCAACGCCTAACAGAAAAGTATACTCCGGGAACACCGAATTCTCAACTACAACTCTTGGTGTTGGAGTTACTTGCGGTCAAGAAAGGAGAGTTCATCGACGAAGTGGCGCGGCTTGAAGCGGTGCCCTAACAACAAAATACAACGCACTCTCCGCCTCATGAGAATGTTGACGGTCAGAGCCCAATAGATACAGAAAGAGCTTCTCCTCTAGCGGATCAGACGATCAACATAACCGACGATAGGACAGAGCCTCCTCTCACCGACAATCTTGAATCTGCTCAAGTCCGGAATTCAGAACCGGCTGTAACAGAAGAAAAGGTCAAGACTCTCATTGAAGAGTTTGTCAACGACGCGGTTAAGCCATGGAAGAGGAAAATTAAGAAAATCGCGGCTCAAGCAATCAAGTTGTCCGAGACAATAAGGGATGATCTTGGCAAGGAGGGGGAGCGGATCACGTCGGTCGAAACCAACTTCGGTCAAGCCGATGTTCTGTACGACGCTCATCTTAAGCGAACCATAGCCTTGGAGAATACGACCTCAAAGTTGGTGGATGACTTCGAGTCGGTTAGCTAAAGGGTATCAGAGATGGAACGGTTTCAAAAAGAGACCGAGCAACGGCTGACAAAGGTTGATGAGGACCTGGGGCGGTCAAGTACTCAGGCCCGTTCGACACTCCACAGGGTCATAAGTCTTGAAGAGAAGAATGCAACCCTTGAGGAGAGGAACACCAAGCTTGAAGCCGACCTCAAGTCGGTCACCGAGCAGGTGACTGAGTTAATAAAGACCAAGCTGGCTGCTGATAAAGCGATTGAGGAGGCAAACGCTCAGGCGGCTAAGGAACTTCAGGATGCGCTGGATGAGCAGAACCGGACACAGAAGGGGGAGGCATGGTATGAAGCGAACTTCGCCAAACACATACGACATTTAACGGCCAAAAATCCGGAACTCGCAAAAACCATGGCGGCCAAACAAGCCGAAGAGGCCAACCGGTTAAAGGCTCAACAAGACACATACCACAATTTCGAAAAGGCTCACAAGAAGACCTAGGCGGCGGCTCCCTCATCTTCGGTTCCGGCGACACGGAAAAGGAAAACGCCTTCAAAGAAGGCTCAAGTCACCGAGATGCTGGACAGAATCACCGAGACGGTTGTTGACACTCCACTCAATCCAGCTTTGCACACCGAGGATGACTTCGAAGAAGATCTCCAGTCGCAACTCACAAGACAGCGGGTTTTCGATGCGATTCCAATCAGAACGGTCGTTCAACCGCTATCTACTCACACGGACACCTCAGGAGCAGGAGGTTCCTCTTCGAGGCCGGCTCAACCGGCTAAAGGACAAACAACGGATGAACTAATGGAACAATTCCTGCCGTCCAGATTGATGAAATAGGGGCTTTCTTTTCTATCTTTACTTATGTTTACTTCGGTTTCTACATATATAATATTTTGCCCTTCTGCGGTTATCTTTACTTATATATATATAAAGTTATTTTTGGAAACCAGCCTATATTTGCATTCCGATTTAATTTATAATATTTTAAATAAAATAATCAAAAAAGGAGAAATTGATAAGATAAAATATAAAAATTTTCAAAATTTTTCTCAATATTTTCCAAAACTTTTCGAAAGATTCTCCCAAGTTAATTTCCAAAAATCTAGCCAAACTAACTATTAAAAACAAGACCGGCCTATATTTGCAATCTTACAGGATTTTGAATATTTTAAATAAAATAATCAAAAATGGAGAAATTGTTAGATAAAATTAGATCGGTTAAATAAAACTTAACAAAAACAAAACTCTTGTGCAGGAATAGGCAAAGGATCGAACCGGTCAAATTAAGAAACCGGTTAAGAAACTCAACCGGTCAAGTTATCAACCCGACCAAAATCCTGACCGAACAAGAAAGACAAGATCGGTCAAAACAGAAGGACGGAAACACTAGACAGTCGGTCATTTAGAAGCCAAGGAATAACCGGAAGTCATCCGGTTAACACACATAACCGACCAACATAAAAAGATACTTCGGGTATCTGTTGAGAATGATGCCAAAGGAATAGACTGAACATTGCCATATTCATATAAGTCTGAGGAAAGTCTGCAGGCTACAGAAAACCGTCCTACAAGATCTTTCCACTTCAGGATAAATCAGAAAGGAAATTTTCCAAGTCTAGACAACTGCTCAACCGACAGTTGCCATATTGAGTAAAAGACAAACCTAGCTGGTTTGACCAACATACTGGAAGACTAGACCGCCAGGTCTGAAAAGTTGACCGCTAGGTCTGAATCACTGAACCTCTGCTCAACCAATCAAATTCAAGGAAATGAAATGTGACCGTTGGCACATTTCATCTATAAAAGGAGGAGCTGAAGAGGAGTAAATGCGGGACACAGTGAACAATTAATTTACAAGTGATAAGATTGTGTTCTATCTCTAGAAAGCTTAAGTGCTAAGTTGAAGTGTGTATTTACAATTTCGATTAAAATTGTACGGGTGTTATCGAGCAGGAAATAAGTCTCGATCGGATTGTGTTTGTATTCCTTAGTGAATATCCTTCTCGCAGTTTCGAGAGGAAGGGGTGATGTAGGAGCTTTATCTCCGAACATCCATAAAATCTGATTTGTCACTTGCTTTCTGCTTATTTTACTTTATTACCGATCTACACTAACCGCCTTGACCGACTCTACATTACCTAAACCGAATTACTGAATTACAAAACCGACCCAACAATCTCCAAACCTATCCTACCCAAATTCGGTTCTGCCTATCCTGTATCTGTGCTGTTTCAACCTGAAACAAACCACTTCCGCGCTTGAACCTGGTTCAAGGGTTTGTGACAGTTTGTGTAGTATTGAAACCCCGGTGTTAATCTCTAACCGGATTAATCACCACCTTTGAGTGAGACGCGCTAACCGGTCCAACCCCGGTCCTCTAGCCGCGACCTAGATCCTAACACAATCCCACTTTGAAGCATAGACTGATTAAGCAAATGAGTGTTTAAGTACTTGGTATTCTTTTAGACTTCCTCGTCTAATGGACCGATTAAAGCTTTCATTTGCGTGCATCTGATTGAACATATTTACACAATAAATTTCCCTTCAATTTATGCATGTACAAAAAGAATAAAAAAATGTTTTTGAGGTCCCCAAGACCAAAAAGTATTTTTAAGGAAGAAAACACTTAGTCCTCGAAAGTGGCGAGTGCCACTGTTGATCTTCTAGAACATGTCTTCAGAAGATTATGCTCCAAGCTTCATTCCTGCAGCTTTCTTGTATCACATACACAAAGAAATATTTACAATTTTATGTACCCACATTCACTTGGGTCCTCGATCAATCAGTCCCTTGGGAATCATAAATTTGAGTTATTCTTATGGATTTTCCATTTTGTGTTGTAATGAGTGCGTATGATTTTGACTTAGCAGGCGTCTTCTTACTAGACATTGATCCCTTAACTTTAGAGGATGATTTTCTTTTAAAACTCCTTCACTTCTTGTCAGGTTTTGGTTTGCTAGTCTTGTTGACTGCTTCTAACTTAATTTTCAGCCAACTAACAATTGGCGGAACATAAGTTATCTCATAGTTTAAAGTTAGATCCTCACATCTTGGATCAGTTCCAGTATCAGTTAAACTTCCTTTGACAAAGATTATTGGCTTAAGTTTGTCAGTTGCTGAGTTTAACTTCTTATAGGACTTGTCTGAGTCATCGCTGCCAAATCTTATACCTGATTTGCATCCAACATGTTTCAACAGACTAATCTGATATTTGATAGCTTCTCCAGACCTTGTTCAAGAACTGACAATATAATTTTAATGTTTGTTTTCAGAAGAAAGAGTTTAAATATTTTCTTTGAGCATCTCATTCTCAGATGAGACCTCTTCATTTTTATTTTCAAAAACTTTTGGTTCTGGAGTTTGAGATATAATCGGTTGAGACATTTCAAAGGTGGATTTTATTTCATTCTGGGATTCTGATAACTTTTTATACTCTATGACCATGTCATTGAGTGCGTCTACTAGTTCCTCCCGTGAAAATTCTTCAGAAGAGAAATCAAATACCTTAGATTCCTCATCTTCTTCTTCTTTTTCTCTCGCCATGAAACAAGCAACATCTTCATCATCACTATCATTGGATGATGAGTCAGAGTCTCTGTAGTTCCATTTGGCCTTCCCGTCGGCCGCCACAAGGGCCTTCAGCCCTTTCTCTTCGTCCTTCTTCTTCTCATCACGCTTCGACTTTCAGCATTCCGATTTGTAATGACCTAAAATACCACAGTTAAAGCACTTCATGTTAGCTTTAGATTTCATATCATCATTATTATTTGAGAAACTTGAGTTAGAGTTTCTCTTCTTTATGAATTTGTCGAACTTCTTCACGAAGAGAGCCAAAGCATCGCTGCCAAGCTGTTGGGCAGTTGTCTTCACTTCAGTGGCAACTGGTGGCTCCTCTACAGTCACTAGGGCCTTGGTAATGATGGTGGATGAAGGGTGCTCCTCTTCAATCCTAGAGTTCAGCTCGAACTCATAGGCCTTCAGATCGGCAAGCAAGTCGAAGAGCTCCATCTTATTGAGGTCTTTGGAGTCCCTCATCGCCATGGTCTTGGTGTCCCACTCCCTTGGTAATGCTCGCATGACCTTTATATCAACTTCTCTGTTGCTGTAGGTCTTGCCAAGAATGGATAGAGTGGTGAAAATCTTGCTGAACCTTGCGTCGAACTCAGTCATAGTCTCTCTAGGACGCATTTTGAAGTTGTCGAACTGTTGAGTGGAAAACATAATTTTGTTTTCTTTTGTCTTCTCGTTGCCTTCACACAGTTGAGTGAGTCTGTCCCAGATTTTCTTGGTTGTCTCGCATGCAATGATGTAGTTGAACATGTTGTCGTCAAGAGATCTGTACAGAACGTCCATGGCCAAGTTGTTGAGGTTATTCTTTCTCTTGTCTTCGTTAGTCCATTCGGATTTTTCTTTTTCGATTTTGATGGGACCATCTGTGACAACACTCCACATGTCATCATGAAGAGAAGCAAGATGAGCACGAACTCTCTTCTTCCACACCATGTAGTTTTCTTTCGAAAACATGGGAATCGTGGTGGAGCTGGAATCTTTAGACATGATTAAGGTTCTTGATGTTTGAGAATATAAAATAGGGCTCTGATACCACTTGATAGAATCGGTGCAACCAATATAGACGGGGGTTTAACAATTGTTAGAACTTCTGATAAACAGATGATTAATATCAATTTCTATTCTTCGCAAACCTTCACAAACTCTTGAAACGATTCAGGTGTGGAACTGTTTGTTTAGGTTTGAAGCTTTTAACCAATGAGAGATGAAGGACAGAAGGTAAAGAACACAACAAGTTATTTATGGACGTTCGGAGCAAACTCTTCTACGTCACCCCTTCTTCCAACAATAGGAAGGATTTCACTATATACTTCTTTGAATCAAATACAGTTTACTGATCTAGCTAAACACTCTGTTAAACAGAACACCCTCTGTTCAACTTACAATATTAAGAACGATATTCACTCAGCTAGAAAGTTTTTTGATTCTCTCTCTCTTGAACTTGGAAGATGATAGATATCAGTAAGTGTAAGAGTAAACTTGTAAGATTGTAGAAAATGAGAAAAGTAATCGGTGATTCAGCCATTGTCCTTGAGCATCTATTTGTAGTAGAAGGACACTAACGGTCGAATCTTCTTCATGGACATGTGGCAAGCATCCATTGGAAAGCCCCAATAGTACAAGAGTACAACAGACTCTATGTTCATGGATCGTGGTTGTATTGAACGGTAGTGCGCCGGATATCCTTCTGGAAATGTCCTGTACTGAACAAGTAGTGGGAAGAATATTCGCGTACGTGAAATTCATTCATTTGATGCAAATAGCTAGCGTACTGGACTGCAAGGAAGAGTAGAGTAGGAGTAGCGTACAACTAGTTGATCGTGGGTAGACGTATGCTGACTTCAAACGGCTATTGAAGCGAGACATTAGACGTGCTCCATTAGACTGCCAAGTCTAAGGGAGTTAGACGTCAGCGTCTAACAGCGAGTTCCATTAGACCACCAAGTCTAATGGTGTTAAACTGCAACGTCTAACTACGTATCACTTCAGACTTATCTGAAGGAATTAAACGCCAACGTCTGACTATATTTCCCATTAGAATACCACGTCTAATGGAGTTAGACTGCAACGTCTAACTACTGTACGCGTTTAAAAGTGTTTGTCCCCCCAAAAAAATTTGAAATTAAATCAAATTTGGGAATTGTTTAAAAACAGTTTGTGACTAAAGAGTCGCCACCTAAATTTTTATAAAACTAGGAAAAATAAATTATTTGGCATGTAAAACAATAACGCCTTTGAAAAGAAATTCTTTAAAGGTTCGGTGCTTGGTTACACGTGAAAAGGGGCTTTTGGCCCTATGTCTCGCATGCCCGTTAAAAAACAGTCTCTACTTTAACAATTTTGACCTTTTAAAAAAAATATTATTATACTTTACATTTTAGACATTTTAAATCCTACCATACTAAGTCTTAACGCTAAGGATATATCTTATTAATCATTTCAATTCGTTCAAAGCATTAATTACAAAACGAAGCATAAAAATTATATAAATATAGTAGAGTTTATAAAATAATACTTCAATTAGAAGTCTAGACATTTTTCTATTCATGCCAAACACTAATATATTAATAGACATGTATCCAATATTAATTTATAATCAAGTAAGTAATATACATTGTATACATAAAATTAGTTTTAGGATTTTTAGAGCCCTAAAACAAAACAAAAGTAATAAAATATGAAAAATTAGATAATGATGAAACTGATCCTTAATTCCAGAATAAGTTTTAACTTTCCTAATATTACTTCCTTAATTAATTTTTTTCTTAATTAAAATTTTTCATTATTTAGTTACTATTTAATTATTCCCGATGAATATCAGATAATAAAAAAAATAATTAAATAAAATAATAGACATGAATGTTTAGTAAATCATCTCTTTTGATTCTCTGAAAACAAAACTAGGCTATAATAAACTTATTAACAGAAGTCAAGAGGCATGGATTGTTTCAGTTACTCATTTTCTAGCTCCGGCTCATCTTTAAATCTAATGTTACTCATTTTCTAGCTCCGGCTAATCTTTAAATCTAATGTTACTCATTTTCTAGCTCCGGATCATCTTTAAATCTAATGTTACTCATTTTCTAGCTCCGGCTCATCTTTAAATCTAATTGTTTCGTCTTGTGTTTGAATCTAGCAGCCAAAATCCAACCAAAAAAATCAAACTAATTTAATAACTATTACAATAACATTCACAAATCTATCTAGCAAAGATTAATTTGCACATATCAAACAGCACATCTCAAACAACATCATATATATTTAGACATTCAGGTAATTTCACTCCATATCTTTCAATGAAAATGATATGTATATATAAAAAACAACAAAGAAGATGCGCTTACAGTGATGTCAATTGTTCTTCGACAACTACCTGATCAACAACTAACTATCGCTCAAGATCTACTCACAATCACTCAAGAAAGGAAAAGAAGAATGATTTTTCTAAAAAATCCTTTAAAATACCAGGAAGAATCGTGCTCCAAATCTTCTCTCCCCTTCTCCTTCTCCCCCCGTGTTCTGGTGTGATCGATCTCCTTTTATAGGCGTCTGGTCTTGAGAGACTAGATCAAACTTCTTGGCTGGGAGACTAGATCAGAGGACGAGGTCTTCTCGGAAGACCAGATCTACCGCATAACTGGCTTGAGGAAGTCCCCGGATCTATCGGAATACCAGATCTATGTGGCTTGAGAGGGAAGTCTGCAGCGGGAATCGGTCAAAAACCTTTCATCTTCGGAAGAGCCTCGCTCACTCTCTCTCTCTCTGGAAGGAAGAAGTCGTAGTGAGGGGGCGGCTGTGAATAATCTCTCTCTTCAACTAGGGCTCTTTTTTTATTAGGCCTAATCTGATGGGCCTACTTCTTTCTCTCTACAACAAAATGAAAATAAAATAATAATCATAATTATATCAAATATATATATATATATATATATATTATTTGTTTGGATTTCATTGTTGATGGGCCTCTCATGTTTTTTTGGATTTGGTCTTTTTATTTATTTCCTTTATAAATTAATGGGCCTGCAAAACAAAAAAATAATAAAATTAATATCAATCATATATATTTATTAATCTTATTTATGCAATTTTAAAATATTTCTAAATAAAATAAAAATAACATTAATAAATTAATAAGTATATTGATTATTACTCAACTTACCATTTATTATTTTGTATTTTATTTTGTAATTTAACATCCAATATATTTATAGATAATAATAGATTAATTTTTCCAAACTTTAATTATCAATATATTTTGATCAATTATTTTTTATCTTTCCTAAAATATCTAATAAATAATGATAATAATTCCTTTAATCTATTATTCACCTTAATTATCTGTTTGTAACACTCGGATTTTTTTAAATAATCTTTCAATTAATTATTTTAGGATCCAAATAATACGGCATTGTTGCTTAAAATAATTTCTAATTCCAATACTATTAGCCCTTTAGAATAATATTTTTATAAACTAAAAAATAATAAAATTTGGAGGAACAAAAATGAGTGTTTACAGAATGCCCCTCTTGGACAAAGTTTGAATGAAAATTTTAGTTTTAGTAAAACGCATGTCCAAGCTTGAGTAATAGACACTTCATTTGAATCTCCCAAATTTATTATTTTCTCGGATTTGTTTACTGAAAACAATTAAAAGATAGAGAGATAAAACCTGATGATGCCCATGTTCACGTCATTTCCAACTTGATACTTGTATGACGTTTATTGGAGAATTCAAAATGCAACGACTATCCATTTAGTTCATCTTGACAATTAATTGTTTTCAGCTTAATTTGTCCACTTAAACTAAGGACCCTGTGTCATAACTTAATTTGTCCACTTAAACTAAGGAATATCTTTGTAACTTGTCCACTTAAACTAAGTTAATTCCCTATTTAGCTTGTCCACTTAACCTAAGAAATGAAACTCTTGTGTTTGAATTAGTTTGTCCACTTAAACTAAGAATTATAATTTTATGGTGTTTGACTTAACTTGTCCACTTTTGTTAAGAAACGAAAATCTTACGTTTTGACTTAGTTTGTCCACTTAAACTATGAACCCTATGTTATAACTTAATTTGTCTACTTAAATTAAGAAAAATCTTTGTAGCTTGTCCACTTAAACTAAGTTAATTCTCTATTTAGCTTGTCCACTTAAACTAAGAAATAAAACTCTTGTGTTTGACTTAGTTTGTCCACTTAAACTAAGAATTAAAATTTTATGGTGTTTGACTTAACTTGTCCACTTTAGTTAAGAAACGAAAATCTTACGTTTTGACTTAGTTTGTCCACTTAAACTATGAACTCTGTGTTATAACTTAATTTGTCTACTTAAATTAAGAAATATCTTTGTAGCTTGTCCACTTAAGCTAAGAAATGAAACTCTTGTGTTTGACTTAGTTTGTTCACTTAAACTAAGACCCTGAAGTATTTCTACTTTTAACCTCACTATTACTTAGTTTGCCCACTTAAACTAAGAAATATCTTTTAGCTTGTCCACTTAAGCTAAATAACTAAATCTAACTTGTTCACTTAAACTAAGAAATTTTAAATTACTTAGCTTGTCCACTTAAGCTAAATAACTAAATACTTTTTCATTTTTATTTTAATAAAAATGCCCCTAGTATAGAGGATTCCTTAATTTCATCAATTGATTAGTTAACCACACTTTGTGAAACGAAATGTACACCTTCTTAACCTTCTAGGTATTTTAGCGCCTCTACGTTCTCACATTTTTGGTGACGTTGGATCAAAACATTTTCAAGAATCGGTTCAGTACATTGTCTCTTTGACTACTTAGAAAAAGACCAATCGTAAGTGCATTTCTTCAACACGGAGTTTATCAATTACGAATTCAAACTCTAGTACAAACGATAGCGTCGATTTTCCTTGAAGGATCCTATAAGCTCGAATATCAATATATGAAGTTCACGTCAAGCTTAATATTTCAACCACGTACCATGAGATTAGATCTCGTTTCTCTTTAGGAAGTTATGTGCTTCGAACTCTAAGCCTTAAAATGTATTTACTTAGACATACTCGAGGTATATCTGATAGAATCGATACACTCTTGTTCTTGCCTTTAGAAAATCTGACAAAAGTTAAGGTGAAAAACAAGTTGTGATTTCAATATCTCAACCATTATGAGTGTCTTTTCACCATTTTTCTTCCAACGACCGGGGTATATCTGATAGAATCGATACACTTTTGTTCTTGCATTTAGCACTCCAGACAAGAGTCTAGGTCGAACAATAAGTGGTGATTTCAATATCTCAACCAACACAATCTTGTTTAATATAATTTCTTGTTTTTTTTTCTTTTTTTTCTTTTTTAGAGACATTAAGTTCTTTCGCATAACCTCCTTTAGAGATGAAACGCCTCTGTTGGTAACAATGGTTCCAAGTTTGGGCATTTTGACTTTTTTCATGAGCTTTTCCAACAATATTTCAGACGCTCCGTAAGACTTTCGAGTGAGTTCAATCAGATAGTACTCTATTCGAATTTCAAGAGTTACTTTGGCTCTTTTTGAGACAATCAAGGAAACGATTGACCTTTCCTTATCCTTACTTGTTTTCTAAATCCTCGTTTCACTTTTCATCAAAATGTCAACAATTGTCTCAATGTGACCATAATCAATTGCGTGAAAGAATTTGATCGTTTTCAATGCCCCTAATTTCGATGTTGGATTTTGACGTTTGACCTGGTCAAGGTTAGCACCTAAGCTAAAAGTTCATCATTTTAACCATCATTTTTATAAAAATGCCCCTAGTGTTGACATAGGGGTTGTGTATTTATAAAAAAAGTTTAGGATCGGGCTCATACAAGCTGCCTACGTATCCCATAGCTAGGGGAATTCAGGTCCAACATAGTTCATTGCAAAAGAAATTTTATTTTTATTATTGGGGTCAAACCTCGTGAGAGGTTGCCTATGTACTCTCATAATATGAGAAAATCAGAACCGACGTAGTTCATTACAAAAGATGTGATTTTTTTCTTTCTTTTTTTTTAGAGTCGAACCTCGTGAAAGGTTGCCTACGTACTCTCATAATATGAGAAAATCAGGCCCGACGTAGTTCATTACAAAAGAAATCTAATTATCCTTGTCGTGAAACATCTTCCTCTTTTGGCTTTAAACCCTGATTATTTGTTGTATGCACTTGGCTCGACTCTTCAATATCGTCACCACAGATATCAATAACGACTATCAACTTTTCATCTTCAACAATCAAACCCGACGGATCACACTCGTTTATCAAATCTTCACACACCTCAATTAAATTCACTGTATGAGTTGGTAGAGGTTTCGATTTGGCCTTTAGGGCTGGGATGATGTTAGGATTGGGGACAGCCTTGGAGGACCGGGGTGTTTCCGGTTTTAGGGAAGGGTGGCCGCTTACAACACACACAACACTTTGGTGATAGTCCGGTTAGAGACTAAAACCGTTCTCAGCACTACACAAACTCTCACAGACTCTTGAACCGGGTTCAAGGGCGGAAATGTCTGTTTCAGGTTGAAGCAACTTATGCGACTTTAGATGATGTTTTAGAAGGAGTCGGTTTTATGGATATGAGTGGACCGGTTTGAGGAGTACGATTAATTTGGTTTGAGGTTAGAATAAGTAAGTAAGTAATGAACACGGAAGAAAGAACACGAGACAAAGTTTTTTATGGATGTTCAGAGCAAACCCTCCTACGTCACCCCTTCTTCTCAGGTTATGAGAAGGATCTCCACTAACTTTTATAGTTACAACAATACTGCCGGTCGAGCCCAACTTCGCTACTCGCCGGTTACACCAACTCACACTTTGATGTAATACAATAACTCAACGCAAGACAGAAAGCTTCCGGTTTTATATACACCGGTTTTGGAATATAACAGTTTATCTCTCTAACTTAATGCTTTTATGATATGTTTTTCGTAATCCGTCACTTGCATTTAATGAAGACGTTTCGTCTTCCTTTTATAGCTGAGAAGAGCCAACGGTCACTTTTCCTCTCTCTCCTCTGGATTGGTTGATTGTTATCACGCCGGTGCAGAGAGGTTTCTTGCACGCTTCACCTTCCTCAACACTTGGCAGTCATGCAAGCAGCTCTGAGGGAAGATGACATAATCGGTTTTTCAGATTCGGACACGTGTTGGACATGCACTTCAGGTTGTCAACTTCAGAGCAATAAAGCATCATTGCTTTCCTCGCATGCTTCCGATCGGATCTGATCTTCTTTTATTCTTTCAAGACACGTTTCTTTCGTCATGCTGTGTCATTCTTGAAGATTGAATTTTCCGGTTTTGTCTCTTTAGTAATATGATCCGGCTGGTATGTGAATTTGTCTTTGTTGACCGGTAGCTTGAGAATGTGAGAACCGGTTCCTCTATTCTTTGACATGAACACTTGAAACCGGTTTCTTTTGAGGAGTTTCAGCAACCGGTTAATGATGCCCCAACCGGTTCATACGATTTGATCTGTACCTGCACATGAAAGTTAACAACTGTTTAGTTTGTCTAGCCGGTTCCAAAAATTAACTTACTTAATTTTTCTATCAATTTCTCCCTTTTTGATTATTTAGAATAAATATTCAAAACTTGTAATGTGTGGCCGGTTCCAAAATTAACTTACTTAATTTTTCTATCAATTTCTCCCTTTTTGATTATTTAGAATAAATATTCAAAACTTGTAATGTGTGGCCGGTTCCAAAATTAACTTACTTAATTTTTCTATCAATTTCTCCCTTTTTGATTATTTAAAATAAATATTCAAAACTTGTAATGTGTGGCCGGTTTGAAAAGCTTGTTTAGCGTTTTGATTGTTTTCTGTCGGAAGAAAATGTTTCAAAAACATGTGTTTGACTTTCAAAAACAATATGTGGAAACTATCAGAAAAGTATTATAAAATAACCAAGTTCTAAAACGTAGTTAAACATAAATTGTTTTGAAAGAAATAAGGGAAAAGACTAAGGCTTGGATGGTCCCCCCTTTTCAAGATCTTTCTCCAGTTCTTTTTCGAACCGTCTTCTCTCTTCCTCTTCTCTTGCCTTTCACTCCCTGTCGCGTCTTTCAGCGTCAATCAGCATTCCGGCCCATACACTTGAATGACTGGGAGTCTTTTTGCTAAATCCAAAACCGGCACAAACTGGTTTTGGTGGAGGAGGCGGTGGAGCAATGATTGGTCTGGGGCTTGGAGTTGCGGTTGAGCCTTCTATTTCCCTTCTCTTCCGCTGGTTAAGTTCTTCAGTGTCCTCTTCTTCTTCTTCATCAAGAGGTTGCACATTCAGCACGACTGGTACAACTGCTCTTTGTTCTGCCCGCTTGATTACTTTCGCAACCGCGCTCCGTTTCTTCTTATTCCTTGTGTTCATTGAATGGGACGGTTGAACCAGTGGGGGTTCCTGGATGCCTGCCTGTTCCTCCTCGTTGCACTTTTGGGAAAGCTCATAATCTTTGTCTTCAATCTCCTTCTGCACTCGTTCCCTTTCCATTTCTTCCTCTTGCAGCCTCTTAGCGGTTTCAGCATCCGACTCGATTTGCGTTTGAGTTTTACTGACTTGGAGTTTGGACAACTCCCCAATTTGAATGGCCATTGCCTGTAGCATATCTAGTAGTGGAGCGGTTGCGGTTTGGATGGACTCGGCGATCAAGGATTTGACTGAGGTCTGCACAGCCTCATCTATCATAGACTTGATAGATGTTTGAACGGAGGTTGCGATTTCGGTTTGTACAGATCCCCGTATAGGTTTTGATAGATTAGCTTCAGCCGTTGCAATCCTCTCATCGGTTGCGGTTTTATAGCTTCCAAGACATGAATCAATTGTGTCAACCACCACCTGCTTCATTTGATCGATTTCCTGAGCCTTAGCGGTTTGAGAAGAGTCTTGTTCCAGGTTCTCTGCTGTTGTAGATGATTCCCCCGATTACATAGAATGGCTTACTTTGGTGTAGATCGGCATTATTGAGTTGGTATCGGCAACCTTTCCTCCATTGCATATCAAGATGGTCGACACTTTGGACAAGTTTTTCTCGCACTGCATGGAACCGTTCGGTCATTTTTATTTCGATCGGAGTTAGCGTTTATCCTTCAGCTTCTTTTAGCGCATTCTCCACTTCTTGTAACCGAGCGTTTTCAAGAATTACTGCGGTTTTGCTAAAGGAAGGTTGGATAATATTGGTGTGAGCTAACTGGAGGGCCCTTTCTTCCAGCCTGATGAGTCTATCCCAATGCATGTTGCTGCTCAATCCTGGAGCCATATCGGATATCTTTGTTTCACAACGAAGTTTCACCCACATGAGGTATGGTGCTATCGCATCACCGGCACCCTTGTTCATGTCCCTAAGAAGTTCCTCGAACAACTAATCTTCTTGTTCTACGGTAAAAGGGACCTCGTCCGCGGTTATGACTTCTGGTTGATAGCCGGTTTGCAACGTACCTTTTCCTGTTACCGTCGAATCTTCAATAAGAACCCCTTTTTCTTTGTTGACCTGAACAGATCCTTCAGGTATTGGTGCTGAGTCAGATGGCCCATCTTGAGCCGATTGGTTTTCGGGAGCTGTCTTGCCTTTTGCGGAACCGGATGGTTCCTGTTCTTCAAAATTACCCTCCTGAGCCGAAGGTGTAATGTCTGCTGTTTTGGCTGTTTCTTCGACCGGTTGTGCTTCACTCTGATCGGGTATCTCAACCTGATCAATTGATCTGCGACGACTTGACACGTCATCTTCGGTTTCCTTTGCAATGTTTTGGACTACGTTCTCAATTGCTTCATAGGTATTCAGGCCTACATCGGCTATTACCTCTTCAATTTTTTTACTTGGTGACTTGGAGGTTTCAGAGTGAATACTAACCTCTGCTTCCTCCTTTGAAGTTGACTTGTTTTCCTGGCTCCCCGAGGATTCGGTTTGCCTTGGAGAGTTAGATGGAACAGGGGTAGGAATAACGGTGTTGATGGGAGTGGGTTGGAAAACGTCAGCGGTTCTTTCCGGTGGATTATCCGAGGAAAGAGTTTTCTCGGAGTCCGCCGGTATGTTGGAACTCTTCCTTGCGGTCGACTTCTTCCTCCCCTTCGGTTCTTGTGGGACTTCGGTTTCAACCGTTTTTCTTTTCGGTTTCCTTTGCTTGGTTACTTCTTCAGCAGGAGCGGAAGTGCTGGTCCCTTTGGATGACTTTGTTCTAGATGACTTGGGTTTGATCGCCTTCTCCGGTTTCTCAATCATTGACTCTAAGTCGAGGATAATTATGATTGGGAGCGGTTCACCTTCACCCAGTTCCACATTAAGGAACTTAACGATTTTGACGATTTGCATTGCGAAGGCCTAACCCGGCCATCCTTCTTAATCACCATCTGGCAAAATTCTTCGAAAATAACGTATCCCCATTCCACCTTGTCACCGCGGACAATGGCCATCAGCATTTTGAGTTTGAGTTTTGTCAGGTTGTCGAAGTTACCTCCTCTTCCCTGAAGAGAGCGGGCGATGACGTTCAGCAACCATCTGAATTCCGGTTTTAGCTTATTCTTTCGGCTAGAGTGGATCACTAGATCCTGATCTGAAAACGATATTACCAACCGGACAGCGTTTGATTCTGCAGCGGTTAGATCAGTTTTGAGATCCAGGCCTATGTTGGGCAAACCGAGAGCTTCAGCAAATAGTTCTTCGGTGATCAGAATGTTTTTCCCGTTGACGTTGGCGGAGATCTTCCTCTTTGTGAGCGTCGCCGTCGCCAGAAACTCCGTCACCGCCGCCAGATAAATGGTGAACGGACCAGATAGGAATTCTTCTAACCCAGAATCTCTTAGAGATTGAAGAACAACCTTGTTTTTATCATCGGCGTGTTCATCAATATCCGCGAAGTCAACTTGCAACATCCATTGGAATGGAGCTTTGCTTAGATCCATGATAGTTTTTGAGAAGAAGATATGAAGAATGATGATGATCGGAGAGAAGAAAGCTTTTGAAGATCTGGAAATTTGTAGAGAGAGAAAGCACATGTGTCGAATGAGATGGTTAGAGTTTATATAGATGAAGGTTCCGAACGGTTGGAAGATGAACCGTCGCTTGATGTTTTTGGCGCCAATTTTCCCTCCAAAAGTTACTGCAGTAACTTTCGGCGGTAAAAGCGGAGATTCAGTGGGCGGTAAATTTTGGGAGGTAAAACCGTGGGCGGTTAAATTTTCAATTTTTCATCTTTGCTCAAAGTTCCGGTTTTACTTGAAGACTTGTTAACCGGAAGTTTTTAGGTTAACCTTAAGTTTTTGTGTATAAGTTTAAAAACCGGAAAGAAAGCTATGAATGAAAACCGGAGATTTTGAAAATTGAATATTTCATAAATAAAAATAGTGAACATTGAGCGGTTTTGGTCGAACAACAAAATGACCAAAAACCGGAAGAGAAAGACAGATAACTTAGTCTTCTTTGAACCAATCCCCTTCCAACATTCTTTCGTACCACTTGTCCACGGTATTTTCGGGTGACCGTTCCTCAATCCTTGATATCCACCTGTGCATCATGAGCATGGTGATGGTGTTGGACGGTCCAACCGGAACACCGGTTCCAAGGTTGCGGCGCTTAGACATCAAAAACCGGGTGATTTGAGGAGCGAAACTGGTCCTTCCCCTTGCAGCGGTCATGAGCTGCTTCAGTTTGTTGAAGAGGTAGGTTGCCCAGTTGATCGATTAGTTTCGAATGATGGCTATCATGATGTCGAAAGCCTCCCGGTTGTAGTTCTGGTTAGGCATTCGGCCTATGATAGACCTTTGATCTAAGTCATGCAGGACTTGGTAGTGAGGAGCGAGTGTTTCTTTCTTCCCAAAGTCCTTGATCGGAGTGTTGGAAGAAGAGAACATATGGAAAAAGTCTTCCTTAGCCGGCAGGAACGGCATTGGGAAGTTCGAAAAACCTTCGGTTGGAAGGTGAAAGAAGTTGGAGAATTCCTCTTCGGTAAACCGAAGGAATTGACCGTCGACGATGGTGCGGATGCTGCCATCATCTAGAACATGACCGTTGTTGAAAAATTCACACACCTCCTCCACGAGGATAGTGTCTGAACCTTTGAGAAACCTTGGAGACCCGATTCTATGATATGTTGAAAAATACATTCATAGTATGCACTGTCCTTGACGTCTTCGAAATCGACGATAAGGGTATTTCTGAGTTCGGCCGACATTGTGCGGAGGAGTGAGAGAGGCTGAGGAGATTTCTGTGATTTTTCAAGCTCTTGAGAGAAGGAAGGCAGGAAATGTGTTTTGAGAATGGGGGGTTGAGTCCCCTTTTATAGCTTGGAACGGTTGAGAGCATTTAATGAGGATTTTTGAAAAATCTAGCCGTTTATGTCTGGTCTTTAATGATTTTTTGATTTTTCAAGAGAATAAAGACATGTCTTGTCTAATCAAGTCATGCATGCTTTTTGAGAATGACGATTTCTGTTTCCAAGAGTGATTCGTTTTGATTCGATACGTCACGTTAAATGTTTTGAAGATTTATGACTTTAGATTTTAACTTAACAGAGGAAAGAAATCTGCTTCATTGATTGATGGACAAAACCGATAGTACAACAAAATTACCGGTTTTGGAAAAGAGATAAAATAGAACAAAAGAAAAGGACAGGCTAGACGTTAGATGACTCAGCCGCTTGATTTCTCTTAGCCTTAACTGCTTCCCACCGATCGACCATCTCTTGTACTCTTTCCTTGGTGAGCACATGCCTTGGATGGAGGGTTACGAACGGTCCGGAGTGGATGTCCAGACTTGCACAAAAACCGCTCAGCTGAGGAGCGTAGCCGGTTTTGTTGGAGAGGAGCATCTTCTTCAGGTTACTGAAGATGATCCAGGACCAGTTAACCGGTGTCCCAACCGTTATAGCAATCATCATCTCGAAAAGCCTTTGGGTGTAATAGTAGCTGGTACTTATGAGAGAGTTGGCTTTTAGCACCCTAGGGTTTAACCGGGATGTCAGATCCTGAGAACCAGCGACACATCTCTTCCATGGTCACCGGGGAGTATGTTAGGTCGGTTACCCCTTCAGTGGGCAAACCGCAGTATACAGCGAAATCCGTCTCGCTGAATAAGAATTTCTGACCGTAGACTTGTGCAACGATTATATCTCGATGCACTTCCTTTCCGGTCTGAAAGAATTCCTCGACTACTAGGTAGTCGAGAATGAATCTGTTCTCAAGGAAGCTTCTTAGCCCGCTACTTTCTACGGCTAAGAACATTTCTTTGACTTCGTGATCTTCATATTGGTAGATTGAGTTAAAATCTGCCAATAGAATCTTCTTTGCTAGAGAGTTGGTGTTCATGTTCTTGAGAGAGAATGTTAATCTCAAGACTGATATTTGTGAATAGTAATCTTGTGAAGTTTTTTGTGAAGGTTTAAGGGTGGTTTATATAGCCAGGGGTTCGGCTATATTAATAAGCTTAAGCATGCTTGATGATGTCATCAGTTATTAATAGGCTTTAACTTGTTGAAGTAAATAATGTTTATTTCCTAGACAAGATCTAATTATTACCCAGATATTAATGATGACAAATATCTATTAACAAGATGTTAGTCTCCCTCTCTTGATGATGGACACATGTCGTCATCTTGATTGTGGTAGACTGTTTTTATTGATTTTGGGCTTCATTTTTCAAAATATGCATGAAAACTCAGTCAGTCATCCCAGATTAACCGAAGAAGTTCATTCCATCAGACCAGAATGCATATGTACTAAGCGGTTTTCCATGACCGGTTTTAGTAGGATATTTTTGTTCCGATTGTGAAGAAAAGTTGATTTATGTCAACATTTGTTCAACTTTGGATTTATTTTATCCACTTAAACCTGGTTATTTCAACCGTATAGTAAATATACATTTGATTTGAAATTATGAAGTAATCGGGCATAACCGGAGACTTCCTTCCGGTTAGCATTTTTGATTTATCAATGGCCTATTTGAATATGGTTTGAGAAGCGTTAGCTTCTCCCTGAACACATATCCCGGTTTCTTACATGCATGCATAATCATGATATCAATTGATTAAGATTAGTAAGTCCCAAAATATTTCGAAAATGAGAAAACTTAGCTTCCTGTAGCGGTTTTGTGAATATATCCGCTATTTGTTGCTCGGTCGAGACATATTCCAGCCGAATGTGTTTCTCCTGAACGTGCTCCCGGATGAAATGATGTCTTATATCGATATGCTTTGTTCTTGAGTGCAACACCGGATTGTATGTAATTGCTATAGCACTGGTGTTGTCACAGAAGATTGGAGATTCCTTGGCTTATATCCCGAAATCCCTTAGTTGTTGTTGAATCCAGAGGAGTTGTGCACAGCAGCTTCCGGTCGCTATATATTCTGCCTCTGCGGTTGATGTTGCAACGGATGTTTGTTTCTTGCTGCTCCAAGTGACTAACCGGTCACCTAGGAACTGGCAGATTCCACTTGTGCTTTTTCTATCGATCTTACATCCTGCGTAATCGGCGTCTGAGTAGCTTATAAGATTGAAACTTGAGTCTTTTGGGTACCTAAGTCCCACTTCTTGAGTTCCCTTCAGATATTTTAGGATTGTTTTAGCCGTTGTATAATGAGATTGCTTTGGATTTGCTTGGAATCTTCCGCATACTCCAACCGCAAACAAAATGTCAGGTCGGCTGGCTGTGAGATAGAGCAATGATCCGATCATTTCTCGATAGGCTGTGATGTCAACGGCTTGACCATCATCATCTTTGTCCAGCTTTACGGAAGGACTCATTGGCGTGACCGCTTCGGCGCATGTATCCATTCCAAATTTCTTCAGCAGTTCGGCTGTATACTTTGGTTGACTTATGAAGGTCCCGGCTTCAATCTTCTTGACCTGAAGTCCTAGAAAGAAACTCAATTCTCCCATCATACTCATTTGAAATCTATCAGTCATCATTTTTGAAAACTTGTCACATAATTTTGGATCGGTTGATCCGAATATAATATCATCAACGTACATCTGAACAAGTAATATTTGTTCCTTTCTTTCAAATTTGAAAAGTGTTTTGTCTACTGAACCTATTGTGAACTTGTGATCAAATAAAAATTGTGTCAATGTATCATACCAAGCTCTTGGAGCTTGTTTCAAACCGTAAAGGGCTTTGTTCAGCCGGTAAACATGATTTTCGTGCTTTGGATTTTTGAAACCTGGAGGTTGATTAACATATACCTCTTCATTTACTTTACCGTTTAGAAAAGCACTCTTAGCATCCATTTGAAAAACTTTGAAGTTTTTAAAAACTGCGTATGCTAGAAATATTCTAATGTCCTCAAGTCTAGCTACAGGGGCAAATGATTCTTCAAAATCAACGCCTTCTTCCTGTTTATAGCCTTGAGCCACTAACAGGGCTTTGTTCCTCGTAACTAGAATACCCATCGTGTTCCTATAACCGGTTTGTTTTTCAGTCTAGAGACTAGGTACCAGACTTTATTTCTCTCAAACTCGTTTAATTCCTCTTGCATTGCTAGAATCCAATCTGGATTAGACAATGCTTCATCCACCTTTTTCGGCTCAATTTGTGATATGAAAGCAGAGTTTTCATAGTGATCCAAATTCTGTTGCCTAGTTCGGACGGGTGAGGATATGTTACCTATTACTAGTTCAAGAGGATGATTTTTGTTCCTTCTGAGTTTGATCCGAGACGTGTTTATCAAGCTTTCGGTTGGCTGATCAAGGTTAGACTGATCGGTAGGTTGAACAGAGTCAGACCGACCGATTTCTTCAGTAGAAACTGAAGCGTCAACTTTCTGCGGTAAGACAGCTTGATCAGGCTGAGTTTCAGCATCAACCGCTTGGTCCTTGACAAAGCGTCTAAAAACCGGAACCTCGTCTTCATCATCAGAATAGATATTGAAATTTTCCATTCTGTTGTGAAGATCGAAGGGTAATGCAGTGTTTCGTTCAACCGATTCATCGAAAACAATGTGTGCGGTTTCTTCAACTGTTAAAGTCCTAGTATTGTATATTCTGTAGGCTTTACTCACAGCTGAATATCCCAACATTATTCCCTCATCGGATTTGGCATCAAAAGCGGTCAAGTAATTCTTTTCATTATTGTGAACAAAACATTTGTTACAAAAAATTCGAAAATACCGTACGCTTGGAATTTGATCAAAGTAAATTTCAAAAGGAGTTTTAGAAAACCGTTTAGTTACTAAAGATCGGTTTTGTGTAAAACATGCGGTATTGATAGCTTCAGCCCAAAACTTTTGAGCAACACCCAAATCGGCTATCATTGACCTTGCGGCTTCCTTGAGAGTCCGGTTTCTTCTCTCAGCCAGGCCATTTTGCTGAGGAGTTCTGGCACTAGACAACTCGTGTCTAATACCGGGATAATCAAGAAAAGTAGTTAAATTACTGTTTATAAATTAAGTTCCCCTATCACTTCAATTTTGTTCACTCGAATGGATTTTTCATTTTGTATTCTCAAAATCAGTTTTATCAGGTTTGGAGTTGCTTATTTTTAGAAGCTAGAAAAGTAACCCAAGTAAATTTAGAATAATCATCAATAACTACCATAGTATAATGCATGCCTCCTAAACTAGTTACTTTAACCGGACCAAACAAATCCATATGCAAGAGTTCTAAGCATCGTTTAGATTGATAGTTTCCTTTATTTTTGAAAGATGATTTTACTTGTTTTCCCATTTGACATGCAGCACATACTTTATTTTTTGAAAACTTAACTTTTGGAAAACCGTGAACTAGTTCCTTGGAACAAATGAAGTTAATCGTTTTGAAATTCAAGTGATTTAACCGTTTATGCCAAAGCCAGTTTGGATCATTTCCGGCTATCATACACACAGGTTTTTCAAAATCAGATTTCCAGTTAACTTTGTAAATATTTCCCATCCGGTTACCGGTTAAAAGAATGTCATTGTCTTGGTTTTTAACTAAACATGAGTTTTTATGAAATTCAACTTTGTAACCCACATCACACATTTGACTTATACTTAATAGGTTAAAGCGTAATTTTTCTACCAATAATACATTAATTATGGATAGATTACCATGGACAGTCTTACCCTTGCCCACGGTTTTACCTTTCGAGTTATCCCCGAATGTGATGATTGCTCCGGTTTCGTAATTGATTTCGGTTAGTAGCTCCTTGTTTCCGGTCATATGCCTTGAGCATCCACTGTCCAGGTACCATTCTGAGTTCTTTAGCTGGTTGCTCCTCCTGACCTGCAACAAACAATTATTTACACCTTTTTGGTACCCACATTCAGTTGGGTCCACGGTTGATTAGTCCCTTTGGGATCCAGACTTGAATAAGTCGGATCACTTTCCCGGTATTTGTTTTTATAATATTTGGCTTAACTTCTTGGCTGCTGCTCAAGAATGCCTTATGTTGTGATGAGTTTCTTTGATGTCGAGTTTTATTCGGTTTATTCGGTTTCCGGTTGACTTTCCTTCTCTCAGGATGAAGCCATTTTTCCGATTCGGTAGGACTTACATATTTAAGTGTTTCTTCCGGTTTTGAGTTATTTTCGGTTTGTGAACTCTTGACAAATCTTATAAACGGAAGATTGTCTTTCGTGAGTTTCATCCTGTTAGGTTGTTTTGATTCGTTTTGTTTATTTGGTTCATAACCGATACCATACCTACACTTAGGGTGTCTTTTATAGTTACACATTTGTTTTACCGCTTGTCGTGATCTCTCCCACGCAGCCGTGACGTACATTGCTCGTTCATCGGTTTCAGTTACCGGTTGAACTGTCTTCTCATTATCGGAGAATAGTTCATCCGGTTCATACATTTCGGTTTCACAGATTTTATCATATATATTATTTGATTGTTCGGTTTTAGATTCTACCGGAGTCGGTATGTACGCAAATATGTTTCTGAACTCAGAAACCATTTCGTTGAGTGCAGAAATCAAATCTTCTTTGGTGAATTCGTCAGAAGAGAAATCAAATACCTCTTCGTCGTTTGCCATGTAGCAGGTCACTTTCTCTTCACCGTCTTCATTATCGGAGTATGCCCACTCGCTTCCACCGTCGGATGCAATGAGCGCCTTCTTAATGTCCTTTCCTTCGTCTGTATGCTGATCATCGTTTCTCCGGTAGTCGTTTCGTTGATTGTCGTTTCTCCGGTAGTTGTTTCCCTGGTAGTTGTTTCCCTGGTACCGGTTACCTTGATAGTTGTTCCCCTGATAGTTTCCTTCCGGTTTTCTATCGTCTCTCCTTGGTTTTCTACATTCTGACCTGAAATGTCCAAAATCATCACAGTTATAACATCTTTTGTTTGATTTATCTACATAATTATAATTAAAATAATTTTTAGATGGTGGCTGGCTCTTCTTCATGAATTTCCCGAATTTCTGAGCTAGCATTGCCATCACATCTTCAGTGATCTGATCTGTGCTTTTGACTGGAGCCGGTACGGTTGATACTTGGACCGCTGGTTCCACCGATGTAACCAAAGCTCTGGTTGCGGTTGATGTGGATGCTTCGTCTTCGATCCGAGACTTGATCTCGAACTCGTAGGCTTTTAGATCTTCGAACACATAATGCAACTTCATCTGTCCGAGGGTGCTTGATTCCCTCATCACCATGGTCTTGATGTCCCACGTACTTGGCAGAGATCTTAGGGCTTTGATAATTACTTCTCGGTTGTCATACTTCTTTCCGAGTGTTTGAAGCTCGTTGACTACACTGGTAAACCGGTTGCTGAATTCCTTCATGTTTTCCCCCGGTTTCATCCTGATGTTTTCATATTTCTGTGTAGCCACCAAAATTTTGTTCTCTTTAGTTCTTTCGTTTTCCTCATGGATCTGAATGATCGTTTCCCAAGCTTCCTTTGCACTATCGCAGTCTGATATTTTATTCAAGGTGTTATCATCTATAGCCTTGTAGATGTGCCTCATGCAATGGTTGTCCAAGTTACTCCGTCTTCGATCTTCATTCGTCCATTGGTCTGCCTCCTTATTGATCTTGATCGGTCCCTCTTTCAGGACTCGGCTCATCTCATCATCTAACGTAATCAGATGTAGGTACATCTGTTTCTTCCAACTACTAAACGCTTCGCTGTTTAGCATTGGCGGCTTGTCGCTGTGGGTCATGCTTCCCATCTTCTTTGGTTGCTTGAGTGCTAAGAACCTCGCTCTGATACCACTTGTTAGGATCGGGGACGCCCTTGGAGGACCGGGGTGTTTCCGGTTTTAGGGAAGGGTGGTCGCTTACAACACACACAACACTTTGGTTATAGTCCGGTTAGAGACTAAAACCGTTCTCAGCACTACACAAACTGTCACAGACTCTTGAACCGGGTTCAAGGGCGGAAATGTCTGTTTCAGGTTGAAGCAACTTATGCGACTTTAGATGATGTTTTAGAAGGAGTCGGTTTTATGAATATGAGTGGACCGGTTTGAGGAGTACGATTAATTTAGTTTGAGGTTAGAATAAGTAAGTAAGTAATGAACACGTAAGAAAGAACACGAGACAAAGTTTTTTATGGATGTTCGGAGCAAACCCTCCTACGTCACCCCTTCTTCTCAGGTTATGAGAAGGATCTCCACTAACTTTTATAGTTACAACAATACTGCCGGTCGAGCCCAACTTTGCTACTCGCCGGTTACACCAACTCACACTTTGATTTAATACAATAACTCAACGCAAGACAGAAAGCTTCCGGTTTTAGATACACCGGTTTTGGAATATAACAGTTTATCTCTCTAACTTAATGCTTTTATGATATGCTTTTCGTAATCCGTCACTTGCATTTAATGAAGACGTTTCGTCTTCCTTTTATAGCTGAGAAGAGCCAACGGTCACTTTTCCTCTCTCTCCTCTGGATTGGTTGATTGTTATCACGCCGGTACAGAGAGGTTGCTTGCACGCTTCACCTTCCTCAACACTTGGCAGTCATGCAGGCAGCTCTGAGGGAAGATGATATAATCGGTTTTTCAGATTCGGACACGTGTTGGACATGCACTTCAGGTTGTCAACTTCAGAGCAATAAAGCATCATTGCTTTCCTCGCATGCTTCCGATCGGATCTGATCTTCTTTTATTCTTTCAAGACACGTTTCTTTCGTCATGCTGTGTCATTCTTGAAGATTGAATTTTCCAGTTTTGTCTCTTTAGCAATATGATCCGGCTGGTATGTGAATTTGTCTTTGTTGATCGGTAACTTGAGAATGTGAGAATCGGTTCCTCTATTCTTTGACATGAACACTTGAAACCGGTTTCTTTTGAGGAGTTTCAGCAACCGGTTAATGATGCCCCAACCGGTTCATACGATTTGATCTGTACCTGCACATGAAAGTTAACAACTGTTTAGTTTGTCTAGCCGGTTCCAAAAATTAACTTACTTAATTTTTTTATCAATTTCTCCCTTTTTGATTATTTAGAATAAATATTCAAAACTTGTAATGTGTGGTCGGTTCCAAAATTAACTTACTTAATTTTTCTATCAGATTATCTTACCGTCGATAAGTTTTTGAATCACACCTCTTAGTGAAAGACAATAATTAGTCCCATGTCCTTTAGTCTGGTGGTATTCACACCACTCATTCGGAAACCTTCCTGATATAGGCTTATCGGGATTGGGGGTATGGACTTGGATTAAATTCTTTTTCTTTAAAATCTGGAGAGCTTCAGATAGTTTCATTCCCAAATCATCAAACTTCCTGGGTGGCTTATGTGTAAATGAAGTATTTCCTTTAGACATTGGGGGATAAGATGGTTGTCGGCTAGCAGATGATTCCTGAAGGTGCCCTTGCCCAACATTCATGACATCCGATGTTTCCATATCCCATGCATTGGCGATGTAGTTTACTTGTGATTTAGCCTTTTTCTGATTAAAATGAGGATTGTCTTGGTATGACGTCCTACCTTTGATGGCTTCTTTCTTTAATGCATCGTCGTATCCCATTCCAGAAGCAATCAAGTCCTCCATGAAAGCTTATTTGTTGACCGACATGACTTTGGTGTACTCTACATTCATGTTAGCGTAGATCATATCCACTTGAGTTTGTTCATTTGGTAGTCCATCGATTAGTGAAGCCACAGCCTTCCACCTATCAACGTATGATTCGAATGTTTCACCTGGACCCTACTTAATACTCCTAAGTTTTCTCTCAGGCTTGTCCACCTTTAAAAACATATCGAACCGACTTATGAATACCTTGGCTAGCTCTTCAATAGTCTGGTGTTGTGCTATGTTTTGACGCACATACCACTCAAGTGCCACTTCTTCAAGATACCGAGGGAATAATTGCAATACTGTAGGCTTTCCGGGTTATAATGGAAAGATCTTCATCAAATACATGTTCATAAAGGCTGCTGGATCTTTATTTCCGGCATACTTGGTCAGATGTGGTAATTTTAGTCCGTGAGGGACCACGACCCTCTTAGCTGCCTCTAACCTAAATTTCCAACTTTTAGCTCCGTGTGTTGACTTCCCTTTAGTTAGGGCGTCTATTTGGACTTTCATTTCGATTTGAGAAGCCTTGAGTTGCGCTAGTTCTTCACTCTAACTAGATGATTGCATCGATGTTGTTGGGACGACTAGTGGCGATGCAGCTTGTGCTCTAGCAGGTGAAGAGGTTTCCGTCTTCAGAGCTTGTTTTGTTTTGGTATCATTACTCCATCCTAGAGGCATGCCTGGAACTATAGACTCTGTCTTTTTCGGTTCTTCAATCACGACCTTCTTCCCTTCTCGATTCCGTTGTAGCCTTAGTATCTCAAGAGCGGCTTCTTGATCTTCCTCGTCATCTGAGGCATACCATGATTCTACTAGCACCTCATCTTTAGGGTCATGTGTCATATGAGTAGCTGATACATTGGGCTCAAGTGGGTTAGTGGGTCTACTAGTAGCCCCGAATAAAGGGTTTGTTTGGCTAGTGAGTGGATTAAGTAACTGCCTCATACAGTCTAGTAGTAAAGACATCTTCTCATTAAGATTGTTTGCTTGGATCCTCGAGATGACGCTAGAAGTAGTTTGCTCATCAACCATTGGTCTAAGAGGAATAGAGGGCGGTGCAGTTTGCGATGTTGGTTCTGTATCAGACATTTTTCGGATGAAGTGTCCGGTAGTGAGATCTTGTGTGCGACCCGTGGTGAAAATATTTAGTCTGTGGAACCATCAGAAGAAGTGAGTTTAAAACAAGTAGTGGGGACAAGCGGTGTCACTCTTATGCACGTATGTGTCCTAATTGTAATAGGCGTCCAATTTCTGATTCATTTAAAAAAATATGTTGTACTTAGATGTGAGATAAAACTTTGATAACTCAAAAGGGAAAATAACATAAGATACAATTTAGTTTAGGCCTTTCATTGTTCGTTTGCTCCTCCATTTCTAGCTCTGCCTACTTTTGTGTTATTTTCTTCATAAAATTCCCAGATTGTTAGCCTTCTTGCTTTCCTCGCAAATAGCACTTTAATCTCTAGTCTTTGCGGTTAACGATCTTATATATGTGTAATAAAGACTAGAAGACAACAACTCGTTATGTTATGAATTTTAATTTTCTCTTTTATTCTTAAACGGATTTAAGAACATACTTTTGGACGCCTATCTCATCTATATGCATACATGTATTTAATATATATAGTAGACACATAATAGGCTCTTCGACGTGGTTTTGTTGCTTGGGCACGACAAGTCAACGACTTGATAGAAATGACTTTTTGGGTTTTTGTTCTAAAGTTGGAAATAACTTAAGAGAGAGTTCTTCCACCGACAAGGATATTATCCCAAAAGGGATCTCTCGATGTAAGGGGAGCTCTCAATTGGACATCCCCCTCACCTCTATTTCAAAATCCCTCATTTTCAATAATAAGGGATATTTGAAAAGAAGAGAGGGATAATCCGGGTATTTTCCTAGTGTTCTTCTCAACTCTCAAATCACACAAAGCCTTCTTGGCGGGTTGAGATCGTCATTCCTCATTGACAATCCTAGCACATAATTAATAGATGTATAGGCTTCGTCCAACGACGTATACCTTATACTATCTTCACATCGGAGCCCCAGAGCTCATGCACATTAAGAAAACAAATTATTTTTTTCTGGGGAATAACATTAAAGTGTAAAATATATTTTATAAATTGGCCAAAATTGTTTTTTTTCAAGTTAAGCATCAAAATGTCCCCAGCAGAGTCGCCAGAAAACTGTATGCATTTAAAAACGTTTGCCCCAAAAAAAATTGAAATTAAATCAAATTTGGGAATTGTTTAAAAATAGTTTGACTAAAGAGTCGCCACCTAAATTTTTATAAAACTAGAAAAAAAAATTATTTGCATGTAAAATAATAATGCCTTTGAAAATAAATTCTTTAAAAGTTCGGTGCTTTGTTACACATGAAAAAGGGTTTTTGGCGTTATGTCTCACATGCCCGTTAAAAAACAGTCTCTACTTTAACAATTTTGGCCTTTTTAAAAAAAAATATTATTATACTTTACATTTTAGACATTTTAAATCCTACCATACTAAGTCTTAACGCTAAGGATATATCTTATTAATCATTTCAATTCGTTCAAAGCATTAATTACAAAATGAAGCATAAAAGTTATATAAATATAGTAGAGTTTATAAAATAATACTTAAATTAGAAGCCTAGACATTTTTCTAATCATGCCAAACACTAATATATTAATAGACATGTATCCAATATTAATTTATAATCAAGTAAGTAATTTACATTATATACATAAAATTAGTTTTAGAATTTTTAGAGCCCTAAAACAAAACAAAAGTAATAAAATATGAAAAATTAGATAATGATGAAACTGATCCTTAATTCCAGAATAAGTTTTAACTTTCATAATATTACTTCCATAATTAATTTTTTTCTTAATTAAATTTTTTCATTATTTAGTTACTATTTAATTATTTCCGATGAATATCAGATAATAAAAAATAAATAAATAAATAAATAATATTTAATTAAAATAATAGACCTGAATGTTTAGTAAATTATCTCTTTTGATTCTCTGAAAACAAAACTAGGCTATAATAAACTTATTAATAGAAGTCAAGAGGCATGGATTGTTTCAGTTACTCATTTTCTAGCTCCGGCTCATCTTTAAATCTAATGTTACTCATTTTCTAGCTCTGGCTCATCTTTAAATCTAATGTTACTCATTTTCTAGCTCCGGCTCATCTTTAAATTTAATGTTACTCATTTTCTAGCTCCGGCTCATCTTTAAATCTAATTTGTTCGTCTTGTCTTTGAATCTAGCAGTCAAAATCCAACCAAAAAAATCAAATTAATCTAATAAATATTACAATAACATTCACAAATCTATCTAACAAAGATTAATTTGCACATCACAAACAGCACATCTCAAACAACATCATATATATTTAGACATTCAGGTAATTTCACTCCAGATCTTTCAATGAAAATGATATGTATATATAAAAAACAACAAAGAAGATGCGTTTACAGTGATGTTAATTGTTCTTCGACAACTACCTGATCAACAACTAACTATCTCTCAAGATCTACTCACAATCACTCAAGAAAGGAAAACAAGAATGATTTTTCTAAAAAATCCTTTAAAATACCAGGAAGAATCGTGCTCCAAATCTTCTCTCCCCTTCTCCTTCTCCCCCCGTGTTCTGGTGTGCTCGATCTCCTTTTATAGGCGTCTGGTCTTGAGAGACTAGATCAAACTTCTTGGCTGGGAGACTAAATCAGAGGACGGGGTTTTCTCGGAAGACCAGATCTACCGCATACCTGGCTTGACTAAATCCATGAGTTAGACTGCACGTCTAATTACGAGTCTATTAGACTGCATGTCTAACTCTATGAGTTAGACTGCACGTCTAATTACTCCAGTTATATTGCACGTCTAACACCGCTTAATTAGACTACACGTCTAACTCCTCTAGTTAGACTGCACGTTTAACATCATGCATTTAATACCAAATCGGTCTAATGAACCTCATTAGAACCAAGTCTAATGAAATCTGATTTCGATACACCTACATCCAAAACAATTAGATGCATATATAATCCATTCATCATTTCATCATCAAAATTACAATAGTCAAACTATTTCAACACTTAGACAAAATAATTTGACCCAACAATTTCCCCATTTTTTATGATGAGATTGAAATCCTGCATAGCCAACAGATTAGCGTATCTATCATATAGATGTAAATAAACCCCTATTTACATATAAACATTTTCAACACACAATATTTAGAATATAACATTCATAAGCACATAAATAAGAGTGTTTTCAGGAGAAAACAACAAAACATTGTTCCAAAAATAACCAAAATAAGTTCAAAACATAACAACATCAAAAGAACTTTCAAAAACTTCATCTTAAATGAAAATAAAGTCTATTTTAATCTTCTTCTTCTTCTTAATCATTTTTATGGAAAGGATAGTCTTCAACCTAAGAAGTCTCTAAGACTGCGGTTAGAGGAGGGTTGGAAACATCTCTTTTCCTTTTCTTAGACTTGAGCCTCTTCACCCTATGAACATATTCAACGACCTTCTGGTTGTTCGGAGTTTTAGAAGAAAGGTGATAGCTTTTACCGGGTTCATCTAGAAGGAAGCAAAGGAAAGCGCCAAGAGGACCGTCAAATCCAAAGATAGTCTTCCAGGCACAGATCATTCTGACAAGGTTTCTGAAGAGGAAGCTTGTCCAGTTGACGAGCACACCTCTGGTGATAGCCACCATAATCTCAAAAACCTTCGTACAATACTTGTAGGAGGATTCTTTGGCGAGAAGAGATTTGGAAATGATTTCGCTTAGAAGAGCGAACTCATCTTTCGGGAGGCTTTTCTTACCGTGAATATCCATAAAGGGAGAATCAGAGAAGACTTTCATCATTGTAAACATGATTTCAGGAGGGGAGGGTGAAAACTCATGAATACCTACATTGGGAAGTTGGAAGAACATAACGAACGAACTTTCGGAGATACAGATCATCTTGCCCATAACAATCCCAGCAATAATTTTGTCCTGATAGAAATCGGCTATTTCGAAGAATTCACGAACCAACTGTTCGTGATATATAGAATGAGGGGTGAGGAACTTTCGCATCCCATAGGCTTTCAATGACTCAAACATCTTGTGTATTTCAGGAGATTTCAATGTGGATACTGATATAAAATCCACTTGAAGAGATTTCGGAGAGAAGGATGACATTTCGACTAGGTGAGGAAGAACTAGACGATTCAAATTCTAGAGAGAGACTCGGATTATGAAATACTCAACCATTTGAGTAATATCACTCATTAAATATTAATATCTATAGTGTAGTTAATATGCAATAATCATATCTACCGTCAAAAAATTCAAGAATCTGTTTCCAAGGGACGCAACATTTAATATTAATCATGAAAACGCACAGTTAATACTAAACGTACGGATTAAAGTTATCAGAAATATTAGTCATTTTTTATGTATTGAGAGACACGTGTCTTCATTCCTTTTGAGGAATGACTGGTTTGATTTTTGGCGGGAATAAGTACATGAGCAGATACATAATCAAAAGACAACTGTCCAAATAGCCAGAAGATGAAAGGTCTAAATACATGAGTAGTTAGACGTTTATTCTCCTTTTCACATTTTCAACTTCTATTTGGAAATTTGTCTATTAGACGTATACGTCTAATTATACAAGAACACCACGTGCAACATGCGTGTCTGATTAGACGTGAGCATCCTCTTGCTCATGACGTAAGAACGTCTAATGTCTATTAGACATATGCGTCTAACCATGCAGGTTAAATAACCAAGACAAATATTCCAAAGGAAGATTAAACTGCTAGAGTAGACGTATATCTAAGTAGTTGTGTTTTTCAAAACCTTAATCCTTAGGATGTATTAAGACCTCTGTTTTTCATGTCTGTTTAGTTACATTTTGAACAATACGTTCCCCCTCAATTTATGCACGTAATCACATCAATCAAGATCAACAAGACCTAAAATATTTCTAAAGTGAGAAAACTTAGCTTCAGGTAGAGGCTTTGTGAAGATGTTTGTCGTTTGTTGATCTGTGGGACAGATTAAAGACGAATCTGCTTCTGATTGACGTGTTCTCTGATAAAATGATGCCTGATTTCGATAAGATTTGTCCGAGAATGCAGAACTGGATTGTAAGTGATTGCGATAGCACTAGTGTTGTCGCAGAAAATTGGAGATTCTTTAGCCTCAATCCCATTGTCCCTGAGTTGTTGTTGAATCCACAAGAGCTGAGAGCAACAGCTACCAGCTACAAGATACTCTTCTCCTGTTGTAAACGTGGCAATTGACGTTTGCTTCTTGTTGAACAATGAGATTAGACAATCTCCAAGGAACTAGAAAGTTTCACTCGTGCTTTTTCTATCAATTTTGCACCCAGCATAATCTGCATCTGAGAAACTGGTCAAATTGAAACTGGAATCCTTCGGATACCACAGTCCCACATTTTGAGTTCCCTTTAAGTATTTAAGAATACGTTTAGCAACAGTAAAGTGAGAAAGTTTAGGATTAGCCTGAAATCTGCCACAAACTCCAACGGCAAACTGAATGTCTGGCCTGCTAGCAGTCACATATAGAAAGGATCCGATGAGTCCTCTATATGCTGTTACATCGACACTTTGGACACCTTTATCTTTATCCAGTTTACTAGAGGAGCTCATTGGAGTAGCTGCAGCAGAACAGTTCTCCATTCCAAACTTCCTTAGTAGTTCTTTGGTGTATTTGGCATGATTGATGAGGGTCCCTTCTTCTAACTGACGGACTTGAAGCCCAAGGAAGAATGTTAATTCTCCCATCATGCTCATTTCAAATCTGTCATGCATCAGCTTAGAAAATTTCTCACATAGTTTGGGGTTAGTTGAACCGAAAATAATGTCATCAACATATATTTGAACAAGTAGAATGTGAGAGTCTTTAGTGAATTTAAACAAGGTTTTATCCACAGTTCCAATAACAAAGTCATAATCAAACAAAAATTCAGTTAAAGTGTCATACCAAGCTCTAGGAGCTTGTTTCAGATCATACAATGCTTTATCAAGCTTATAAACATGATTAGGTAACACATGATCTACAAACGCAGGGGTTTGCTCAATATATACTTCTTCACTCAATTTCCCATTTAAGAATGCACTTTTCACATCCATTTGAAAGACCTTAAAGTTTTTAAATGATGCATATGCTAGGAAGATTCTAATTGCCTCAAGTCTTTCTACAAGTGCAAAAGACTCATCAAAATCGATACCTTCCTCCTGTCTATATCCTTGAGCAACTAAACGGGCTTTGTTTCTAATGACTAAACCATCTTCACTAAGCTTGTTTCTAAAGACCCATCTTGTTCCTATAACTGACTTATCAGTTGGTCTAGGGGTAAGATGTCACACTTTATTTCTCACAAATTGGTTTAACTCCTCCTACATAGCATTGATCCAATCTGAATCAACTACAGCTTCACCAATTTTCTTGGGTTCAATCTGAGAAATAAATGTTGAATTGTCTATTTCATCCATCAGTTGACGTCTTGTCCTTCGAGGAGAGAAGGGATTTCCGATGATCAATTCTAGTGGATGATTTCTGTTCCATCTGAAGTTGGATCCAAGGGGATTGGTCATCTGAACGGGTGACTCCGCGACGTCTAAACTCTCAACATCTTGTTGAACAGGAGTTTTTACGTCTGGTTGAACCTCAACCGGATCAGCCACTAGATTAGACAAGGTAATCCTCTTGTCCAGAGATTCTTCTTCTTCACTCAGACTCAAGACTTGTCGCTTTTAGTCTGTCAGGAAGATCAATGGGTTCAATGGATGTGCTCTCAACAGGCTCATCAAAAACTACATGGAGGGATTCCTCAACTGTCTGCGTTCTTTTGTTGTATACTTTGTAAGCCTTGCTTACTGACGAATATCCCAACATGAATCCCTCATCTTCTTTAGCATCAAAAGCGGTCGGATAAACCATTCCATTGTTATGAATAAAACATTTACACCCAAATATCTTAAAATAAGAAACTATGGGAATTCTCCCATAATACAGTTCATAGGGATTTTATCAAAACGTTTGTTGATTATTGACCGATTTTGTGTATAGCAAGCAGTGCTTATGGCTTCCGCCCAGAACCTCTGAGGCACGTCTGATTCAGCTAACATAGATCTCGCGGCTTCCTTCAGAGTCCTCACTCTTCTCTCAGCAATGTCGTTTTGCTGTGGAGTTCTGGCACTAGACAACTCGTGCCTAATTTTAGTCTCCTCAAGATAAGATGACAGGTATCTGTTAGTGAACTCAATTACCTGATCACTTTAATGCATGCAATATTCAACGATTTCTGATTCTAAATTCTTATAAAAATTCTAATCAAGTTTTCAGCAGTTTTATCCTTTGATGGCAAAAATGCAACCCATGTAAATCGAGAAAAATCATCAATAACAATTAGGGCAAATCTCATTCCTCCTAAACCTTTTACATAACCCATGTAATAGTTCTAGGCAACGACTTGATTGAGATTTCTCTTTACTTTTGAACGATGATTTGCCATGTTTACCTAACTGGCAAGTAGGACATACATTGTCTTTAGCAAACTGTAATTTAGGTAATCCAAAAACTAAGTTGTGTGAACAAATGTTGTTAATGGTTTTGAAATTCAGATGATTTAACCTTTTATGACATAACTATTTCTGGTCATTTTTGGCAATCATGCACATAGGATCAGAAGATTCTTTTTGCCAATTCATTTTGTATGAGATTCTTACTCTACTCCCAGTTAACAAAGTATTTCCGTCTTGGTCCTTAACTAGACATGCATGAGTTTGAAAATCAACTGACAAACCATAATCACATAACTGACTGATACTAATCAAGTTATAGCACAGATTGTCTACAAGTAGCACGTTATTAATGGTTAGGTTACCATGGATAATCTTACCCTTATCTATGGTCTTACCCTTCTTGTTGTCACCAAAGGTAATCTTCGGTCCAGAGCAATCTGATATGTCAGTAAGAAGCCATCAGTTTCCTGTCATATGCCTGGAACAACCGCTATCGAGATACCATACAGATTCCTCCAGTCCATCGTTTATTTGTACCTACACAAAGAAATATTTACAATCTTTTGGTACCCAATTTTAATTGGGTCCTCGGTCAATTAGTCCCTTAGAAATTCATATTTGAGTTATTCTAATGGATTTCCCATTTTGTGTTGTGATTAATGCGTATGTTTTTGACGTAGCAGACGACTTTTTGCTAGCCACTGATCCCTTAGCTGCAAAACAAGTAGTGGGAAGGATATTCGTTTACGTGTCATTGGTTGATTGGTTGCATCGGGCTGTCGTACTGATCTTTACTAGAAAGTGGAGCAGAAGTAGCGTACAGCTATAGCACGTGGGTAGGCGGGTGCTAGCTTCAAGCAACTACTTAAGCAAAGCATTAGACGTATTTCAATTAGACGACCTCGTCTAATGAAATCAAACGTCTCCGTCTAATAACAGAATCCATTAGACCACCTAGTCTAATGGGATTAGACTTACATCTAATTACAATCACTTCAGATTAATCCGAAGGAGTTAGACTGCACGTCTAACTTTCACTAGTTAGACTACACGTCTAACCTTTCTCTTTCTATTAGGCTACACGTCTAACTCCATGAGTTAGACTGCACGTCTAATTAGGGTTTCAACTTCAGACTAGTCTGAAGGAGTTAGACTACACGTCTAACTTTCACAATTCATTAGACTACACGTCTAACTCCACGAGTTAGACTACACGTCTAATTACGGTTCTATTAGACTGTATATCTAACTCCACGAGTTAGATTGCACGTCTAATTACGAGTACATTAGACTACACGTCTAACTCCATGAGTTAGACTACACGTCTAATTACGAGTCCATTAGACTACACATCTAACTCCATGAGTTAGACTGCACGTCTAATTACGAGTCTATTAGACTGTAGGTCTAACTCCATGAGTTCGACTACACGTCTAATTACGAGTCTATTAGACTGCACATCTAACTCCATGAGTTAGACTGCACGTCTAATTACGAGTCTATTAGACTGCACGTCCAACTCCATGAGTTAAATTGCACGTCTAATTATGAGTCTATTAGACTGCACGTCTAACTCCATGAGTTAGACTACACGTCTAATTACGAGTCTATTAGACTGCATGTCTAACTCCACGAGTTAGATTGCACGTCTAATTACTCTAGTTAGACTACACGTCTAACACCGCTTAGTTAAACTACATGTCTAACTCCGCTAGATAGACTGCACGTCTAACATCATGCATTTAATACCAAATCGGTCTAATGAACCTCATTAGAACCAAGTTTAATGAAATCTGATTTCGATACACCTGCATCAAAAACAATTAGATGCATATATAATCCATTTATCATTTCATCATTAAAATTCCAATAGTCAAACTATTTCAACACTTAGTCAAAATAATTTGACCCAACAGAGTCTAAATGGTCTTAAAAGATCAAATGAAGTATTTAGAACGAAATACAATAATAAAAAGTAACAATATAATTTAGAAGATGAAATCAAAATTTTTCTTCAAATCGGGTTTCATTAAAATCGAAGTGTTACATGATGAATAGAAGCAATATAAGAACTTACACAAGTTCTAAAACAACTAATGAACAACCCCAATATGCAAGTAATTAATCAAACTAAAGTCAGTAAAAAAAAATCTTCAATGACGGAATTTTTTTAGAAACTTTCTTTGCTTTCTCTCTAATGTTTTTCCTCCTCTCCAAATTGCCTTAAAAAGGTAATAAAGACATCCCTACATCGAGTCATTCAAACGTTGTTAGGAATCACTTGGGCTCCACTATTGTGATGAAAGTTTTCCAATGCATGCACTTTGATATCACTTGTTTAAGCTATTAGTATTATATGGGCCACCACCTTTATGTTTAGGTTTGAATAAGGATAGACACAATTCGACTTAAATTTTGATTAAACATGTAGTCTATTATATTATATTCATTAATTAAGGTAATCAAACGCTAAAAAACTTCTCTAATAATTCATTTCAATTTTACACCAATCCCGAAATTAAGATCTTTTTATCCATAGTAAATTAAATATGATATATTGTATTGGATAACAAAATAATTTAATTCATTTAGATGTTTTTATTTTTTTAAAAGTATTTTTTTGTGATAACTTTGGGCTCTTCTTTATAAAAAAGGCTATTTAGGTTAATTAATCGAAAACACATTCTTTCTATATAAAAAGAATTTAATTTGCAAGTGTATGTTCTTTGAATATGTGAGAAGAAGAGGCTTAAAATTAAGAATTTAGAGGTAACTATTACTAAAAAAATCAAATATTTTATGCTAATATGACTATAATTGAAAGGTATACATATTGTTTTATTTAGTGTTGCAACTAATATTTTTAATTATTTAAATAAAATGACATTGAGGTCGATTAATAACACATCCATAAGATATTTATTCAAATTATTGTCGCATAAATAGGTCAACAAATTAGTTATCCATTTTATTTATTATAAGAGAGAGAAATAAAAAGATATTGAAAAATATATAGAATTACATATTTTATATTTAATTTATACACACTAAATTAAAATTATAAGAATAATATTTTTGATAATATCTTACAAGTATATCATTATATATTATAGCATCACTCATCCATATTAAAATAAAATTAGATAACTAAGAATTTTAAAAGCAAGATTATGAAATGTTAATATTTTCTTCAAACTTAGTGTTGAAATCTATTTTTAATAACAACTCATGTGTTGACTAAATAATAAACAAATAAGGTATAAAGCATAAGTTGGTTTAGTGCAAAGGTTATTGCACTCTTATACAGAGAAATTATAACAGAGAGTTGAAAAATATTTACTAAAAATGTCATTCAATCTTCACTAGTTTTCGCAATAATGCGTATTATTGATATTACAAACATTAAAACAATTTGGCATTGAATACGGTTTAGTGCAAAGTTTACTATGCACTCTAAAACAGAGGAATTATAACAGATAATTGAAAATTATTTACTAAATATATTACTCATTCGGCACTAGTTTCGCAATAATACGTATTATTAATATTACAAATATTAAACCAATTCGGCATTGAACACTATTTAGTGCAAAGGTTATATACTCTCAAATAGGGGAATTATAACAGAGAGTTGAAAAATATTTACTAAAAATATCATTCGTTCTGCACTAGTTTTCGTAATAATGTGTATTATCAATATTGCAAAGATTAAAGCAATTCGGCGTTGAACACGGTTTAGTGCAAAGTTTATTGTACTCTCAAATAGGAGAATTTTAATAGAGAGTTAAAAAAATATTTACTAAGAATGTCATTCGTTTTGCACTAGTTTTCGCAATAATACGTATTATCAATATTGCAAAGTTTAAAGCAATTCGGCGTTAAACACGGTTTAGTACAAAGTTTACTGCACTCTCAAACAAGGGATTTCTATCCAAGAGTTGATAAATATATATTATGTATGTCATTCAGTTTGCACTAATCTTTGTAATAATACGTATTATAGTTATTGTAAACATTAAAACAATTCATCGTTGAACACGGTTTAATGCAAAATTTGTTAGACTCTCATATAGGGGAATTAAAACAGAGAGTTGAAAAATATTTATTAAAAATGTTATTCGTTATGCACTAGTTTTCGCAATAATACATATTATTAATATTGCAAAGATTAAAATAATTCGGTGTTGAACACTGTTTAGTGTAAAGTTTACTACACTTTTAAACAGGACAAGAGTTCTTAAATAATTTCAACATATTGTTATTGCAAAAATAACAACAATGAGACAATGAACGTGGATTAATGCAAATGTTATTGTTGATTGATAATGTATCTCTTGTTAAAACCATGATGAAATGAAGAAAAAAAGTTTACAGAGAGAAATGGGTTGAAGAAAATATTTGATAAAGAGATGGAAATATGTTGAAGAAATTGGGAGATGGAAAAGATGAAATGATTAAAAAAATTTAATGTTGGCGTGTGGAAGTTGAAAAGAAGGTTATGATTGGCAGAATTTATTGTGAAACGGAAATCAATGAGACTTAGTTTATTAAGACTCACAACTAATTTTGCATTACATATTTTTAAAATTATGTTTCATATGAAAATTCATATAATTTAATGCACATTTCAATGCTAAGAGATTATTTATAATTTTTAATGCGAAATCTACTAGTAATAGATTACTAATAATTTTTTTTTAAATTATTAAATATGATATATTGTCGAACTTCTTGCGAAAATATTATATATTATTTTTATTGTGAAACATATTGCTGGTATATTACAAATATGTCAAACGAAATTTTCAAAACTAATAAATATATATGAAATATTGTTTGCAATAATAACATTTCATATATTTGCAGAACTGGTTGCGAAGAGATTATATATAATAATTAATACATAACTTAATGTTATAATATTACGAATATTTCAAAAAATATTTATAAAACTATTATATAAAATTGTAATATAGTTTGCAGTGATATATTATAATAGAATTGCAGTACCAGTTACGAATATATTATTTATTTATGTAGTATTTATTACAGATTTACTTAATAATATTATCCCATTACTTGCGATTTTAATTTACAATAATCACAGCCTTATTTATATAATATTTGTTACAATAGTTAATAGTAATAAATTTTATTGCAAAATATTTTGCAAAGATTGACGTGAATATATGTTAGTATTATTATTAGCATTATTTTGTGGCTTTCTTATTACTAGTTTAGTTGTAAAATATATTAATATAAATTTAGAAAAAATATCAGATTTTTCTATTTTTAGTAATATATTTTTTATTAAATATTTTTCCAGATTATATTTTCCGTAAAAAAAGTTTTCGTTGAAAATATAGTTGATAAATTTGTAATATTTCAAATTTTTATTGCAATGTGAATTGTAGTTCTTCAAAACCTACATTAAAATATAATATCTTGCAGCTATATGTTGCAATTTAAAAAAAAAAAATTAATGGAGTGGAATTGCAAAAATTAGATTATGATTCTACTATTTCATTGTTGTCTCAAACTTCTCTCTTCATAAATTTATAAACACTCATTTTTATTCTTTAATTTTATAATTTTTAAATAATCTTAATTTAATTAATTTATTTTTTTAATGTTTTTATAAGAATTTATTGTACGAGATTTAAATAAATAATTATTTTGGAAACGGTGTTGTATCGAATTCACTCTTGGCAATATTTAGAAGCTTTTGGCTAAATCGAATTCGATCCATTCATATTATATTGAAAACGCCCAAATTTAATTTTAAAATTGAAAAATATGATGTTATTCTTGATCTTTTTCTAAAAAATGAGAATCATAAAAGCATCCTAACATTTTATATTGTTTGAGGCACGTTCTAAAAAATGTTTAAAATTGTGTATGTCATCCGAATTTTTGTTCACAACTTGATATAGGTTGTGTTAGGATTACATTTGTTGTTTATAATAAGTTGATATAAGTGAAATGTTTTTGGTGAAAGCTAAAATGAGTTTTTCACCTTATTTACGCAATTTTAGTTTTTCTGACTAAATTTAAAAGTTTTTCTAGCGAATCTTTGCCAGACCTCCTACCAATTGAATGACGACATATGGGTGATGCAAATAAGCTCTTCATCATGTCATGAGGAACTTCCCTAGCCTATCGAATTCGAGGATGGAGGCCGAGAATGGAGTTGACAAAAAGCCGATTGAAGGTTTATACAGTTACTGGAAGTGGAAGACGAAGCACACGACCGGCATCCGTGACCAGCTACCGACTGTTTCTAGCCCGATCCGACTGGCTTGGCCTTGTTTGTTTTGGCCATATTATATTTATCTTTTTAATGCGTCATTCAATTTTTATTTTAAATCCCAACATATTTAATAAATGTTTTAATATATATATATATATATATATATATTTTTTTTTTTTTCATTTAGCCGTTTGGTATATATTTTTATTTTGACTCATTTTGTTTTATTCATAAATTCATTTTTAAAATCAACAAATAAGAAAATAATTTTTTTAGTCATAAAATTAATTTTTACTATTTAATTTATCATTTATTTAGACAGGACTTAAGCATAGATCCCACTTTTATATGAACTATCTTTTAATATTTAATATTGTTATTAATTATATATTATATAAATAATTTTTTTTTCTTCTCGTATTTTATCATTAAATATATATTTTTTTTATTTTTTTTAATCTTTTCTTCCAGTATTATAATATATTAACTATTTATATCTTATTTTATATTATTAAAGTTTTAAAATAAAAATCATTTACTATTTTATAGGCACAAAATTTAAATTTTCATTGTCAACTTTAAATTTTTTAAATTGGATAAAATAAATAACAAATAGGAAAAAAAAGTTCACCTTATACACATTATACGTATATACTTGTACAAATAAAACATTTAGACTTACTAATAAAAATGTACAATAAAAAATTGACTCATTTAATCTATTTTAATAAACCATAGTCAATTTTTATTTTTCAATTTATATATTATTTATTAAATATTAATATATTTTCTCTCTATTAATTGATAAACTTTCTATTTATATTTTTTTCATAAATTTTTTATTATTCTTATATGAGTATTTATTATTGATTATTTTAATTCTATCATATATATATATATATATATGTATTTCAAAATTGTTTGTTTTAAATGGTTACGACTTATTCTTTCAATAATAAAAACTTTAAAAAAAATAATTAATAATTAGATAATAATATAACAACTCATTTATAAAAAATAATAATAATAACCAAATATTAGATAAAACAATATTTCTTATTATTACTATAAATAATAAATCAAAAATTAAATAAGAAAGAAACCCTTAACAAAAATATTTCATGAGAATAAAATTTATAAATAAGTTGTTAAAAAAATTTTAAAAATAAGAATTTAAGAACAAAGAAAAATAAAAAATGATTAAAAAAAAGATGATATAAAAAAAAGAAAATAATAAAAAATATTTAAGAATGAGATAAATTTAAATGATTTAATTAATAAAAAAGAAGAGAGAGAAAATATATTAATATTTAATTAATAAATATATAAATTAAAAAATAAAAATTAGTTATGGTTTATTAAAATATGCTAAATGAACCAATTTTTTTTGATAGTATGTATGTTTAAATAGTCTTTTATTAATATATACGTTTATATGAGTTAGTTGTACAAGTACATAAAAATAAAAATAAAAATAGCTTAGATAGGCTAGGCTTCAAGGGCCAGAACTAGGGCTGCAAATGAGCCGAATCGAGCTCGAGCTTGCTAAAGCTCGAGCTCGACTTGATTAAATATTTATTAGCTCGACTTGAACTCGAGCTCGAACGAGCTTATAAATTTAAGCTCGAGTTCGACTCAACTATATTACATACAAGCTCGGCTCGACTCGAAAGCTTGAAAAAAAAATTAATTTTATTAGTAACGGTTAAATTAAGCCGTTACGATTATCAGTACATCAGTAACGGTTATATAAATCGTTACAGATAAAGAGGGATATCAGTAACGGTTTTGGAAGAAAACTGTTACTGATAGATTATCTGTAACGGTTATATAGAAAACAGATATAGAAAGTGAACCGTGTTTTCAACATCTCTAGTAGTATCTATAACGGTTATAGAGAAAACCGTTACAGATAAGGCTTCAGTTAAAGCTTTTACTGATGGATATCTGTAACGGTTATAGAGAAAACCGTTACTAATAGAATATCTGTAACGATTCTCTCCATAACCGTTACTGAAAGTGAGCCATCTTTTCAACATCTCTACTAGTATCTGTAACGGTAATAGAGAAAACCGTTACAAATAAGGCTTCAGTTAAATCTTTTTAGTGAATGATATCAGTAAACATCCAAAACCGTTACAAATACTCTATTAGTAACGGTTTTATCTATAACCGTTACATAAACTGATCCGTCTTTTCAACTTCTCTATTAGTATCTGTAACGGTTTTCTCTATAACCGTTACAGATACCCATTAATAACCGCGCGCATTCTTCCTTCTTTCTTTTTTCCTTCTTCCTTTCTTTCTTTTCTTTTCTTCTTCCGTTTTCTTCCGCGCCCGTTTCTTTTCCTTCTTCCGTCTGAAGTCGTCGCCGGTAATCAAACGATCTTCTTCTTCCGACAATCTTCTTCTTACGCCGATCTTCTTCTTCCGCTGATCATCCGCCCGCAATCAGGTAAGTTCTTCTTCCCTCTTCTCTTCTTCTTCCCTCTTCTCTGTTCCGTCTGTTCCTCTTCTTCTGCCCGCAAACATTCCGATCACCGCCGCCGTTGCCTTCCGATCAATCAGGTAAGTTATTCTTTTTGCTGTAATTTCGGATTCATATCCTCATTAATCAAAAAGAGTTGTTTGTATTTAATAAATTTGTCCTAATATTAGGTACTCTCCTCCGATCCGATCACTGCCGCCACTGCCTTGTGATCAATCAGTGCTCTCCGTTCATACGAATCAGCCATCGTCCAGACTCATAGACTTTAGCTTCTAGGTACCATTTTGATCTGTTTACCACTGCCAATATGTTTTTCTGAATATTTTAGTGCCCAATTGATTATGTTAGTATTTTTCTAGTCTGATAATCTGTTAGGTTAGTATTTTTCTAGACGCATCCCAATTGATTCATTGATCTGTGTTTGTTATTAGAGGGATGAGGAGGCCAAATATATTTCTATTTACTGTTTGTTTGCCTGTTTGTGAAAATTTGCCGTTTCTTTCTGTTGGGTGTTCTTGATTATTATATCTTATTTGGTTATAATAATGGTTAACTATTGATCTTAAGATGGGTGACCCAAATTTATAACAATTTCCAAGTTGACAATAGTACTAGCTTTAAAAGCTTAGTGTGACAATAATCCATTGTTGACTTGTCTAATTTCTTGAAAGGGACCTCAGTACCTCACACATGACTTATTGCCCAAAGTACTTATATATTAATTCAGTCATTGATCTATATACAATACTTGTTTGAATAACTTTATATTTTTTCTGTAAGGGCACTTGCTTTGATTATTTATCAAGGAATATTTTCATTGGCATATGACATAATTGGTATTAATCAAGGAAGTTGGTCATAAAAATTTATAAGATTTTTAAAAAAGAAAGAAGAAATTGATCAATTATGAAGTTTGATTTATGGCTGTTTAAAATAATATATGAAGTTTATTTTATTTAAATTATGAAGTTCAATTATTGGGATGCGTCTACAAAATATTTATACTCTTCTTCAATTCTATTTTGCAGAAAATTCAATTTTCACCGTCTGAATTTGCCCTTGTATTTCCTGTCGCGGATTGAAGTTTGCCCTTTCAAATCCAGTTAGCGTTCTTATTTACAATCAATGTTTGATTGTTAGATTAATATATTATTGGATTATAGCATTGTTAGATTAGTATTTTATTGATGTTAGGTTAGTGGATAATTTGTATGTTAGGTTAGTGGATAATTTGTATGTTAGGTTAGATAATATTGAATGCTAAGTTAGATTATTTGTATGTTAGATTATTGGATTGGTAGATTAAGTTAAATTATTTGTATGTTAGATTATTGATGAATTGTTGGTTTATTAGAATATTGAATGTTTGGATTAATAAATGGTTTGTATGTTAGATTATTTGTATGTTAGATTATTGATGGATTGTTGGTTTATTAGATTATTGCATGTTTAGATTAATAAATGATTTGTATGTTTGATTATTGATGTTAGGTTGTTGGATTATTAATTTGTATGTTAGGTTAGATGGAAATCCCAGACAAAACATGGATGTCTATACTTCGTACCGATCCTAAATATAGTGAGGGGTTGACAAATTCATAGAATTTGCTGAAAGGTCTACGGGTATATCATCGATTGCATGTCCTTGTGTAAGGTGTGCAAATCGAGTATATGAGAATAAGACTGTGGTTAGATCACATCTGATTGTATTCGGAATAAGACAAAATTGTGGTTTATGGTATTTTCACGGTGAAAAGAAAATTGAACGTCAGACTGTAAATGTTGTTATTGAGAATGTGGAGGAAGATGAATCAGATGATGAACTTGAAGACGAACCGATCAATGTACCACCAAATAACGAGACTAATATCATGAAAGACGAACCTGTTGAAGTTTGTGAGGATCATCTAATGGAAGATATTATTGCTGAGGATCATCTAATGGAAGATATTATTGCTGATTTGTATCCTAATGTCAACAATGATAATGAACATCCGAGTGAAAATGAGCATCCTGTTGATGATGCAAAGACGTTTTACAAATTGTTGGACGATTCGAAACTACCTTTGTATGAAGGTTCTCGCATTTCCAAAGCCTCAACTTCTCTTAAACTTCTTCACATAAAGAATGTAGGTCAGTGGACAAACACGTCATTTGATTTATTGTTGAGTTTATTGAAGGAGGAAATACTGCCAATTCATAATCAACTACCAAATTCGTATTATGAGTGCAAGAAATTCATTAAAGACATGGGTCTATCGTACGAAACAATTGACGCGTGTAAGAATGATTGCATGCTTTTTCGTAAAGAGGATAAGGATTTGCAGCAAGGTAAAGTTTGTGGGCTTTCTAGGTGGAATGTCAATAAATCTAGTGGTGCAATTCGAACGAAGATGAATGGCAAGTATATACCCAATAAGGTGCTGCGCTATTTTCCATTAAAACCGAGGTTGCAAAGATTATACATGTGTTCCAAAACTGCTCCACGCATGACTTGGCATAAAGATAACAATCCCGAAGATGATGTGTTGAGGCATCCTGCTAATTCAATGACATGGAAGATCTTTGATAACTTGTACCCAAATTTCTCAACAAAACCTCAAAATGTGCAACTTGGTTTGGAAAGTGATGGTTTTCAACCTTTTGCTAGCGGAAAAACATCATACAACATTTGGCCAGTTATTTTCATCCCTTACAACGTCTCTCCTACCACATGTATGGACAAAAACAATTTTCTTCTTTGAATGCTCAATCCAGGACCAAAAAGTCTCGGAGATTGTATTGACGTATTTCTTGAGCCACTTATTGAAGAGTTGACGGAATTGTGGAATACCGGTGTGAAGACATACGATGCAAGTAGAAAACAATATTTTAATTTACGGGCAGCTCTTATGTGGACTATTAATGATTTCCCGGCATATGCAAGTTTGTCTGGATGGAGTACAAAGGGGAAATTGGCATGTCCGTCTTGTAATCAGAACACTGCGTCTTTGAGGTTAACAAATTGCCAGAAGGAGTGTTACATGAATCATCGACGATTCCTCTTGTCTAATCATCGATGGCGCAAAGAGACCGATACGTTTGACGGGCATACTGAGCATAGAGGTCCTCCTATACTATTATCGGGTTCTGAAATTCAATTGCATGCACGAGATCTAAAGGAAATTTGTTTGACAAAGTACCTGCCTAAGAAAACGAAAGTTATACATGAATTCCGAGGTGATAATTGGAACAAATTCAGTATAATCTTTCAATTGCCTTACTGGAAATCTTTGATGTTGAGACATAATTTGGATGTAATGCATATTGAGAAGAATATATGTGATAGTTTGTTGGGAACTTTAATGAATTTCAAAGAAAAGACCAAGGATAGAATTAAAGCAAGGAAAGATTTGGTCATAATGAACATAAAACATTCCTTACATCCGGTTGAAGTTGATGGTGTTCTTCGGTGTCCGCCGGCCCCCTATGCATTGTCCTCAGAACACAAGAAACATTTATGCCAGTTTTTGAAAAATACTAAAATGCCCGACGGTTTTTGTTCAAATATTGGGGAGTGTGTAAACATGGAGGAGAAAAAAATTTCAAGATTGAAGAGTCACGATTGTCACATTTTATTATAATATCTCCTTCCACTAGCTACACGTGGCCTACTTCCCGATGATATGTACGATGCTTTTGTGAATTTAGCTAGGTTCTTTCGGTTGCTTTGCCAAAAAAGTTTACAACGCGGACAATTGGATACATTACATGACGACATTGTCTTAACACTTTGCAAATTGGAGAAGATCTTTCCACCTTCTTTTTTTGATATAATGGTGCACTTGCCAGTTCATTTAGCTTTTGAAGCTTGTCTTGGAGGGCCGGTTCAGTATCGATGGATGTATCCAGTTGAATAATATATGAGCACACTCAAGAAATACCTTAGGAACAGGAACATTTCAGAAGGTTCAATTAGTGAGAGTTACCTTTTGAATGAGAGTATGAGCATGTGTGCCCAATATTTGGACGATCAAGAGTCAGAAGATGAATCGATAAATACAAGTACAACATTCTCCATATTCATCGGTATGGAAAACTTATCTAATGGCACAGCCTACACATATCAAGCGGGTGATCGTGAGCGTGCTCATTGGTACATCTTAAAAAATTATCGCGAAGCTGAAGAATATTATAAGTAAGTCCATTAATTAATTTCATTATGAGGTATGATTTAAGTAATAATTTAATCTATCATTTGCGCAACGATTTCGTTCAATCATGCCCTCCTAATATTTCCAATGAAGTTCAGGATAAACAATATGTTAGATATTTTCAAGAAAGAGTAAGTAATCGTCTCAACAATTTATTTTTTTAGTATATATGACAATTAGTTTAACAATAATTTCTAATTAATAGGTGGATCAATTAACCGTTCAATCCGATAGGATAACGAATCTTAAGATTTTAGGACGTGGGCCTACATTGTATGCAAAGAAATATAACTCGTGCAAAATAAATGGGTACAAGTTTAACACGGAAAAACATGACGAGAGCTTGACCACCCAAAATAGCGGGGTTTTGGTTGTTGGTAATAATGGGGCCGAGACTATTAACTACTATGGAGTGATCAATGAAATCATAGAAGTGATATTATTTTGTGGAAGACGAGTGATTCTCTTCAAATGCAAATGGTTTGATGTTCATCACAAAGATCGGAGCATTAAAGTTGATAAGTATGGTTATGTTAGTATAAATACCAACAAGATTCTACATACTCAATTAAATGAACCATTCATAATGGCAAGCCAAGCACAACAAGTCTTTTACTCTACAGATATGGCATCAAGGCTTGAATGGAAAATTGTGACACCAATAAATTCTCGTTACTCTAATTAAGGTTGAATTATTTTCTATGAAGGGTTACTTGTAATTTTTTCTTATAAATATTACATTCAATATTTGCAGCTATCATGGCACCAAAAACAATGCAAGGTAAGGGTTTAAGCAGCGCGCTAAACGACCTTGTATAGAGGACCGAGGAGCATTCAGAAGATCCTATGCAATTACTTAACTCTATCGGGGAAATTGATTTGGACCTTGATGATGTCATGAATGTTGATAGTGTACAAAACACTAACTTCGATGATGATGAGACACAGCCCCCGTCTGAGGAGCAAGATGGAGGTACTGGTATTTGTGTGAGATATTTTCTTATGATCCTATATAATTTTTTGTTTAATTTTAGGATCTATTTCGAGGAGGAGACGGGGCAGGAACAAAAATACAACTATTGGTAGATTGCAAGCGGGGTAAAAAATGACTCTTCATTTTAACCCGGTAGATGGTAAACCAATGTGCGATAATATGACAGCGTGATCGAGGCATATTGGGAGTGTCATTCGAGACTCCAATGCACTACCTCACATGACTTTGCGTTGGTCGGACCTGAGCTCTACACAGCTAGATCACATATGGATGACTATCACGGTAACTTTTTATATTATTAATTTTTATGTATTCATCACAATCTAAAATCGTATTTTAATGTTGACTATTTAGGATCCTTTCGTGGCTGTGGGGGAGGACATCAACAACTATCGAAGACAAGGTTTATTTCAAGCAAACAAATTATGGGATAGATGGAGATGTCATTGGAACACCATGTACATTAAAGCTCGTGAAGGTAACGAGGAAGCGATTAGGGCAAATCCCCCTCCGAGATCGAACTAAGTGATTGGCATTATCTTCTTGATCGTCGCTTTCTCACTCCGGAATTCAAGGTAAATTAAAGTTTTTATAAAGAGCTCTTACATTAATCATTCATTAAACACAAATGTTTTCTTATTTACAGAAAACAAGTAATGTGAATGCGCAAAATAGGTCGCGTGTTGTGTACAATAATCATGCGGGCATCATCTCATTTTCGCAAGTGGAGAAGCAAATGGTTCGTTTTATCATTGAATAACAAAGTTTATAATGTTATTACGTTTTTATCAATTATTAAATTTGTACAGGAGAAGACTACCAGTACCTCGCCTAATTTTGTGGAAATATTTCTCCACACTCATACAAAGAAACCAACTCTACAAGATCCAAATCCGGAGGTCCCCCCCATTATTCAAGAAAAAGTGGTAAGACGTGTTTATTAGTTTCATTTATTTTATGTATGTAATCAAATGTAATTTGTGTTTGTAGACTGCCTTGCGAACTGCTATAGAAGAAGACCCGACTAGGAATGACCTTTAGTTGGCTGAGTATGCGTTCGGGTCTTAGGGACATGGGCGAGTCGTGGGTATGGGCTCAGGTGTCACACCTACATCTTTTAGAGCAGATGCTCGTGGGGGTTCTAGCACACCGCACAGTGACACGCAGCATTTCCGTGAAGAAAACGGAGTTTTACTTGAGGAGATGCAGAGGATGCGAGAGGAGCGTGAAGCGGAGAAACTTCAGTCACGGAGAGAGCGCGAAGAAGCATTACTCGAGCGTCAGATGGAGCGTGAGGAAGCACAAAAGCAACGTCAAATGGAGCGCGAAGAATTACAAAGGCAGCGTGAAATGGAACGTGAAGAAGCTCGAAGGGAGAGACAACAATCATTTGTAGAGCGTGATAGAATGCGGGATGAGATGCTTGAGATGAGGGAGACAATGAACTTCTTATTATCCATGATTCCCGGTGCTCGCCCTCCACGTCCACCTGCCCCTCCCACTAGAGATGATGCCCCTTCGACTAGTGATGATGCCCCTCGCACTTGAATTTTGGTTAGTTGAAATGTATGTTATTTGAAGTACGTTAATTAATGGTTTTTGTGGATTTGCGATATGATTGTAGTTTGTGGATGGATTGTAGTTTGTGGATGGATTGTAGTATGTGGATTATTATTGTTTTAAATTAATGATTGTGGTTTTTGGTGTTTGGTTATTGGTTATTGATGATTGATGATTGTGGTTTTTGGTTTTTGGTTATTGATGATTGTGGTTTTATATAGGTAAAAATTTGAAAAAAAACGATAATGGTTTAGTAACGATTTTATAAATTAAAAATCCGTTATTATAAATTTGTCTGTAACGGTTTAACAAATAAAAAACCGTCACAGAAACTTCACAGGTATCAGTAACGGCTTTCGAAAACCGTTACTGATAATTAATGCCTTTCAATAACGGTTTTAACACGGCTAGAACCGTTACTGTTTCCCAAATATATTATGTAACGGTTCTTGAATGCTGTTACTGATAATTATGCTTTTCAGTAACGGTTATAAGTCGGCTAGAACCGTTACTATTGTCCATTGACTATCAGTAACGGTTTTCGAAAGCCGTTACTGATACATGTGAAGTTTCTGTAACGTATGTTTTTTTTAACGATTGGTAACGGTTTTATTTGAAGTTACAGATATGTTTCCGTAACAGCATTTGATGCTTTCAGTACCGGTTTTCGCCCTTACTAATACCTTTTTTTCTACTATATTAATAATTTAAAACATGATATTACAAAATTAAAATTTGAAACAATCATAACTATTAAAAATTCTAAAATATAATAATTCAAAACATTAAATCACCATTACTAATCAAAATACTAAAACATAAAATTCAAAAATTAAAGTACAAAATTATAAAAATTGTTTGAACATTCAATATATTAATCTTTTTAACTCATTTTTTTCTTCAATCATAGCACACATACAACTAGCTGCATTCAATAATATGAAATGTTTAATCTTAAAAATAATTAATATAAAAAATAAATAACAAAAATTTGACTTACTTTAAGAGATAGATACTAGATACCGACAATAAAATTTCTTGATATTCTTCTCTTTCTGAAAAAAATGAAAATTAATTAAATAAGTGATATAAGGATATATAAGTATAAATATATATTAACTATTTTTATCCGTAAATAATTATATATTATAATATACTAATTATTATATCCATAATATTTATTTTTATTTTATATAATATATTAACTTTTTTTTTATCTCTTTTCAATATAAAATATAAAGTATAATATACTTTTATTATAAATAAAATATTAACCATTTTTATTTCTTTTTATACTAAACTAATTATTATATCTTAATATTATTTTTATTATATATAATATATTAACCTTTTTTTATCTCTCTCAATATTATATATAATATACTTTTATTATATATAATTTATTTATTTTTTTATTTCTATCTTATTTTTTATAACCAGTCTTTTTTTATAAAAAATCAGTGTTATTCTATATATTCATCCAACTTATGTATAGAATAATCGAAGTCTAAGTTTATCCTAATACATGAAAAAAAGGATATATGAGCAAAAAAAATGAACAAGATTTAGTTAGAGTTCACCAATAAAATAGTTTTTTTCTTTCTTTGTTGCTAGATTTCCTTAAGGTAAAAAAAAATAAAAGTTAAATAAAAAGCAAGAACAATAGTTATCATAAAAGTGAAAATAAATTTACCTCTTCTGAATGAGAAAATAAATAGATGAAGAGTGAAAAATGTGTGAAGACTAAAGAATAAGAGATTAAGAGAGCTAAAGAAATGGTGAAGAATGGATGAAGAAAAGATTAAGAATGAGAGAAAGAAATGGTGAAGATGGAAGAGAAAATGAAAGAAATGAAGGAAAATGAAAGAAGAGGCGATTAGAAGGAAGAATGAAAGAAAAGGCGATTAGATGAAGAAAATTATGCTAGATGAGAATGAAAGAAGATGAGATTAGATAAAAAAAGATTAGGTCAATGAAGAGTCGTAGATAATAGATATGTTAGAAATTAGGGTTTTACTTATGAATTGTGGGTTCATATAGGCTTTTAAGAGAAAGAGATGAAAAAGAATATATTATTTGAGTTTTAATATTAAATAAAAAAAATTATATATTATATACTTAGGCTCGAAAAAGCTCGACAAACCATCGAGCTAGCATTATATGTGCTCGAGCTCGACTCGAATTTTAAACGAGTCGGCTCGAGCTCGGCTCGAGCTCGGTCAAAGTCAAGCTCAAGTCGAGCTTTGACCGAGCAGCTCACGAGTGGTTCACGAGTAGCTTGACTTATTTGCAGCCCTAGCCAGGACCGAGGGGCAGCTTGCCTGTAGAGTGAAATGTTTTAACAATGGGTCTAGATTAATTACTCTTTTTAATATATATAAATTATGGGTCTTTGGTTATTAGTTGATGAGTCCTATTAATACAAAAGCAAATGTACAAAATATTTGAGATCTCAATTTTATTTTATGATCCATTTCATAACACTTTATGTATGCGTTAAAACAAAATTAAATTTTGAATGTGATTCAATAAATTTATTTTTTTAAATGTTTATTTATTGGAAATAGATTTAGAAACAAAATAATAGGTGTTTCTAAATGAATACTTTAACTAGCTATGATTTTTGTAATATTTCATGAATACTTAATGTCATATTATATTAATTAAATTCTTTGACCAATAATTATATGAAGAACATAACGACTATGATAGATTTTTCTTTTTAATATAATTTAAAATGGTCCCTATGAATTCTTGATTCATTCAATACTTCAATGTAAACTTTCTTTTTTTACTTAAGTTACATTGTGTATAGTAATTTAATATTTAATTTTTTTTTATAATGTAGTCATATTTACCGCACTTTGTCTATGTTTCGAAACTAAATTAAAATTTTGAATGTGTTTGAAATATTTTTAAATGTTTATTTATTAGAAATGGATTTAGAAACAAATCAATAGGTGTTTTTAAAGGAATACTTTAACTTTAAATATGTCCATTAGTGTTTTTTTTTTGTAATATTTCATTAATAAATGAATAATAGAGAAAATTAATAAAAGAATTTAAAAAAAAATGAACAAGAAGAGTGAGTTAAAAAATGTGTTTTAAACACAAAATCTATTTAATTATAATTTTTTACTAGTTAAATTAAACAAAGCCATTTATCTACATTTTTTATTATGTTTTTTTTATGATATTTTTATTTGGTATAATTTAGTTATTTTAAATTTATCTAGAAAAATGATATAGATAATTTAGATTTGGAACGAGAAATAAATGTAAATGAAGTGGTTGAAAATTTCTCTCATTTTTACTTTCAATTTCCATCTTCTATCACTAATTTTTTTTTAAATAATAATTTTTTCTAATAACTTTTTTTTAATGGTATACATGACAAAATATACCTCTATAATAATTAGGGGTATGAAAAATTACCGATATTATAGGTATATTGAAAATATTGATTTTTAAGGCAATAGAAGGTATGAGATTTTTAAAATTTTGATAAATCAAGATATATACCGAAATAATATTTATAAATTAAAAAATATATAATATATATATATATAATAATAATTAAATAGATCTGATATTAATTTAATTATAGAAATATAATTGTTTTTAATAATATTAAAATATAATTATATTGAAATATTATTCAATTCGGTATGAATTATTTTTTGAAGTTAATATGCTTTTTAGGTATCAAATGTATAATATCTATATTTATCAAGTTAAGGTAAATATATGAATTTTTTATATACCGAAATTAAGAAATTAAGGTATATCAAAATTAAGATAAGGTAAATATATGAAGTTTTTGTATAGGAAAATTTTTGGTAAAATATAAAGTATAGATAAAATATTAAAGTATATCGACCCACCCTAATAATAAATTAATAATATATATTTAAAATATGTCAAAAATTACGATGATAAATAAATAGATTTTTAGATTTTTATATTATTATTTATTTTTGTTATCAAATAATTAGAAAACACATATTTTACTTTGAATAAAAATATTTTATTAAAAAAAAGTCAATGATAATTTATCATTTTTTTTGTTATTAAATAATAAATAAAAAAATAATTTCTTAATTAAATATATAAAAAAAAAACAAATGTTCTTTATTTAGGGTGAGAAAAGGACGGTTACTTTTCACAACTCAAAATAATAAATTCATACAAAACCTAATTAATACCTCTGTTCTTCATTTTTCCCAATCTCTTAAAATCTTCACCCTCCCTCTCTTCTAAGAAATATATATATATATATGTATAGAGGGATACATATATATATATATATTATGCATGATTCATAATTCTCTCCCTTCCTTTTTTTAAGAGATCGATCTGAGTTGAGATATAATCATAGATTGATTTGATCTATTAGATATGGTTAGATTAAGCAATTGCATCGCAGCATTGATCAATGTCGTTATCATTTTGATCGCAGTGGTGTTAATCGGCACATCAATGGTATTCTACAAGGGACACGGTTCAGCGACGGAATGCGAGAGATTTCTTCAGAAACCGCTCCTTGCGATCGGAATATTCCTTTTCGTACTCTCAATCCTCGGATTAGGAGGCGCGACCTGCCGATTTCAGTGGATGCTTTGGATCCATTTGTTCGTGATGTTTTTGCTTATTATTGTCCTTACGGCGTTTACTGTTTTCGTTATCGTTGTTACGAATAGCGGAGTTGGGAGAGCGGTTTCTGGTAGAGGGTTCAAGGAATATCGTCTTGGTGATTATAATGATTGGCTTCAGAAAAATGTTATTAATGATGACAATTGGATTCAGATTAGGAGTTGTTTGATTGATACTCGTGCTTGTCGTCATCTTCAAGTCCCTGTTTCAGGCCAGACTCTTCAACAATTCATCAATATTAATCTTACACCAGTTGAGGTTAGTACATTTTCTATAACTTTATCAATTCTGACTCTTAACTTTTTTTTTTTTAATTCTAAATAACTATATTCAAAATGAAATGCTGTGAATCTTAGGTAATTTAATGAATAAAATCCTTGTATCAATTTGGTCAATATCTTTTTAATAATGGTGGTGGTCAACATTATCAAAATCTCCTAAAGCTATGAAAAGAGATATCACTATTTACTTTTATTAGGCATATGACTTATCTCTATTTTGTTATATAATAAATATTTGATTTGTTATTATTATTTTTATTATTAATACAATTGGCATTGTGTTTCACTTTAGAAATTCACTTCTATCCAATTTCATTTTACTAGATGACAAATCACAAATGTACCAAGTTCCATTTTTATAAATAATCACTAACTATTCAAATACTAATTCTTTCCAGAGAGGGTGTTTTAAAATTTCATCGACATTAGTATTAACCTATATATCATCACGAGTGGCTATATATTATCACGAGTGGCAAGACATACTCAATAATGTGGTGATAGACTTTCATATGATAAAAATAGTAAAATCTATCATCAATACAACTAGGATCAAGTGAAAAAAACTAAGTGGTATTGTGGAGTTTTATGCTATTGAACAAGTGAAGAGTGTGATCGGTCTGAAGAGGAATGAGAGGTGAAGGCGAGTGAGGAGTAGATTTATGTATCGGCTCAATACTGAGAAGATAACAAATGTTTTTACTCAGAATGGGAAAGGAACGTTATTACCCATTAGTATAGTGTTATGATGTAACAAAGTCTTTATTGAGAATAATATGAAGAAGTAAGATAATATATATATATAGAGACTTGACTACCTAGCCTAAGCTAAATATAAGAAACAGTCTTTTGTCTTTCAACATTAAACATTTATTACCTCAAACCCTAACTATTACTCTATTTCTAATAAAACTATAATAAATGAGTTAATCCCGACCTATTACATCAGACCTATTCATTGTCGGCATTTCTTTCTATTTCGGCAACAACAAAATTGTTTTATTATCATCTATTTAATAGCCTTTTTTTTTTAGATATTGTAATGTTGAAACTAAAATTTTGAGATTCAAATAATACTTTTGAACATCATAGTGCGAATTTTCAAATTATTCCAACTTACACTGTAAATAGTTTACTTTAAAAAAGGACAAGGGCAACAAGATTAAATTAATATTTTGTCTTTGCCTAAATCTACCTTCTACTGTTATTGATTTTAGTTTATCAAAACTTTGATTTAGCGGTCTGAACAGTGGGAGACGAGAATGTACAATCTTTAGTATAAAACCTTTTATGTAGAATGTTAATATCGTCTTCGTCTCGTCTAAACTTCTTCCGGCAACTATAGAACTGTGACTTTTTCTGGTAATGTTGCAATCGATCACTCGTTCATTGTTGACAACTTTGTTTGATTTATTGACTACTTCATGAAAACAGGTATTTCAACCTCTTTTTTGCCAACATATTTTTGCCAACCTTCAAATTTGAAGTTAATTGACATTCTTCATTTTCCTCTTTTGAAGCATATACCTCGGCCAATATCTATTTGGAGCAAATCTGGAAGAGAATTCATTTTGCTCGTCTTATTTTCTAAAATCTACATCTTAATTAATCGTCATTTTATAGTCATGAATTCTTCATCTTTTATTCCTAACAGCCACCATCTCCATTTGTGCGGCCACTTGAATTGTTAACGCACCAATAACCAACTTAATTGAATGACACTCTGAATCCATAATCATCATTGAATAATAAAGAACATTATTTGTTGATTATCTTGTTATTTATTCAATCATTCTAACAAAATGAATGCACTTATGTACAGTCTGGATGTTGCAAACCTCCAATATACTGCGAGTTAGATTTCAAGAATGCAACATTCTGGACAATGCCGAAAACAGGACCAGCAGTGCCAGACGAGGATTGCGTTACGTGGAACAATGACCCAAAGAAGTTGTGTTTTGACTGCAAATCATGCAAAGCAGGGGTCCTTTCAGGAATCAAGAAAGAGTGGAAGATAATTGCCATAATCAACTCTTGCTTCATTGGATTTGTCATCATCTTCTACTCGATTGGTTGTTGTGCTCTCAGGGCTAATCGTGTTGGTCGCTACCACAAGTATAGACCTTGAAATCATGTCGACCTGCAGTGTTTATTCGACCATGTCTTATCATATATATATACAATTGTTGGATCTTGTGAGCCTTTGATACTATTTTTGATCACCCTAGATGGATTATATAATATCTTTAATATTTCATCCATTCATTCTAATCTTTAGCTATCTTGTGCACAATTGTTATTTAGGGACGATAGTCTCTAGATGCTCATCATTGACTATTATTTATGTTAATTAGAATTTTTTGTTTGATTTGATGGGATGTAATGGCTGTATTTTTTTTTGGTGAGATCACTTAATAAAAAGTGAATATTTCTAGCCTTCCCAAGGTTCTCGGTTTGAGCCCGTCAGACGACGACAAGTTCTGCTCCTAGTTAAATGTGATTGCAGGTTATGTGTGCTTAACACACGGTCCCATTTTTATGGAAGTGCTTTAAGTTTAATTGGAGACATAATTATAAGGTATCATACTAGTTCTCATCTAATTTTAAAAAATAACCATTGTTTTGAAGCAACACAACCTTTTCATTTATTAAAGCATTTATACATGTATAATTCTCTCTTATAATAAGGTTTTTCTCTTTAAAAAACAATTAGGATATGTTTGGAAGAATTGATATTTAATTACAATTTAATTACTATATTTGAAAAGTATAAAGTTATAATTAAATCTTAATTCCTATTATTGAAAAAAATATATAATAAAAACAGTTTTAATGTATATTATCTATTTTATTAAAAGACAAGAGATAACTTAAATGACGAGATTTTTAAGTTTTGATGTTTTTAAAAGAATATCGATTCAACTTTTTAATTTCATAGATTTTAAAAAACAAATATGATATATTAATTTTTTAAATTAAAAAAATAAAATATCGGTTAAAAATGTTAACTTCTTAAATTAAAAAAAGAGAAGTGATAGGGGAGGGAATTTGAGAGAATGAATGGGGGAGAGAATGACGTGTCACTACATAGTTGGAAAAATGATAAAGGGTGAGGAGGGAGAGAAAAAGAATTTTTTTGTTATTTTTTCAACGAATGAGATTGCAACACCTAATTCCCTCTCTCAAATTCTCTCTCCAATCATTTCTCTAAAAAAAATACATTCAAAATGTTAATCTACACAATTAAAAAAGGAAAAAAAGACTTCGATTGAATATTTTAACATCCTAAATTAAAAAAAATTATAAATTAAAAACTTTGCCCGTGTTTTAAATGATAAGTTATTTTATTTGAAAAAACATAAATAAAATAAATGAATTGGAATTACAATTCCGAAATAAAAAATAGTGAAATTAAGAAATATAAATTTACACTAGATTGAATTCCAATGAAATTTTAATTTTAATTATAATTCTTAATATTAAAAGGTCTATAAATTTAAGAAATAGAATTGAACTTCCAGGTTTATCAAACACCCTTAAATAAATTAAAAAATAATTTTATTTTTGGTCCATTTGATGACTTTTTTTTTTTATAGTACAGTGAGTGCCTCGTTTTTCCTTTCCATCACTCTTATTTGAGTTGCTTTTGTGTTTTGTTCGACATCTTGTTTAGTCAGATTATATTTTTTAGATTATATTTTTTTTATCCTAGATTCTTATAATCTGAATAATAGTTATAGTGGTTGATGGATCGTTTGCTACTCATACCCTCCGATTGTCTTAATGATTATTTTCTCGAATTCGTGTTCATTCTTTTTTTAGCAGCAAAAGAGATGAAGTTACCAAATTTTTTACTTTTTCAATAAAAAGTCACCGAAACAGATCTTTTAGTTGGAGGCCCTCTTACATGTATCATCTCATTATATTTATTGATTTATCACTTTTTTGAAAATATATGTAGGTGATTAGTTATCATTTGATAAAACATTTTCTGACATTGTTTATCAACCCTAAAGACAATTTTTAATGCCACTTATAATATTTGGTAGAGATTTTTCTACATTGTTTTATTGGTTTGTTCGGTTTGTTTCACTTCATCACTTATGGTTACAAATATTTAGAGTTACCTTAAAATTTCAAGATTGTTCAATTTTTTTCGTTAGATTTTTTTTTGGGAATTAAAGTAGAACTAACATGACACCCCACAACCATGACCTCCCAATTAAACTCAAAATGCTTGATGAAATCGAACCCGTTATATTTTGGTCTCTTAAGCTGACTCTTACCACTGAGCTACCTTTGTCAACGTTATTTTACAATTTAATTTTTGATATGTAACTTTTTATTTTAATTAATAAAAAATAATTTCTTTTCAAACAAAAATATACATACATATATATAATTAATTATTAAAAGTCATAATATATATAAATGAATTAGACACATAAAATAAAAGTAAATAAGATTTTAGATAGACTTGAGCATAATCATATCCATAAATGTGAAAGGTTTACTTTTGTGTCTAACTAGTAGCCACTAATGCCTTGTTGTGTAGAGGCTATTTAAATAACTTAGAGAGGAAAAAATATGATGAGTGGTGATGATTTTGAGGAAATTATAATGTTTAAAAAAAAAACTTAATAAAAGAAAAAAAATAATAATTTAAAATAAAATTATTTTAATATTTTAGTTAATAAATTGATTAATTTGATAGAATAGAAGGAGACTAAAGTAATACTTAATTTTTTTTGTTACTTGAATAACCCAAAACCGAACTAGGCCTAAATCATATTCTCTTTCAATGTGAATTTGACAATATTTGTCTACTTCTATTTATAATTATTTTCATAGAATTCCCACCTCAGAGAAAAAGAGAGAAAGAAATACAGATTTTTAGATATGGACTTCGCCTTTGAGCTATTCGATTGGGGTTATTGAAATAACCTAGAGAGGGAAAATATGATAATTGGTAATGATTTTGAGGAGGTAAAAATATTTTTTTGGTAAAAAAATTAAAAAATATTGATATTTATAAATAAAATAAAAAATAATAATTTAAAAAAGAGGGTATTTTAATATTTTAGTTAATAAATTAATTGATTTGATAAATAAGAGAAATGTGGAGTTATTTTTGACTTTTTATTTATTTATTTGAATAACCCAAAACTGAACCAGACCCTAAAAGATCATCTTTCATGATTTTCCCTTGTTTTAAAGTCTAGCTTTAATCAAGACAACATGGCATCCTCCTATTACAGATAAAGGATTGAGGATACTAAGATTAATTTCGTTTCTTATGTTTCTTTTATAATTGTTGTCTATTTTAGTTGTTTCAAAATTTATATGTCTCTCTATTTAGCCTAGTGCAATTTTGTGTTAATCAAAAATTGTGAAATTTTGTTTTTTATAGAAATACATGATTTTTAGATATGGACTTCACCGTTGAGCTATTCAGTTGGGGTTATTGAAATAACCTAGAGAGGGAAAACATTATAATTGTTATTTTTTTGGTAAAAAAATTAAAAAATATTGATATTTATAAACAAAATAAAAAATAATAATTTAAAAAAGAAGGTATTTTAATATTTTTGTTAATAAATTAAATGATTCGATGAATGAGAGAAGTGTGAAGTTATGTTTGACTTTTTTTTTGTTTATTTGAATAACCCAAAACTGAACCCGACCCTAAAAGATCATCTTTCATGATTTTCCCTTATTTTAAAGTCTAGCTTTAATCAAGACAACATGGCATCATCTTATTACAGATAAAGGATTGAGATACTAATGGTTTTTATTCGTTTCACATAAATGTTTCTAATGGTTTTTATTCGTTTTACACTAAATCATTTTCTTTCTTCAAGCACTCCTAGAATGTCCATGTCTAGGTTGATGTTAACCAACGAAGAAACTCCATGTTATGACTTAACTTTCGACACTAAAGTCCTATATTGTTTAAAAAGATTGAAATACCAACGGAGGAAGACATATTATCCGAAAAGAATGAAACACTAACGGAGCTGGAAACTATCAAGGTGAAGCTTGTTGCAGCTAGATCCATAATAGAAACTCTACAAGATTAGATGGTGGAGATAAGTATTAATGCTCATACAACCATCAGAATCCCACTTCCTATGATGAAATGAATACTCTCCTAAAGGATACGCGAACAATTAAGCATATAACTATCCGCATCGTCCAAGAGATTATGACGAAGGTACTTCATTTCATTTATAAAACTTTTGATTCTTTATGCATAATATGAACTATTATATATATATATATATTACCTTGTTTCAGTTATAATGAATATTTTGTTGTTTACTGATTTGATAGATAAAAAATGTATTTTTGGTTAAGAATGAAAGGAACATTAATAAACTAGAATGCTCTGATAGAAGCAAGAAAATGACGAACAATGACTAAATATTTTAATGTCTTTTGATTATGATTTTGAAGTGTATAAATATTAATGTCTTCTTATTATAATGTTATTTTTTAACATGTTATAGTTATGTTTTATAATATATTAATGCCTTATGTTTTTGAGTTTATAAGATATTGTTCTAATCTTTATTCATGGTTATGGTTTTATAAAATTTAATTATACCTTTAGTTTTTTATTTATAATAATGTTGTGTGTGCAACAAATATTGTATTAAAATATATTCATCGTCATATTCCAATTTGTTTAGCCATTTTTTATGAAATTATTGTGAATAATGTAGCTGATCAAATATCTTTTTTGGTAAATAATTTTCACTCTCAACTACAAATTCAATGTATGAGTGTGCAATAAATTTTGCATTATTTCATGCTTATCGTCGAATCGTAGTAATGTTTGCAATTTTTATAATATGTATTGTTGTGAAACCTATTGCGAATCGAATTTCATTTTTGGTAAATAATTTTCAACTATCGGGTAGAAATCCTTTATATGAGTGTGCAATACCTTTTGCATTATTTTATTTTTATCGTCAAATTGCAATAGTATTTGAAATATAAATAATATGTATTGTTGCAAAACTTATTGTGGATCGAATGAAATATTTTGTAATATTTTTTAACTCTCAGATAAAAATCTCTTATATTAACTAGTGTGCAATATATTTTACATTATTTGATATTCATCACCTAATTATTGTAATGTTTGTAATATATATAATATGTATTGTTGTGAAACCTATTGGGGATCGAATGACATATTTTGCAATATTTTTCAACTCTCGAGTAGAAATCCCCTATATGAATGTACAATACATTTTGCATTATTTGATGTTTATCGCCAAATTATTGTAATGTTTGCAATATATGTATTGTTACAAAGTCGATTGCGGATTGAATGACATATTTTGTAAATATGTTTTTAACCCTCAAGTAAAAATCCCCTATACAAGTGTCCAATACCTTTTGCATTATTTTATGTTCATTGCTAAATTGTTATAATATTTGCAATATTGATAATATTTATTGTTGTGAAATATATTGCGGATCAAATGATATATTTGATAAAAAAAATTTCAACTCTCGGGTAAAAAACTTTTATATGAGTGTGCAATACCTTTTGTATTATTTGATGTTCATCACTAAATTATTGTAATGTTTACAATATTGATAATATGTATTGTTGTGAAACCAATTGCATATCGAATTACATATTTGGTAAATATTTTTCAACTCTAAGTTGAAATCCCCTATTGTAGAGTGTAGTACATTTTGCATTAGTTGATGTTAATCGCCAAATTTTAGTAATATTTACAATATCAATAATATATATTGTTGTGAAACTTATTGCGGATCGAATGCTATATCTGGTAAATATTTTTCAACTCTCTAATAGAAATCTCCTGTTTTAAAGTGCAATACCTTTTGCATTAGTTGATATTATTGTCAAATTGTAGTAATGTTTGGAATTGTGTAATTCTCAAATATTGTAAAATTTAATACGGATCTCTATTTAATGTTACAACTAATTAAACTAGTAAAATTTACCGTTAACAAACTATTTATTATTTTTAATTACCACAAACTACCCATGTACTTGTATACTTACTTTCTTTAATTCATCTTCTATATTTTATCAAAATTTATTATATCTAGGGTCAGCTCCGAACAACCCCAAAGTTTGAAGGCCTTATGCGAAAAAAATAATTTATTATTATCTTATTTTTTATTTAACTTTTTATATTTTATATTAATTGAAACATTAATAATTTTGTATTATATTTAACATAAATAGTTTATTTTAGTTAGTTAAATGATACAATAGTTTCTTATAGGTGTTAGGCTGAAACTTGTTATGATATTTTTTTATTTACTATAAATCGTTTTTGGAGGCCCTAAGATGGAGTGGGACTAGGCGGCTGCATTAGTTGCCTTACCCTAGGGTCGTCCCTAGTTATATTTATCTCACTTTCTTCTAACTATTTATTTAAAGTATCTTCATTCTTTGATTAACAACATCAAGTTTTTCAATATATTTTATATAACATCAAGGTAAATATATTTGTATACTCTCAATATATCACATATACATATATATAATTAGATATTATTATTCTTATCTTCATTTATGTCTGCATCTTTTATTACATTTTTAGAGGATCTTCATTCTTTGATCAACAACATCAAGATTTTGAATACATTTTATATATAACATATTATTCTCATCTTTGATTATATATATAATATATTAATTCTTATCTTATTTTTGATTATATATGCAACATCAATAATATAATTTTATATTTTATATATATAGATAAATACATATTATTCTTATCTTTGATTATATATATATATATATATATATATATATATATATATATATATATATATATATTTTGCAGATTATATATATAAATACAAAATGAGGTCTGACCGAGTTTGGGTGAACAGTCTAAAACATGGCTGCATGAAAGACTTTTTAAAAGGTTTAACATAGTTCATTTCATTTTCCACAACTCAAGTTGGTTGGTAAAAGTCCTGAAATTCTCAGAAATAATTATTTCTATCAAATCAGAATGAGCTCGTACAAAGAGAGAATTCAAAATGAGAATCAACAATACTCATCATCCTCTTCAATACAATCTCCTTTTATCGTTAGGGGAAGGGGAAGGGGAAGGGGAAGGGGAAGAATGCATCCTAATGAAAATAGATGGCATGCGAATATCTCAGACTAGGATGGTTAGGTTTGAATGTAGTCTTTTCTATTTGTAATCTTTATTTTTTAGAATGTATGAATGCTACTAATAAGTTTTTTTAGGGTCTTTTGATTGTCATCCTTAATCATAGTTAGGGTTTGTCTAGCTTTGATTTCTGACCCTCCCACTTTTGGGATTTTAATGAAATGATTTTAACCGTTTTCCAAAAAATAGTATATGAATATCGAGGACTTGTCTTAATCGTAATTTTCCAACCTGGTTTAGAGACATTATCTATTACAAAAAATACTTGTTTTGATCTGTCTTTTGAGTTGTCAATAATCGGTTGCAATTTATGCTAACAAAGCCATATTTATCAACTTTAATTCCACTTTGTCCAGAATGCACGTCAAACCACTTGCACTTAAAAAGTACAATCTGTCTTCCATTATGATATTGCATTTCAATAATTTATGTAAACATTCCATAATAGTCCATAGTTTCCAAGTCATTATCGCCAACCACAAGAATACCACTTTTTTATGTTGTTAAACCCTAGTCATGCTCTTTTGTGTTGAATTTATTTCCGTTCACTTTACACCATACAAATTTGGACGCATATTTTGTAGGATCGGTTCCTAGAATTTTAAGATCTTTCATTCTTTGACTATTATCTTTTATTTTTTCGACCTATAAGTTCAAATAAAGACAAAGTTTAAACTTTCATATTTTTTTTTTGTAATATGCAGTTATGAAATAACTCACTTGAATTCTGAACCAATTCATATACTCATCATCACATTCTCTATTAGAGCGTCCTTGCATTTATTCACTGCATAATTTGGAATAAAAAAGTTAATAGTTGTAAGAATAATTCATATTGGATATAGAATAAGTCAGTATTAATACTAGTAAAATGGTTTAGCCTCTTCACAATTCTTTAGTATGTACATATGAGCCCGCTCTCGATCACCTTCTTCATAAGTATAATTTGTTCCTATTGATAATTCTTCAATGGATGAAAATATGGATAGGGAAGTCTCTGTTGGGTGATCAGAAGTCTCTACTACTAAATCTTCAAAATATCTTGAGCATAAACTGATACTCTCATTTACGAGATAACCCTCACTAATTGAAGCGTCTGGATGATTTTTATTTCGAATATATGTTTTCTAAATACCAATGTACTGTTCTATTGGATACATCCACCTGAAAGGAACATGCCCACCAAGAAAAGCTTCAAATAGTAAATGAATTAGCAAATGTACCATTAGGTAAAAAAATGATTGAGGAAACACCTTTTCCAACTTGCAAAGTGTCAAAGAAATATTAACATCAAGATGTTCCAATTCATCTTTCTTTATTGATTTTGAACATAACATAGAAAATAACTTTGATAGATGAACAAGAGCATCATACACATCATCTCGAAATAATTCACGTGTTGCTAAAGGAATAAGGTATTCTAGCAATATATGACAATCGTGACTCTTTAAATCTAAAATCCTTGTTTGACTAGCATTTATGCAACCTCCAATGTTTGAAAAAAACCTTCTGGCATTTTTATCTTTAAGAAATTGGCAAAATTGTTTTTTTTTTCTATTGGAGGACAATACTTAAGGAGCGGCTGGACATTCAAGTTTACCTCTAAAAAGAACAGGATGTAATTTAGGTCTTATATTCATTAGTTGCCAATCGAGACATGTATTAAGAGTATCTTTAGTCTTTCCATGAAGATCCATAATTATATCAATAACACTATCACAAATGTTCTTCTCAATATGCATCACATCAAATTATGTTTCAACCATAATGTTTTCGAATAAGGCAACTAAAAAAATATACTCATCTTATTCCAATTATCACCCCGATCATTATGAACTATTTTTGAATTTTTAGTATAGTCCTTAGTTAAGATTATTCCTTTCAAATCTTGTACTTGTCTTAAAACTTCATTTCCCGTTAATATTTGAGGCGCCGTTCTCTTCTTAACATTACCATAAAACAAGTCCTTTTCCGTGCGGAATTTGTGGTCAATTGGAAGAAAACGCCGATGACACATGTAACACTAATTTTTATCATGTTTCAATCTCATTGAGATAGTCTCCTTATTACAACATGGACATACTAACTTCCCTTTTGTACTCTATCCAGATAAGTTTGCATATGCTAGAAAATCATTAAGTGTCTAAAGCAAAACAGCACGCAAAGTAAAATTTTGAGACGTTGATGCATCAAATGTTTCTACTCCAGTTTTCAATAAATCTCTTAATTCATCAATCAAGGGCTGTAAATGAATATCAATCGCATCTCCCGGATTCTCAAGACCAGGAATTAGCATGGATAAAATGAAATTAGACGAGTTAATACATCATGTTGGTGATAAATTCTAAGGAATAAGGATCACAAACCAAATACTATATAATGATTTTCCATTTGTAAATGGTTGAAACCCATCACTTGCAAGGCCAAGTCTCACGTTACGAGGCTCCAAGGAAAAATCTGTATAATCTTCATCCAATGTCTTCCAAGTCATACAATCAGCTAGATGTCTTAAAAATTGATCTTCAACTCTCATATCATTTTGCCATCTCATAGAACGAACAATTTTTGATCATAAATATAATCTTTTCAACCTTGGTGTTTGTGGAAAATAACGTAAAATCTTAATTGAGATCTTTTTTCCGTTGACTTTCTTGCGAGGTTCTCCAAATTTGTCATTTTTCCATCTAGACAACCCACATACTTTACAAGATTATATGTGCTTATTGTCTTTCCGAAATAGCATACAATTATTATTACATGCATATATTTTTTCATAAGAAAGACCAATATCTCTAAGAAACTTCTTAAACTCGTAATATGAATTTGGGAGATTGGCATTTTCCGGTAATATTTTTTCTTTCAACAATTTTAGCAAAATATCAAATGATATATTCGTCCATTGTCCAACATTCTTGAGGTGAAGTAAATTTAATAATGTAGACGCTTTAGAAATCCTTGATTCTTTGAACAAAGGTTCATTCGAATCATTTAACACTTTTAAATAAACTTAGCATCTTCATGTGATTCTTCACTATTCCTAACATCCCGAAGGTTTGGAACATCATGATCAACCTCTAAATCTTCTTCAACATCATCATCTTCTTCTAAATTATAATCATCATCTATAGAATGATCATCTTCTACACCATTATTCATATCATCTTCTAAACCATCATCATCTTCTATGTAAATATCATCATTTCGCGATCACTTTTCTTCATGACAATGCCAAAGTTTATAACATTTCCTTATTCCATTGATAATCAAGTGTGTTCTCACAGTGGCTCTATCAATTTGTTTTTATTACCACTTAACACACACGGACAAGCAATGTCAGTCTTTCTACCTGAACTCTTAGCAAAATCTAAAAAAGAATCAACCCCTTGTCGATATTCAGAAGAATATTGACCTTGACTTGCAAGTTCCATCCATTTTTATCAGGTACATGCATTCTGATAGGATCGGTGTAATCAATAGAGATAGGGGTCTAGCGATTGATGACAACTTCATACAAAAACCGGTTTGATAGAAATTCTGTTAGGGATTTAAATCACTTTCTATTCTTCACAAATCCTTGCAAACTCTTGAACGATTCAAGTGCAGAAACGTTTGCTCAGGTTTGAAGCTAAGAACCAAAGAAGGAGAAGATGACAGAATGTAAATGACACAAAGAGTTATTTATGGATGTTCAGAGCAAAACTCTCATACGTCACCATTCTTCCAACCACCAGAAGGATTCACTATACTTTTCATAGAATCAAATATAGTTGCACAACTAACTCACTTTTGAACAGAACAGACTCTGTTCAACTTACAATATATTGAATAATATCACTCAGCTAGACAATACTTTGATTCTATCTCTCTCTTGATGTACACACAGTAAAGAAAGAAAGCAATTCATGAGATTGTAATGTATCAAGTTTCTGATCGACTGGTAGTTCGGTGATTCATCCGTTGTCCTTGAGGTTCTCTAAATAGAGAGAAGGTACCAACGGTCGAATCTTCTATAATGACACATGGTGAATACCCATTGGAGAGCCTCCATAGTACACATGTACAACAAACTCTAAGCACCATGATCGTGGCCGTACCAATCTGGTAGTGCGTCGAATATTCTTCTAGGATTTTCCTGCAAGAAACAAGTAGTGAGAAGAATATTTGCTTAAGTGGCATTGATTCATTGGATGTAATTGGATGTCGTACTGATCTGCACGGAATAGTGGAGCATGAGTAGCATGCATCTAGTTGATCGTTGGTAGACGAATGCTAGCTTTAAGCAACTGCTAAAGCATGGATTTAGACGTGCTTCAATTAGACTAACAAGTCTAATGAAGTTAGACGCCACCGTATAATAGTAGGATCCATTAGACCACCAAGTCTAATGGAGTTAGAGGACACGTCTAACTACGAATCTCTTCAGACTAATCTGAAGGAGTTAAACTACACGTCTAAATTTCATCTATTAGACTGCATGTCTAACTACAAGTTTCTTTAGACTAATCTGAAAGAGTTAGACTGCACGTCTAACATTCATCTGTTAGACTGCACGTCTAACTTTCATCTGTTAGACTGCACATCTAACTACGTATCTGTTAGATTGCACGTCTAACTACGCCTGTTAGACTGCACGTCTAACTACGTATATATTAGACTGCACGTCTAACTCAATGCATCTAATAGCCAGTAAGTCTAATGAACCTCATTTAGACTTAGTCTAATTTAACACGTTTTTGATACACCTGCACCAAAAACAATTAGACGACTTAGTTTAAGTTTTACACAAACTCATCATCAAAATTCCAATTGTCAAAGTGATTTGACCCTCAGTCAAAATAATTTGACCCAACAATTTCCCCCTTTTTGATGACGATGTTAAAACTTTGCACAATTAAATAGATAAACATCCATCCAATAAAAGAAAGAGTAAAACTTGTTCACCAATTTACAAAGATAAGTTCCAAAAACCAATATTCAAAGAGACAAGTTTAAAAAACCAAGTTCAAAGATCAACAAAAGATAGTTTAGAGGAGGAGAAATTATTGATCTTCCCTTTTCACATCGATTGGGTAGGTGAATCCTTCACCACTGAATCCTTCACCATTTAGAAGGTTTTGAAAAGGGGGGAGAGAACGGCCATCGCGACCACTTCCACCACCACGATCACCTCTACGACCTCCACCTCTTTTGTTTGTCCTACAGCTTCCATCACTAGTTTGTTTTCTCTTTGATCTGGTGCCTGGTTAAACACCACCGCCTCCTCTACTGCTGCTGCCACCTCTAGAACTTCCTTCCCCATTTTTAACATAATCATTACCTTGGGAAATGAGGTTCTTCTCTTTATTAGCACCTGCTTGAGAATCTTCAGCGTCCTAAATTTGCCTTGCAAAGGTATCAGCCTATTCCAATCGCTTAGCATCAACTCTGCTCATATGACCTTGTATCTCGACCATTTGATTTTTAATCAGACTTATTCCATCCATGACCTCTTGATGAAGTTTAATGGCGTTTTCCCTTTCACAGTCAAGCAAGTCAGATTACCACTTAAAGAAGTTCTTTTTAAATTTGGTGTAAGTCTTGTTGAGGGTATTGATCTCGTATGTGTTCCTCTTTAAGGTTTGCTCCATTTCATTATGATTTTTAAAAAGAGAGGCATATTCCTTCTTGTTTGACTTCTGAGTTTCATAATCTTCATCATGTTGGATTGCATTTCAGCCACATTCTTCTGAAAGATACCAATCATTGCCGTCATTGATTTCATAAGCTTTGCACCATCAACAGATGATCCTTCATTTGATGACATCTCTTGAGAATCTGCTGGAGCGGTCCGACTGGGACTGAAGTGAGTGTGAACCTGTAGGGACTGCTCTGGTTCATCCTTCTCTAAATCACTACTAGACTTTTTCTCTTCTTCATCACCCAAGATATCTTCACATACCTTGTGAATCTGATCGGACGTACCATCTGAATGATGAGGAAGGTTAACAACATCGTCATGAAAATTCACAGGAGTGATATCCGAAAATGGTCTAGGCTTGGGTGAACCGGGAATGAAGCATTGAGACAGAGGAATCTATTCTGAAGACGCGTCATTTTTATCTTGTTCCTCCTTAGATGAGGAACTCTTCTCTGATTCCTTGTCATTTGAGGGTTCCCCCTCAGATCGAGCTTCATTAGGCTGACTGGCTTCAGCTTCCTTCTCTGGAGATGCCTTTGATTCGAGAACAGGGGACTCTATCACTTCTTCTTCTTGGTTTAAAAGAGTTTGAACAGGTTCCATAACAGCTTCTTCTTCTTCAATAATGGGATCGAGTTGAGCAGGTTCCACAATCTGCTCAATTCTTGGTTGAGCCTTTAGACGCATTTCTTCAACTAAAAGAATTCCCAATTCTATAAGAAGAGTAGCATCTTTCTCATCTTCCGGAGGAGCAAAGTCATAATCACGGGTAAAAAAATGACTTTTACCGACAAAAATTACCAAAGGTTTTATAAAACTCTCCTAATTGATCCCGAGATGAACAAATCTTTCGTTATTGAAAATAGATTCCGAGAGGTGTATAAAACTCTCGGTTTTGATTATTAGTACCGAAAGTTATGCTAATAACTCTCGGTTTTGACATTCCCAAAAAATGAAAAAAAATTCTAAGTGTTGGGAGTTGGTTAATTGCGAAGGTTATTACAAAAATTTTCGGTTTTACCTTTCCTCAAATGTTTAAATACGAAGGGTTTCCATTAAACCGTCGGAATTGACTCATCCCAAAAAATTGAAAAAATATTCTAAGTTGGAGAACAATTAATTGCAAAGGTTATTTGAAGAACTTTCGTTTTTACCTATTCCTAAAATTGTTAATTGCGAAGGTTTATCATATAAACCTTCGGTTTTGACTCATCCAAAAAAAGACAAAAAAATTAAATCCCGTGATTCTTATTACCGAAGGTTTTTCAATAAACATTCGGTTTTGATTAATCTAAAAATCAAAGGTTTATTGAAAAACCTTCGGTAAATACCTTTATAAATACAAACCCTAACCCTTCTCTTTTTCATTCGCCTCTCTCCTTTCTCTCTCTCCCGCGCCGTAGTCGCCTCCGACGCTCCTCTTCTTCTTCTCCGTTCCAGGTTAGTTTTTTATTTGTTTTTTGTTTTTGGTCTTATTCCGTTGTAGCTTCTTTGCCTTGATTGATTTTTTTTTTTGTTTTTGTTAATTATTAAATTTAGATTTGTTATTATTTAGTTTATATTATCTAGATTTATGCTAGTTTAGATTATTTGTTTGGTAGTTTGATTTAGATTTGTTATTGTTTAGATTAGATTTAGGTTAGTTTGTTAAATATATATGATTCTGTTAGATTTTGTTAAATGAAAGATATATTTTGGTTATTGTGTTTGATATATATATATATATATATATATATATATATATATATATATGAAATGCATTTAGGATGGGTGAGTCATGGATGAGTATTCGGCGTACACCGGAGAAACTGTCCCGGTCATACCAGAATTTGCTAGCACAAACAGAAACTACTACACGTGAGGAAGAGGTAAGAAAAATGACGCTGAAAATGGAGGAAATCCGATTAAGGGATGCGGAAAGAGGCCAAATGTTTACTGAAATTAAAGCGGACAAGGCTAAAATGGCGCAAAAATTGGAGAATCTCGAACAACAAATTGAAATGTTGAAGAGGCAGAATCAACCACCCCCTCCTCCCCCCACATCTACTAATTAATTTCTATATTATATTGTTTATTAATTATGTATTATCTTTTCCGTACGAATGATAACATTTTGGTGTGTTTTTCTTTCATAATTATGAATTATTATTATCCTTTGGTTTTGGTTTATTAATGTTGTTTAAGGTTTCTTTTCCTTTATTTATTATATTGCCTTTATTTGATAAAATTATGGAACATGGTATCTTTTAAACAAAAAAATAGGGGCAATTTCGAAGGTTTTCAAATAAACCTTCGGTTTTGACATTTGTTTAAAAAAATCCGAATGGTCAAAACCGAAGATTTTTAAATAAACCTTCGGTTTTGACCCTTGCTTAAAAAAAATAGAAAATTTTCAAAGTGTTGGGAATGGTCAAAACTGAAGGTTTTCAAATAAACCTTCGTTTTTGACCCTTGTTTAAAAAAAACAGAATTTTTTCTAAGTGTTGGGAAGGGTCAAAACCGAAGGTTTTCAAATAAACATTCGGTTTTGACCCTTGTTTAGAAAAAAACATAATGTTTTCTAAGTGTTGGGAAGGGTCAAAACCGAAGGTTTTCAAATAAACATTCGGTTTTGACCTTTGTTTAAAAAAAACAGAAAATTTTCTAAGTGTTGGGGAGGGTCAAAACCGAAGGTTTTCAAATAAACCTTCGGTTTTGACCCTTGTTTAAAAAAACAGAAAATTTTCTAAGTGTTGGGGAGGGTCAAAACCGAAGGTTTTCAAATAAACATTCGGTTTTGACCCTTGTTTAAAAAAACATAAAATTTTCTAAGTGTTGGGGAGGGTAAAACCGAAGGTTTCCAAATAAACCTTCAGTTTTGACCCTTGTTTAAAAAAAACAGAAAATTTTCTAAGTGTTGGGAGGGTCAAAACCGAAGGTTTTCAAATAAACCTTCGGTTTTTACCCTTGTTTAAATAAAACATAAAAATTTCTAAGTGTTGGGGAGGGTCAAAACCGGAGGTTTTCAAATAAACCTTCGGTTTTGACCCTTGTTTAAAAAAAACAGAAAATTTTCTAAGTGTTGGGAAGGGTCAAAACCGAAGGTTTTCAAATAAACCTTCGGTTTTGACCCTTGTTTAAAAAAAACAGAATTTTTTCTAAGTGTTGGGAAGGGTCAAAACCGAAGGTTTTCAAATAAACATTCGGTTTTGACCCTTGTTTAGAAAAAAACATAATGTTTTCTAAGTGTTGGGAAGGGTCAAAACCGAAGGTTTTCAAATAAACCTTCGGTTTTGACCTTTGTTTAAAAAAAACAGAAAATTTTGTAAGTGTTGGGGAGGGTCAAAACCGAAGGTTTTCAAATAAACCTTCGGTTTTGACCCTTGTTTAAAAAAAACAGAAAATTTTCTAAGTGTTGGGGAGGGTCAAAACTGAAAGTTTTCAAATAAACCTTCGGTTTTGACCCTTGTTTAAAAAAACATAAAATTTTCTAAGTGTTGGGGAGGGTATAACCGAAGGTTTCCAAATAAACCTTCTGTTTTGACCCTTTTTTAAAAAAAACATAAAATTTTCTAAGTGTTGGGAGGGTCAAAACCGAAGGTCTTCAAATAAACCTTCGGTTTTTACCCTTGTTTAAATAAAACATAAAAATTTCTAAGTGTTGGGGAGGGTCAAAACCGGAGGTTTTCAAATAAACCTTCGGTTTTGACCGTTGTTTAAAAAAACAAAACATTTTCTAAGTGTTGGGGATGGTCAAAACCTATGGTTTATTTGAAAACCTTCGGTTCTGACACTTGCTTAAAAAAAACAGAATTTTTTTTAAGTGTTGAAACATAGCTGATTTCACTTTTAAATGCGAGAAATGAACAGAGTAGATATGATATTCAATTTTCTCCTTCAAATTGAATTGATGATCAATATATGAATTCCGAATTCGTCGTTATCTGTTGTATTCTTAATCTCATGCGAACGTTTTAGTTCATTTAACTAAACTAAAATTGTTTATAATAGGAATAGTAGATCCGTTCCTTAGACGGTGCTGCTGATGTTGATTACACGAGTTTGTAGCTGTATAAACTATAAAGTAGATTTCGATCTTATTCCGAGGACCGATTGAATTACTTTGATATTCAGATCGATGTAACATTCACACTAAATGGAAATATAGAAATGTTAGGTTAGTAGAGAAGGTGATGAGAAGAGAATATGTTATTTATTGTTAATAAATCAGATTTTGTTAGATTTATGTTAAATTTAGGATTATGGTTTGATTTGGTTTGAATTTGGTTTAAATTTGGTTTGATTGAGGTTTGATTTTGGTTTGATTTAGGTTAGAAGTTGTTTAATTAAGGGTTTTGGTATGATTTTGGTTTGATTGAGGTTTATTTTTGATTATATTAAGTTTGATTTATGGATAATATGTTATATATTGAGTTTGATTATATTTATTGTTATTAGGTTTCATCCACCGTCTATTGAAGATCGTCGAGCTTCCTCCACCTTCAGTCGCCTCCTCCACCGTCGCCGCGCCTCTTTACCGTCGCCGCCACAACTGCTAAATAAGGTAAGTTTTAAATGTTTTTAATAATAATAGAATTATATTATTATGTTGTTAGGACTATATTGGATTTTAGTTATGAATTGAATCATGTTGATTATGTTGAATTAGATTTGATTAGGTTAGATTTGGGTTATGTATGAATTAATTAGATTTTAGCTTAGAATTGAATTATTTGGATTAGATTGGATTTTAGGTATGAATTGAATTGTTTGAATTGTGTATGATTGAAATATTATTGGATTAAATTTGATTTTATGTTAGATTTGGTTTATGTATGAATGAATTAGATTTTAGGTTAGAATTGAATTGTTTGGATTAGATTGGATTTTAGGTATGAATTGAATTGTTTGAATTATGTATGATTGAAATAGTGTTGGATTAGATTTGATTTTAGACTAGATTTATTGTAAGATAAATGGAAGCCTAATTATGTAAATAATAATGCGGGTTGTTTTCCATTTTATTAGAAATATGGAAGTACCCGATAAAAGCTGGATGACCTTACGTCGAGATCATCCAGATTACGAGGAAGGTGTTGACAAATTACTCGAGTTTACTGTTAGGAGTACGTCCCGACAAATAGTGAAATGTCCTTGCTTGAAATGTTTGAACACGCTGTTTATGGAAATAGACGAAGTGAAGACTCACCTCATCATTTATGGAATAAATATTCATTATGAGTACTAGTATTGTCATGGAGAAAAGAGACGTACTACTCAAGTGGTTAATGCCGATGTCGATGAAGATGCCGATGACTTCGATGATGATGATGATGATGACGACGATGATCAGTCGGAGGATGCCGTACCGGAATTCAACGATGCGAGACCGGAGATGAATAATACAGTTCAAAAAGAGGTTAATGAAGAACGTTATATGCACAATTTCATAAACGATATGTTCTCCAACGTTAATGATGTCGTTACATGGGTCATAGACGCTTCCTTCCACCAAAGCACAAATACATAAGGAATATTGCGCTATCTAAGAGATCAGCGGGGACAAGGATTCCTCTAACTTTTAGAGAGGTAGATGGGAGGCCCGACGGTGCTGATGAGGGAAGAACAAGGTGGTCTAGACATGTGGGGTCGGTTGTGTGGGATCCCTCAACCGTCTCACACCGTCTTTTGAAGTGGAAGGCATTAAGTGCTGACCAATTGGATTACATTTGGACTGCTGTGAAGGTAATAATTAATAATTAATTAAACATTAATCATTCACTAATTTTTTTATAACATTTGAATGTTTTTATTTTCAGGATCCGTTCGAGGCTACTAATGGTCCTATTGATTCTTTTCGAAAGACCGGATTGGGACACACCAAGCAGATATAGAATAGATGGTGCTCAGATTTAAACAAGGAATATATCCGCGTCCATCAAGGAGACGAGGCGGAGGTACTGGCCAATCCTCCACCAGACTACGATCGAGATGATTGGGAGTTTGTGTGTCGCAACCATTTCTTTACGAAAAAATTTAAGGTACGGTTTTATAATTCAAATAAAATATGATATTAGTTATTCTAACTTTAATTTGTTTATTTGAAATCCATAAAAATAGTAGCACAAATATAGTTAGCAGAAAGAAGTTGAAATTCCCGCATCATACGGGAAGTAGACCGTTTGCTCAAGTTGAAGAAGAGTTTGTAAGTACATTATTTGTAATAACTTAATATAAAGATTGTTGTTATTAATTATATACATTTTTTTTTATTTCAACAGCCGATTGAAATGGGACGGGCTCCATCTGTCGTTGAAGTGTTCAAGAGGACCCGTACCCCAAAACCGACAAGAGAAAACCCAACTCCCGTCCCGGACGAACGCGTGTAAGAGAAAATTGTAAGTGAATTGAATTTAATTAAATTACTTATAACTAGTTTATTTATTATTATATAAATGACAAATTATTTCAAATGTGCAGGTTGAGATGGAGGAAGTTCTAAGTAACGAACCAGAAATATCCGACTTTGAGTTGACGGAGAGAGTGTTCGGACGCCAAAAGCATGGGGGAGTATTCGGTATGGGATCAGGCGTCCGACCCACACACTTTCGTGAGGATCTTCGAAGTTCCAACAATTCTCAATGAGCCAATGATCGATTGTTTGAGGAGAATCAAAGAATGGCGATGAAACTGGAGGAATTGAAGAAAAGGGATGAAGAAAAAACTCAAACGATTAATCAAATACAAGCGGAAAAAGTAGAATTGATTTCAAGAATGGATAGGGAAAGTGCAAAACAGGAGAAGGAAAGGTTAGAATTGAATGCAAGATTAGAGAGTTTTGAAATGTTTATGCGGCAATATCAACCACCTCCTCCCCACCAGCTAATTCTAAGACGTTTGATTGAATAAGTTTAATGGTTAATGTAAAACATGTTGTTTGGATGATTGGTTTGAGAATTTTGGAATGATCATTTGTTTTATGAATGTATTTGTTTTATGAATTGATTGGTTTGGCTGAACAGGTTTCGGTTGAGCACAAAACAATCGGGCTATTTTATAAATTTTGTAGGGAAAAACCGAAAGTTAAATGAAATCTTTCGGTTTTTCTTCGAATGGAAAATCCGAAGGTTAATGTAATAACTCTCGGTTTTTCTTCAAAGGGAAAACCCGAAGGTTAATTGAACAACTTTTGGTTTTTCTTCAAAGGGAAAAACCGAAGGTTATTGTAATAATTTTCGGTTTTTTTCAAAGGGAAAACTCGAAGGTTAATTGAACACCTTTCTGTTTTTCTTCAAAGGGAAAAACCGAAGATTATTGAATAACTCTCGATTTTTCTTCAAAGGGAAAACCAAATGTTAATTGAATAACTTTCGATTTTTATTCAAAGGGAAAAACCGAAAGTTAATTGAATAACTCTCGGTTTTTCTTCAAAGGAAAAAACCAAAAGTTAATTGAATAACTCTCGGTTTTTCGCTTTGAAGAAAAACCGAAAGTTTTCCATACAACTCTCGGTTTTCTCTTGGTTATCTAAACCGAAAACTCTACGATATCTCTCGGTAAACGCCCAATTATTTTTAACGACAGAGTCAATACCGAGGGATGATGAGAGTTACCTTAACTCTTAGAATTTGGTATATACCAAAAATTATAGGGTCAAAACCGAGAGTTTTTACTCTCGGTTTTGACCCCTTTTTTACTAGTGAATCATCGGACAGTTGTATAGGTTCATCTTCATCTGAGGGTTTTCTGAAAGGATTCCTAGAGCAATCTAATTCATGAACGTACCTAAGAATGACAAAAATGTAGTCCTGCATGAATGCATCGAGTCTTTTCAATGCCTTCATCTCTGCATCAACATTCTTTTCAAGAGGATTGAAGTTGGCTTTTCTGGCTTGAACTAGCTCTTTTCTCTTGAGAGTTTCATAAACTTCCGATGTTTTAGCCCATTTCAGGATTCTCTTTTCGACGTTGACCAACTTCAACAAATGATTGTTTACGCCCTTTCCCTTGATAATCTCATCATACCTAATGGACATTCTGTTCAAGACCCAAGTATCAAAGATCTTGATCTTATCAGCGGCCCTTACTTTGGCTTGATCCATCATTAGGTTAATAATGCAGGTTGCTTTAGAGACATCTTCATTTGAGTCGGTTGCAATATCATTGCCTTTTCCAATAACCTCAACAGACTTTGGAGTGGGCCTTGGTTCCCCAAAAGTTATAGCAGCAAATTTTTTGGCTGCTCACATTATCTCGTGAGAAGAAAGATGTCTATCAAAAAGTCCAGTGTGGCTTTGGACTGGACAATCTTTCCAGTCAATACGAACTCTGTTTGAATAGGTTTGGGAACATGGGGCTCTTCAACTGGAAGAGAAAGAGCTTTTTCAGATGCATCACCATCAGTAGGGGTAAGAATGACACCTTGCTCTGGTTCAAGAGAAACTGTAGCTTCAGCAGCTACTAAATCGGGTTGACGGACAAGAGATTGAACCCTGTCAAGATTTTCAATGTTTGGACCAATTGGCTTAACAATTGGCCCAACAGCAAGTTCCTCAACAGGAACAGAGACAGATAAATTTTGTTCCAACACAAGAACATCAAACTTAAGCAGTTCGGCCTAAGATCAAAAAGGGGTTACCTTAGACGATGCTTTCAAAGACGTAGATGCCTTGGGCGCCTTTGATTTTTCTCCTTTTGAAGCGGAGAACTTAGAGGGTTTCTTAATTGGCTCGCGGCTGAAGATAGGGAAGACATAGGAATACTGGCAAATGCGAAGGGACCTTGCTTGACTTTGGAATCAATAATTCCAGAGTCCTTCTTCGAAGAACTTTTCTGACTAGTAGAACTAGCCTCAGATTCATTCACTGTTCTTGTTCTTTTGGCTCATGTCGACAAGATAGAAGCCGCCGATTGTTTGGAACGAGTGACAGATCTTCCACCCGTTTGTTGGCTTGATGCTCCGGAGACTTCATTCAAACGAGGGCATTGGCAACAGTTAAGACGTTGAACACCCGGGAAGAGTTGATCGATTCAGAATCCCCTATAGGAACCCCTAAATGTTCCAACATTCTGCTAAGTTGAGCGGCAAAGCTCACACTTTCTCTGTTCTTGGGGTCAATCGTTGCGCATAAGTTCAGGTACAACGTTGAGGCCCAGTTAACATGAATCCCTTTGGAAATAGTCGTCATATAGTCAAAACGATCTTGACTATAAAGATGAAACGATTCCGCCTTCCCTTGAAGAGCTTTTTCAACCACATCATTCAACAAGATAAAGTGGGGTTTAAGAACCTTCTTACTCCCGTTTAATCGGATTTCTGAACCATCGGTTGAGAAAGTAGTCTTCATTTTCGCCGTAATTTCTGATGGGAGACTTAGATTGAACGTGTGACCCTCCGATGGAAGTTTGAAGAACTCCGCATAGGATGCTTCGTTGAAAAAAATTTCAGTGTTGTTTACCGTTGCAGTGATGGAATCGCCAACCATAGTTGCCGATTTGATGAACTCCGTGACTTCCTTCTCATAAAATATGAACGACCCGCCGAGATACTTCACGAGACCGGAGTATTCCAGAGATTTGAACATATTGACTACATCTTGTTGATCGAACGTATAGACAGAAGGAAAGTCCACCTGCAAGGTACAATGTCCAAGTGTGATTCTCTTGTTGCCCATTTTCGAAAGAATACGAATAGACACAAGATGAACAAGGATTACTAGAGAGAAGATCGAAGAAATCTAGAGTTCTTTAAGAGATTTGAGAGAGAAAAAGCTTTTTCAATCTCATGCAGAATGTCCTTATATAGATTCCCAAGAGTCGGATGGGTTAACCGTCATATTTTCTTAGGGGTAGGACCCATCAATTAATATTAGACGTACTTTCCAAACCGTCATCATTATTTTGAGGGTATATTAGTCATTCTCTCTCAACTTAAAAGACACGTGTCTTCATGTTATTTGGAGATGACTATGTATAGTTTGAGCGGGAAAATTAGATATCACAGCACGTGGGACAATTGTCCTTGATCAGTCTAATACACACGTAGTTAGACATTTTCCTTACTTCTCAAATCTATGATAACTAAATGTCTATTAGACGCATGCATCTAATCTCGTGTCATATAAACATCTAACGTCTATTAGACGTGGACGTCTAATTACGCATGAACAACATGTATTAGACGTGTGTTTGGTTAGACATGAGCATCCAATTGCTATTGTCTTATAAACGTCTAAACGTCTAACCGCGCAGGTTATTAACCAAGACACAAAGGATTAGATACATAGAGTGTAGTAAAAATACGTCTAAGTACATGCTTTTTCTTTTAGACGACCTCGTCTAATAGACCGATTAATGCATTTTGTCTGCGTGTATCTTTATTTTCATAAAAAGTTTTTCCCTCTCATTTTGTTCAAATACAAAATGAATAATTAAAGTTTTTAGGTCCTTAAGACAAAAAATATTTTTAAAACATAAAAAACTTAGTCCTCTGGAATAGCAAAGGCCATTGTTGTTCTTTTGAAATATTTATTTAGAAGAGTATCCTCCATGCTTTCTTCCTACAACTTTCCTGTATCACCTACACAAGAAAATATTTACAAACTTTGGTACCCACATTCAATTGGGTCCTCGATCAATCAGTCCCTTAGGGATCCATATTTGAGTTATTTTGATTGATTTCCCATTTTGTGTTGTAAATAATGCGTATGATTTTGACTTAGCAGACGTCTTCCTGCTAACCACTGATCCCTTAGCTTTTGAAGATGATTTTCTTTTAAAACTCCTTGACTTTGAGTCATGTTTTAGATTTCCAGACTTGCTGGCCGCATCCAACTTATTTTTCAGCCAGCTTACAGTTGGCGGAACATAAGTTATTTCATTTTTCAAAGCTACCTCTTCATGAATTGGATTAGATTCAATGTTAGTTAAACTCCCTTTAACAAAACTTATTGTCTTAAGCTTGTGAGTTGGTGAGTTTGACTTTTTGTGGGACTGGTTTGGGTCATTGCTATCAAATCCTGAACCGGATTTAGATCTAGCAGGCTTTAACAGATTGATTTGATATTTGACAGCTTCTCTAGACCATGTCCAAGCACTAACAACATAGTTTAACCTTTTGTTTTCAGAATAAAGAGTTTGAATCTGTTCTTTGAGCATCTCATTCTCATATGAGATCTCTACTACTTTCTTTTCAAAAACATTTGATTCTTGAGTTTGAGACAAAACTGTTTAAGACAGTTTAGATGAAGATTTTATTACATTTAGGGACTCTACTAGCTTTCTGTACTCTATGACCATGTCATCTAGTGCAACTATCAGTTGTTCCCTTGAAATTTGTTCAAAGGAGAAGTCAAATACCTCAGTTTCCTGGGTATCTTCTTCTTCTTCTCTTTCCATGAAGCAAGCAATCTCGTCTTCATCACTGTCGCTGGATGAAAAGTAAGAGTCATTATAGTTTCGTCTATTCTTCCCGTCCCCTGCCATAAGAGCTTTCAGCTCCTTTTCATCGTCCTTTTTCATCTCATCACACTTCGGCTTCCGACATTCTGATTGGTAATGACATAAAATGCCACAGTTATAACACTTAACACTAGCTTTGTATTTCTTATTATCATTAGAATTTGAAGAGCTTGAGTTAGAGTTGCTCTTCTTCATGAAGTCGCCAAACTTCTTCACGAAGAGAGACATAGCATCGCTGCTGAGCTGCTGTCTGCACATCAGGAGCGACAGGTGACTCTTCAGTAGTTACTAATGCCTTGGAAATGATAATGGATGTGGATTGATCTTTTTCAATCCTAGAGTTCAACTCGAACTCGTAGGCCTTGAGATCAGCGAACAGATCGAAGAGAGAAATCTTGTTGAGGTCTTTGGATTCCATCATAGACATCGTCTTTATGTCCCATTCCCTCGGAAGAGCACTCATGACCTTAATAGCAAGCTCCCTGTTGCTATAGGTCTTGCCAAAAATAGATAGAGTGAAGACAATTTGGTTGAACCTTTTGTCGAACTCATTCATAGTTTCTCCGGGACGCATTTTGAAACTATTGAACTGTTGAGTGGAAACCATAATCTTGTTCTCCTTTATTTACTCATTGCCCTCACAAATTTGGGTAAGTCTGTCCCAGATCTCCTTGGCAGTATCACACTCGATGATATAGTTGAACATACTGTCATCAAGAGATCTATAAAAACGTCTAATGCCATGTTGTTGAGGTTGTTCTTCCTCTTGTCCTCACGGGTCCATTCAGATTTCTCCTTGTCAATCTTGATGGGACCATCTGTAATAACACTCCACATGTCGTCATGAAGAGAAGAAAGATGAGCACGAACTCTCTTCTTCCATACGATGTAGTTTTCTCTTGAGAATGTGGGGATTGCGGTATCACTGGAATCTTTGGTTATGGTAGACATTCTTAGTGAAAGCTTGAGAATAGAAACAAAGCTCTAATACTAATTGATAGGATTGGTGTAATCAATAGAGACAGGGGTCTAGCGATTAATGACAACTTCATACAAAAACCGATTTGATAGAAATCCTGTTAGGGATTTAAATCACTTTCTATTCTTCACAAACCCTTGCAAACTCTTGAACGATTCAAGTGAGGAAACGTTTGCACAAGTTTGAAGCTAAGAACCAAAGAAGGAGAAAATGACAGAATGTAAATGACACAAATAGTTGTTTATGGATGTTCGGAGCAAAACTCTCCTACATCACCTCTTCTTCCAACCACCGGAAGGATTCACTATACTTTTTCTTAGAATCAAATACAGTTGTATGACTAGCTCACTGTTGAACATAATAGACTATGTTCAACTTTAATTATACTGAAGAATATCACTCAGCTAGACAATACTTTGATTCTATCACTCTCTTGATGTACACACAATAAAGCAAGAAAGCAATTCGTGAGATTGTAATGTATCAAGTTTTGATCGACTTGTAGTTTGGTGATTCATCCGTTGTCCTTGAGGTTCTTTAAATAGAGAGCATGTACTAATGGTCGAATCTTCTATAATAACATGTGGAGAATACCTATTTTATAGACTCCATAGTACACAGGTACATCAGACTTTGAGCACCATGATCGTGGCTGTACAAATCTGGTAGTGCGCCGAATATTCTTTTAGGATTTTCCTGCAAGAAATAAGTTGTGGGAAGAATATTTGCTTATGTGGCATTGATTCATTGGATGTAACTGGTTGTCGTACTGATCTGCACACAATAGTGGATAAGGAGTAACATACAACTAGTTAATCGTGAGTAGACAGATGCTAGCTTCAAGCAACTACTAAAGCATGGCATTAGACGTGCTTCAATTAGACCGACAAGTCTAATGAAGTTAAACGCCCCCGTCTAATAGCAGAATCCATTAGTCCACCAAGTCTAATGGAGTTAAACGACACGTCTAACTACGAATCCCTTCAGACTAATCTGAAGGAGTTAGACTGCACGTCTAACTTTCATCTGTTAGACTGCACGTCTAACTACAAGTCTCTTCAGACTAATCTGAAGGAGTTACACTACACGTCTAAATTTCATCTGTTAGACTGCACGTCTAACTACGTCTGTTAGACTGCACATCTAACTACATATCCGTTAGACTGTACATCTAACTACGTCTGTTAGACTGCACATCTAACTACGTCTGTTTGACTGCACATCTAACTACGTCTGTTAGACTACACGTCTAACTACGTATCTGTTAGACTGCATGTCTAACTACCTCTCTGTTAGACTGTACGTCTAACTACTTATCCGTTAGACTACACGTCTAATTACGTCTGTTAGACTGCACGTCTAACTACGTATCCGTTAGACTGCACGTCTAACTACGTCTATTAGACTGCACGTCTAGCTACGTCTGTTAGACTACACGTCTAACTACGTATCTGTTAGACTGCACGTCTAACTACATCTCTATTAGACTACATGTGTAACTGCGTATTTGTTAGACTTCACGTCTAACTACGTATCTGTTAGACTGCATGTCTAACTACGCCTGTTAGACTACATGTCTAACTATGTATATGTTAGACTACACGTTTAACTACGTTTGTTAGACTGCACGTCTAACTCAATACGTCTAATAGCCAGTAAGTCTAATGAACTTTATTCAGACTTAGTCTAATATAACACGTTTTTGATACACCTGCACCAAAAACAATTAGACGGCTTAGTTTAAGTTTTAGACAAACTCATCATCAAAATTCCAATAGTCAAAGTAATTTGACCCTCAGTCAAAATAATTTGACCCAACAATTTCCCCCTTTTTGATGATGATGTTAAAACTTTGCGCAATTAAATAGATAAACATCCATCCAATAAAAGAAATAGTAAAACTTGGTCACCAACTTACAGAGATAAGTTCCAAAAACCAATATTCAAAGAGCCAAGTTTAAAAAACCAAGTTCAAAGATCAACAAAAGATAGTTTGGAGGAGGAGATATTATTGATCTTCCCTTTTCACATCGATTGGGTAGGTGAATCCTTAACCACTGAATCCTTCACCATTCAGAAGGTTTTGAAAAGGGGGAGAGAACGACCACCGCGTCCACTTCCACCACCATGATCACCGCTGTGACCTCCACCTCTTTTGTTTGGTCTACAACTTCCATCACCAATTTGTTTTCTCTTTGATCTGGTGCCTATTGAAATACCACCGCCTCCTCTACTACTGCTGCCACCTCTAGAACTTCCAATTAGAATAATCAAGTCAACAAGTATAAATAATTAACATATTTTCATCAAATGCATAGTTTTTAACTCAATTATAATGTATGTCATCAGACCCCATTTCATGAAGAATTAATTAATTAATGATAATAAGAGTTTGTAGAATTTATTTTTTGTTGATCATATTAGTTTAAACTAAGAAGAATGTATCAACAATCAGATAATTAATTTAAACCAAGAAAAATTTGACTAGAGTGTAATTCAGAGGAAATTTCTGAAGCTCGGTTGCAGATAGTTCAATTTTCTTCTTAAATTCCCGAACAAGTTGAGCTTTTCCCTTCTCTCCTAAGATTACAAATTTAGTTTCTTTTTTCAGGTAAATGTGTAGTAGGATGTAGACAAGGTTTCTCTTTTTTCATTCTAATCTGATTATCACTCCTAGTAGAATATTGTTGATTTTTTTATCCGCCACATTTTACGTGTTATGCATAATTCTAACCATTTAATTTATCTTTCCAGGATAACATTTTAAGCTTTTATTGTTCATGATTTAAGGGTTTTGTAGAGAACTGATTATTTCCTCTCCGTAATATCTATTATCTTGGTCTTTTCAAATGAGAAATAGTTCAGATGCTAAAGAAATGAATACTGAGAAACTAGATATACAAATGAAAGAAAACAATTTATAACAAGAACCATGTAGTGAGGCGTTACCTAATACGAAAGGAGGAAGCTTTCAGAGTAATCCACCCGTGGGAGAAGAAATGGATGTCAATGGGAAGAGGGGTCAACTTCTGCTTTTTTATCTGCAAAGAACCACTCAGAGTCTTTGGTTGTCGCTGTACTAATGAGAAATCCTATAAAACATCAAATTCTCCAGATATGCACTATAACTAATGAGAAATCCTATAAAACATTAAATTCTCCATATATGAATTCTAAATCCATGTCTAAGTGTATGACTATAGAATTTGATGTAACAACAAAGTCTACCCCAAAAAGACTATCCATCAAGCTTGAAGTGAGGAAAAGGTGAATTTTGTTTTTACAAAAATATGCAGTGTAAATTGTACTGCCCTCTCGTTAATCTTTGCTCCAAGAGTTGACACGATTTCCAAATTACTCATAGGAAATTGTTGAGCTTGTGCGGGATAGGGATAGAACAATTTAAACTCTGTAATGTGGAGTTCTTTCTTGAGATCTTGTAAAGTATATAGTGAGAACATTAGCTAGAGAAGAAGGTTACATCAAATCTTAGAAAAAGACAGAACTTGCTAACACCTGAATCTCCAATCAACAAAATATTAAAGAGGTACGTAATCACTACATATTAGAAAATGAAAATATTAACAAACTGTATCCTCATGAGAGGATGAGAGAATGTAGGATTTGTCTCCATAACGAGACCATAAGCTAGAAATTCCAACCAGGATCAAACAATCGAGATCATAGTTTTTCAGTTCAAATCAATAAAAATATTAATCAACATTAGCCAAACTTGTTTCATCGAATCCGAAATTGATCAAACATGTAATATACTTAGCATTAGGACTTATTCATAATAAATATCGATCTCAGTTGAATAAACTAGATCTTCACGTATTAGCCAAAAATTGACGAAGATAAATAAACCTAAAATGGAGCTAAAATTGTTTCATCGAATCCGAAATTGATCAAGCATCTAATATACCACGCATTAAGGACCTATTCAAAATAAACACCGATCGCAGTTGAATCAACTAGATCTTCACGTATTACTTACAAGATGAATTAGCCAGAATTGACTAAGATAAATGAAACCAAAATTGGTGTTAAAACTGTTTCATTGAATATGAAATTAATCAAGCATCTAATTTAGTGATCATTTCATAAACACCGATCGCAGTTGAATCAACTAGATCTTCATGTATATACAAGCTGAATTGGCCAAAAATTGACGAAGATAAATAAAACCTAAACTAGAGCCACAACAATCAAGTAAGATTAAAAAGGTATCCAGAAAGTTATAGCAAATCTTAAAAGAAGACAGGACTTGCCAACACGATCTTGTAAAGCATCATCAGATTTATAGAACTCTTCTAATTAAAACATAGAGAAAATCGATTAAATGAAATTTGATGGCAATGAACAAAAAAAATGAATTTTTCATCAACAAGATTACTCTGAAATGAGTAAAAGAAGTCCACAACACATATCATCAAATTGTTTCATCGAAATCTTCAAATCATAACACATATAAGAACATAATATATGTTGTTTGAAAGCATAGAGTTATAGACGAGTGAAGAAAGAGCACTTTTCTCTATGAAGAGTCAAGTAGAATTATTCAGCTAGGGCTTCTCTGCCGGAAGTTCAGCTCCTGTCTCAACTTGGAGAAGGTGAAGGTTCATGTGAAATGAGCCCTAATTATTAAATTCATTTAATCTTATAATGTATGTTTTATGTACGTACATTATTTACCCACCTCTAACATCTGTTTCAATAAAAGGACGTTATTTAACCCAACTCTATAGTCCGCTTTCTATACGGACGTTATTTAACCACCTCTAGTATCCGTATATTATTCGGATGTTAAAAATAGCCGTTAAAACACTACTTTTTACTAGTGCTAAGATATGAATTCATGAAAAACTATTATATGTGGGCTGCTTATGGGGAAGAAATTTAAATCTCAAAGGTATACAATTATCAATGTAAACTATCTTCACTCGGTTACAATGAAAGATCAAATGTGTATGAGTATTTGATATATGACATGGCATCAAGTTACCAACCAAATGTAGGAAATGAAGATTCTACCAATTTAAACACACATATTTTATCTGGTAAGTTGTAGAAAACAATAAATGCGACACATCAACCAATCTGACATTGTCAACAAAGCGAGAGTAAACTATCAGTAACAATAAAACAACTTAAAATGAAATCCGAGAACAATTGGTCGGAGCATGCTGTAAATCAAAATCTAGACTATATTATATCAATATTATCCAAAAATAATTGTACGCCTGATAGTTTTTACAACATTAAGAAATTCGTTAAAGATTTGGGTTTGCCCGTGATTAGAATCGATGTATGTAGATATGGTTGCATGTTCTATTGGGGGGATATATTGATAAACAATCATGTAGGTTTTGTAATATTTCTAGATACAAAGTTAATATAGTTAAACTTAAGTCCAATAAACAATTTTTTATTTACCACTTGTTCCCAGATTGTAGAGGTTGTACGCATCGAATGTGTCAACGACTCACATGACATGGCATGATCTTCATGTTAACAGACATGTTATCATGTGTCATCCTTCTGATGGAGAAGCTTGGAAGAGGTTTGATAATTATTATCTAATATTTTCACTCGAGCATAGATATGTTCGACTATGCCTTTGTTCAAATATATTTACTCCTTTCAGATAATTTGGAAAATTTTATTCATGCTGGCCAATAATTCTAACACCATATAATCTTCTATTAAGTATGTACATGAAGTCACTATATATGTTTATTTCACTAATTATTCTTGGGAAAAAAATTCTTCAAAAAAATATTGACATTTTTCTTTAACCATGGATAAAGAAGTTACAAATATTGTGAAATGTTGGTATTCTTATTTATGATGTTTCTCGGGGTGAAATATTTAACATGAAGGCAATGTTGTTGTGGGCTAATAGTGATTTTCCTTCTTATGGAATATTGTTGGGTTGGAGTACTCATGAAATTGATGGTTGTCCAATATGTATGAAAAAATTTAAAATCTTTTCGATTAAAATATGGTCAAAAGATGGGATGAAGGAGGGTTTGAATATGTTATTCATCAATGAATAATAAAATAACAAAAACGGTCAAGTCAATGCAAAATTCCAGAACCTGTAAAATATGGCAATAAAACAGTCTAGTTCTAAAGTAAAGAAGGACATTCTCTAACATCCGATTCTGGTTTATCTTCTAATCGAGTGAATGGGGACGATCTATTTCTGGTTGTTGTGGGAGTTTCCTGTTATGTTGAGGCAAGATTAGCCACCAGCCCCCGCTTTATACCAACTTAGACTTTGCTCCCATGTCTTTCGAATGCGACCCCAAGAGAGAAATCCAAAGCAGGTCCCGAATGTCAGCATAAGCTCCTCTAAGGGAATGGAAGCTGCCAGTTGGAAACAACGTACCCACGGATAATCCAGATCATCCGAGTTCCCGTTCTTTTCCGGTGCACTCGCTTTATATCTCTGACACACAAGGCTGGGCTGGGGTAATAAAACCTTATTTTTTCCATAACTACATCCACGGCTGAATCTTAAACCCAATTTCCAACGCGCTGTTGTACACTACTTAGAATGGTTCTACATATTGAGAAATATTGTATAATGGCATTAAATCTGTCAATCCTAGATTGAACCGAACCCACCGCTCAGTGGGGGCTTGAAGAACTGCCTTGATTGAGGGAGGGGCGAACACACATCGTTTTTGACATGGACTACTGGGGTATCTAATGAGGTCGTCAACAAGGAGGGTAACAGTATGCTTCACCTTTATATTGTCTTATTCATGCTTCCAACTAGACTTGGAAACTAAGTCCAAATGATAGGTTGGAAATCTTTATCTTTATCTTCAATTATAGAGCATTCTACTTCTCGACGAAGGAATCTATGTTCCACACTTTCCGGTATATCAAGGGCAAGGAAAGCCGAGGCAATGTCAACCTCAACTAAATAGAAGGAAACTGCAACTAGCGCAACCCGGTTCTCCTTGATTAAGCCCCAACTCGTCCAAGGGGGGAGAAAGTGGGGTATGATTTTGATAATAAGGTAGAAAGCTCCGACTCGACATTTATTAGTTTCTAATGAAGAGTGCCCTGTCCTAGGAAGCACATACTCCAATAAAAATGAAAAGCGAGAATTTACTAAACAAGCGAGAAAAGCCATTGATATCTACTGGAAGGAGGTGTCAGGATAATCTTGATTAGTCCGACTAATGAAACCACTAAGGGTTGCCTTGGCCGGGCTCTTCACCTATGAACTTTTACCCAAAAAAGTCACTGTAAGAATGAAAATTTGAATTACCCAATTTGCAAAATAATATTATTATGTTTAATAATATTAAAATAATATTTAGGATTTTTATATTCAAAATAACTTGAAAGAAGGAATTAAAACCTAATTAAGGATTAATTATTGTGATAATTAAACCTTAATTAAGGAAACTTTCCAAAATTCTAAAAATAATTTGAGGATAAAATATTTGTATATATTTTATCCAAATTAGACCAAGGAAGGGGTTAAAAATATTTAATTATGATTTATTCATGATTTATGTTTAATTCATGACTTAAACTAATTAAATAAAATACCCCAAAATTCCCAAAAATTCCTACTAAATTGAGTGAAAGTATTAAACGGCCAGACCCCGGTTCCCCAGCCGCGACATAGATCCTAACAATTGGTTGAGCAGAGGTTTAGTGATTCAGACTTGGCGATCTAGACTTCCAGTGTATAGGTCAAACCGGCTAGGTTTGTCTTTTACTTAATATGGCAACTATCGGTGGGACAGTTGCCTACACCTGGAGGATTGCGCCTCTGATTTATCCCGGAGTGGAAAGATCCTGTTGGACGGTCTTCTGCAGCATGCAGATTGTCCTCAGACTTGTATGAATATGGCAATACTATGATCTGTCCTTTGGTATCATCTTCAACAGATACTCAAAGTATCTATTTGCACCGATCGGTTGTTTAGGTTAACCGAATGACTTCCGGTTTTACATGGCTTTAGGTTAACCGAATGACCAACAGTTTTGGCCTTTTCTTCTGACCGGTCTTGTCTTCCTGATCAGTTAGGTTCTTGGTCGGTTGGGTTGCTTGACCGGTTGGATTACTTGACCGGTTGGATTCTTTAACCGTTCCTGCACAGAAAGTTTGTTTTTGTTAAGTTCTATTTAACCGGTCTAATTTTATCTAACAACTTTCCTTATTGGGTCAAGGTGGCGACCCAAAACGGAGAGATCCCTCCACTAAGCTTTGGCGCTTCTCTACTCACCATGTCCATTATGGTAGCTCACTTCCTCCTTGCTCCCTCGAGCAATCGCCCTCCATCTGCAAGGATCCTAGAAGTGGTCTATAATCTTAGAGGTGGAAATAAGGATCCCACTGGGATCATTCTGGTAGAGACACTGATGGGTCTCAACGAGTCATACTATTCCTACTCTCTCAATCAAAGAGGAGCTCCTATCATCCTCTACATCTGGCTCCTAGAGAAGATGGAGCGTATTCCTCCTCCACTTCCTAGCAACGTGATGGGTACTGCCCTCCAGAATCGACGATTCAGGCACATCAAACTAGAGCTCTCTGTTCACGATGATGATCCCATTCGAGAGCTTCTTCCATGGTATGGTATTAAGAATATGGTCCATCTGATGAGCGACCAACCCATCATCATACTCATGGGCCTCGAGTGTATTACTTCATACTACACCAATGAACTGTTTAAACAGTTCGGGCGCGACTGCATGCCCCCTTGACTTGACTGCCTGGTAGCCATAGATAGGCCAATCGACAACAATGACTTTTCCGACTATCTGAATCTTTGGAATGATTGCGTCAAAATGGGAATCCCTAAGGATCGCAAGGACTACATCGACCAGATCATGGACGAATTCCACCTCCAACAAACAGAAGCAGAAAGTGAAGGTTCTGTTACCTCCACTCGCAGTAGTCGAACTCGCTCCCCCTGAAGAGGAGCCCCAAGTTTCACCCTTTTTGCACAAGACGACCAAAAGCTTAAAGCCTAGTATAGTCAACTAGGCAAACCCTAAAGAACTCCGAGATTTTGAAATGTAACATCGGAAGTTCTTTCTTTTGAAAGAAAATATGTATAAAACCTTACGGGATGTTTATCTATATGTCATATTGTTTGCATACGCATTTATTTTTGTTGTTATATTTGCAATACCTTCTCTCTCCTACTGTCACAGTCAACCACGATGTCCATGTTGACGGATGCCGAGTTGCTCCCTTGGGCGAAACACTTTCATGAAAATCGGTGGTACTTCGAAGACTACGGTCTCAATCCTATCCTGAAGTTTCTGAAGTACGAAGTCAACCCCAACTTCATGATGGAAATGCAACAAAGGTGGAATCCTGATCATGTGCCCCACCATAGAAGAATTCCGGGCTATTCTCATGATAGATAACAAGAATGTCATACATCTAAAACCATTCCTAGAATCGATGTCTATCGGAAGACATCTACAAAAAGAGTACGATTACTCTGAAGAAACCTCTAATGCCATCATCTCTGGCATGAGCATCAACTTTCCGGCTTGGGCTGAACTAGAGATCAAGGACGGAGAAGTCCCGATAAAATCAGGATCATCCAAAATCACGATGTCTATCCTACTTTCTCACTACTTCATCAGACCAGCGCACGACAATACTTTTGGCATTATACTAGCAGAAACACTCATGGATCTGAATAGCTTATATCGATCTCCCACCATGAGTAAAAGGGGCTCTCCCTTGATCCTATACATATGGGTGCTTGACAAGCTCAAGCGTCTACCGCCTGTCCTATCCGGAAATACTCTATCTCCATTTGTTCAATACCAAAGGATGAGGGAAGCTCTCCATGAAATCCCGATACTGGATGATAATGAAACTTGGGACATCCTTCCTTGGTACCCACCCCATTAAGAAGATGACCTTCATGATGAACGACAAGGCGCTTGTTCACCTCCTGGGTTTAGAATGGATCACCTACTACTATACCCATGAACTATTCAAACATTTTGGATACAGCCATGCCGAACCTGCTATTGCAACAGACAGACCTATAACCCGAAGACTCCACGCAGAGTACCTCGGTCAGTGGCACGATGCCTTCCAGCTCAATGTCATGACAAGACGTAGAAAATACCAGGATCTTATCACCAACCAGTATGAGAGAACTCACCAAGCTGAAACAGAGGAGAATGCTCATATCGAACCAGACTATGTCTGGACTTAAGAAGTTTCGCTTTCATCTGGACTTTTTCCCATTTAGACTCTTTTGTAAAATATAAATAAGAGAGTCTCTTTGTAACAAACGCTGCTAGTATGCTTATATACAGCTCTATGTTTGTCTATTTGATCATGAATGAAAATCCTTGCTTTCCTAAATTCATGTCTCGCATTTTGCATTTGTATTGTACTACATCTACAAAGCTTCATCTATCTCTATTTTCTTAACAGTGCGTCAGTCACTTTCGTGCAAGTACGGCCCCACGAAAAAGAGATCCAAGAACCAGACGTTTTGTACGCCAAGTCATGGTCAAAGGAACTCCAAAAAGCATTAAGGACACAGTATCCCCAACTAAGTTTGCTGAGATGAAAGCTACTCTTCAGCAAGTCACTGAACAATTGGCAATATTAACGAGCTTGATGACTAAGTCTGCCATCCCAGCTCCGGAGCAGCCATCCTCGTCACAACAGCCGCCACTGGCTACGCCTATTGCCACTCCGATTAGGATCAATCCTCATAATTGTCGCGTGGAAGACGCCTCTCTCTATGAAGAGCTTCCTGAAGATGATAACAGGTCAACAAGGACTCAGCCAGAAGTTGCTGACAACCCTAATGCCCAAGAAGGGGCAAACCCTTCGATCATCCCTCCTATGGAATACGAGATCCAAATGGCTCAATTGAATGCTAACCAGGCCAAGTTCCAAGAGAAACTCAATCAATTGACCAAAGGCAGTTTGGATGAACACCATGATTGGAAAAATGTCATGAAAACTGTCGAACGAACAATGATCCCTTTTGGGATAAAGCTACCTTCTCTATCAAAGTATGTAGGCAAGACTGACCCTACTACTTTCTTCTAGATATACACCATGGCCATGACACCTTTATAACTGGGAGAACTGACAGTCCTCCATATATTTCCCCAATATTTAGATGGTGCGGCCCTACGTTGGTATCACCAAAAGAAGATAGTTTATCTTCAGACTATCGACGAACTCGCGTCTGCCTTCATAGAACGTTTTAGCATGCATCTCAGCTTAAAACGGCCAGAGAAGAAGCTCAAGAATGTCAAGCAAGGCGAAAACGAGAAATTCGCGGTCTTTATCGAACGGTGGAAAGCGATTGCTGGAGAGATTGATTCCCTGCCTAGCGAACAAAGACAAATCAACATGATTCTAGATAATGTTAACGGTCGATATTCTGTTGGATTCGCCGTAAAGACTTTCTAAAACATGAAAAAGCTCCTCAAAACAGGCAGTAACCTCGACGAAGCCTTTGATAAGGAAAGGAAAGAGGGTAAACCGTAAAGGCCTATGCTGCTCCTCCACGACCTCAGAGGAAGGACAAAACCGAAGTTCACCAGGTCACAACTGCCTCGCAGGCCCCTACTCCTCCTAAGACCAGTCCAAGCAAACCGGTATTGGCCAAAACAAATGTCCCGACGACGCCTAAGCCGTCAATTCCGAGGGTCCCAAGACCTCCCAAAACTTTTGATGATCTAGGCATGACCTTGAGTCAAGCTTTTACCCTCCTTCATCAGAGGAACCTCATCTAGCCTTTAGCTCCTCGAGAAGGGGTAGAGTCCCTTGGTAGGTTTGAAGGGGCATGGTGCGCATATCATCAAATGAAGGGGAACTCTACTGATAATTGTAGTGCCCTTAAACATCAGTATTAAGACCTGATTGATCAGAAAATCATTCCTAAACCCGAAATCGCGAGCAATCCGTTGCCTGATCATCAGGTCAACCTGATTTCTACCAACGAACCGGTTAACCCTCTGGAGGTTAATATGATCAACCCATGGCCCAAAAAGGAGGACCGAGGAGCTCCACATCCGCCAGTAATACCTTGGAATTGGTTGATTATTGACAACTCCGATTCAAGCGCTCCTAAGATAGTACAACGAGAAGTTTTAGTAACCCGGAGCGGAGCCGACTTCCAGCCCAGTTTCATGAAAACAACCCATGTAGTTAATCTTCCCGGCCCATCTAATGATCCAAGAAGGGAAAACGAGCCCAGAGCTTTAAATCCTGGTGATAGTCTTCTTGTTCAACTCAAGTAGACTAATGCCAACATTTCCATCTGGGAAATCCTTATGTATTCTATCGAACACAGACAAGTTGTTCTGAATGAGATAAGCTAGGCTAGTATACCAGCCAACACGACTCCAAAAGAGTTGGTTGGTATCATCTCATCAACTTCTCAGATTAACATGATAGGGTTCGAGGACAAAGACCTACATGCTCCCGATGAACCCCATGTTAAGGCTCTTTATATTTCTGTAAAGATGGCTGATAAAGTCTTTCCTATGACTCTAATCAACAATGGTTCATCGTTGAACATATATCCCTGAAAGGCTCTCCAAGAGCTCGACATTTCTGCTGATAAAGTCCTCCCCTCAGACCTGTGCGTCCGTGGCTTTGACAATTCTCGTCGAGAGATTATGGGCAGATACCTAACAACGATCTACGTAGCTAATGTACCTTTTGAGGTAGAATTCTGTGTAATCAACATGCGGCCATCGTACAACCTAATCTTGGGACGACCCTGGTTGCATCAGGCTAAGGCTCTTGCCTCCACCCTGCATCAGAAAATTCGTTTCATGGCTAACGGCAAACTCCTCACCATAGAAGGTGAGAAATACGTCACAACCATCATCGGTTCAACTCATTCCACTAACCCAGAGATTGAGTTAAGTGGATTCGACATCTTTCCTATATTTAGGCAAGGTCAAGACTCATCTTCCACTCCTGACTTCACTCCCTACAGCGCAATCTCCATGTGTCTCATGTAGAAAATGGGATATTTCCTAGGAATGGGTCTAGGGCCGAATGCTACCGGCATGACTTCCTTCCCCTGGTCTTATTACGACTCAGACAACTTTGGCATTGGTTATACTCCGATAGAGAGCGAGGAATCCAGGAAAGGTAAAATCTCTAAACAATTTATACCTAGTCCTCCAACCCTAAATGGACAGTTTGTGCGAGAAGGAGAAACCACATTGTGTTTCGAGTTCCTCGAACCTTTCTTCAACCAAGTTTTACAAACTCGCTCTCCAGGTTTCGAAATCTTTCTAGATTGTTCTTTTAATCCTAATTCATCTCTTAATATGATTAGGAAAAGGACTTCTTGTTGACATGAATCCCTGGAAAAGCTTGTCAGAGATCTTTCTCTGACGGACGAGGACGTGGTTGTTGATGAAGACTCTTGTAAGATAAACTCCATAAACCTTCTGGCAGTTGATAAAGCTCCTGTAATCAACCTGAGTGTTGATAGAAACATCACACCCCTTTTGGACTGTGAAATAGTGTCTGATGTTGTAATAAATAAAGAAGTTTGTAATGACAATCCTGATGAGATGTCATCTTCTTTTTGTAATAGAGCATCCAATAAAACACCAGAGTACAGTTTCGAATATATGTTAGATAATGATGATGTTTCATTCAAGTCTGAATTTAATTTCGAAATGAAAAACTTCTTAGAACACGAGGACGAGATCGTTTCCGCAGCCGAGACGACAATCGAAGTAAACCTCAATACGCAAGACGATCCTCAAATTGTGTTGATTGGACAAAGCCTGAGTGATGACGAGCATCATGAGATGATCAAATTACTAAAGACCAACAAAGACGTGTTCGCTTGGTCTTACAAGGATATGCCTGGAGTGGATCCTGCAATCGTTCGACATCAAATCCCTCTTTATCCAGAGGCAAAACCCGTTAAACAAAGGTTAAGACGAATGAAAACCGAGGTTGTCGCCAAGGTTAAAGAAGAGGTCCAGAAACAGTTGGAAGAAAAATTTCTCGAAACTGTGGACTAACCCACATGGATAGTCAATGTGGTTCCTATCTTGAAGAAGGACGGAAGGATGCGCGTGTGTGTAGACTACCGCGATTTGAACAAGGCTAGTCCTAAGGATAACTTTCCTTTGCCCCACATCGACATTCTGGTCGATCATGCTGCCGGCAATCAGCTCTTGTCTTTCATGGATGAATTCTCGGGATATAACCAAATTCTGATTGCGGAAGAAGACAAAGAAAAGACTACCTTTATCACGCAGGTAGGCACGTTCTATTTCAGGGTCATGCCTTTCGGTCTCAAAAACGCTGGAGCTACCTATCAATGAGCAGTAACGATGATCTTACACGACATGATCCATAAAGAGGTAGAAGTTTACATAGACGACATCATCGTAAAGTCTAAGGATCGACAGGGTCATATTCCCAACTTAGACAAATTCTTGCAAAGAATTCGAAAGTATCGGCTTCGGCTGAACCCGAAGAAGTGTGCTTTTGGAGTCACTGCCGATAAGATTCTAGGATTTCTCATCACCCAACGTGGAATAGAAATCGATCCCTCCAAAATCGAGGCCATTACGGCTATGCCTGTACCTCGGAATGAGCGAGAAGTCCGAGGCTTCCTCGGAAAAATCCAGTTCATCAGTCGTTTCATCAGCAAACTAACTCTTACTTGTGATCCTCTTTTTACGCTACTGAAAAAGGATCAGAAATTCCAATGGGATGACACTTGTCAACAGGCTTTTGACAAAATCAAAGACTATTTAAAGTCAGCACTGGTCCTTATGCCTCCAAGGCCCGATAAACCTTTAATTCTCTATCTCACAGTGACAGACTCGGCTATGGGTAGCTTGTTGACTCAAGAAAACGAGGATAAACTCGAGACTGCCGTCTATTACCTAAGCAAGAGAATGATAGAGTACGAATTAAACTATTCAACACCCGAGAAAGTGTGTTGGGCACTCGCATGGGTCACCAAAAGACTAAGACATTATATGCAAGCCCACCTCATCAAGTTGGTGTCCAGGCTTGACCCAATACATTATCTATTTCAACGTATGTTGTTGTCGCATAGATTCGCTAAATGGATGATGATGATCTCCGAATACGACATCACGTATATGGCTCAAAAATCTGTTAAAGGAAGTGTTATCGCGGACTTCCTAGCAGATCAACCTATCATAGTCGAGCCTTCTTTCGAACTTGACTTTTCTGATGACTCCATAATGTCTATAACTTCAGACACATGGAAGTTAATGATTGATGGAGCCTCCTCCAAACATGGTTACGGAATTGGAATTCTCTTAATAGATCCCCAGGGAACCTACAATCCAATCTCTATTAAGTTAGTGTATTCTGTAACCAACAATGAGGCTGAGTACGAAGCATGTCTCTTAGGTCTCAAAATCGCATACGAAAGAGGAGCAATTAAATTAGACGTAATCGGCGACTCTAATCTGGTTATATCCCAAGTTAATGGAACATGGCAAGTACGATGAGAAAATCTCGAACCTTATCACACTTGCCTACTCCGTTTTATCGACAAGTTCGATCATGTGTCTTTTGAACACGTCCCAAGAAGCCAAAATCGCTTTACCGATGCTTTGGCCACGCTAGCAGCTATGACCCAAATTCCTGTTGGAATTAAGGTCAAACCTCTGAAAATCCGTCAGAAACGAAAATCCGATTTCGAAGTTGGAGTGGTAGCCTCCGTTCTAGTGCCCACCAAACCATGGTTCGATATCATTCAAAACTACATTATGTATGGAGAATATCCGTCCCACTTCCGAGCTAAGGAACGAAGAGCCCTGCGCCAATATTCCACCAACTATGCTTGGATAGCTAACAAGCTATACAGACGATCTTTTGATGGTCAAAACATGCTTTGCGTCAATGGTCCCGAGGCACGAAGGATCATAGAAGAAGTACATGCAGGTGTGTGTGGTCCACATGAATGGACTCGCCCTTGCTAAGAAAATACTCCGCCTCGGATACTATTGGCAAAACATTGAGAAAGAATGTGTCAGCTATGTGAAAAGTTGTCACCAATGCCAAATCTATGCTAATCTAAAGCATACTCCAGTATCTCTACTATACTGCATGACATCACCATTGCCCTTTTCGACATGGGGCATTGATGTCATTGGAAAAATCAACCCCCATGCTTCCAATGGACATGAGTTCATACTTGTAGCCATCGACTATTTCACTAAATGGGTCGAGGCATCGTCTTATAAGATCCTCAAGTCTACTCAGGTAGCAAAATTCATCCGTGTTAACATCATAGCTAGATACGGAGTACTTCATGCTATTATCTCGGATAATGGAAGACACTTCCAAGGAAAGGTTTTATCCCTTCTTAAAGAATTCAAGATCGAACATCACAAATCTTCACCCTTTCGACCCTAAACCAATGGCGCGGTCGAATCGGCAAACAAAAATGTGATTAGGATCATCAAGAAGATGACCAACACATATAAGGATTGACATGAAAAGCTGCCATTCGCTTTATGGGGATATCGTACGACTACTCGAGCATCGACAGACGAGACTCCCTATTCTCTAGTTTACGACATGGACGCCGTACAACCCATCGAGATTGAAATGCCCACACTGAGAATCCTGTTGGAATCTCACGTTGTTGAAGAAGATTAGGTAAAAGCTCGATACAACCAGTTGACATTGATGGAAGACCATAGGTTGGATGCGTTATGCGAAACCCAGGCTTACAAGAAACGAATGGCCGATACCTTTAATAGAAAGGTCAAACCCAGAAGCCTAAAAGAAGGTGACCTAGTGCTCAAAGTAACCCGTGAACTGTTAGACCCTAAGGGCAAGTTCCGATCACGATGGGAAGGTCCCTTCCTCATCAAGAAAATCCTCTCTGGAGGTGCGGTTCGCCTTTCAACAGTTGAAGGCGAAGAATTTGTTGCTCCTAGCAATCTAGACGCCCTAAAACGATATTATGTCTAATATCGTTTCGCGCCACGGCTCTAATCTAGCCTTAGCAGCATTACAACGGCTCTAATCTAGCCTTAGCAGGATTACAACGGCTTTAATCTAGCCTTAAGAGGATTACAACGACTCTAATCTAGCCTTAATAGGATTACACCGACTCTAATCTAGTCTTAGTAAGATTACAACGGCTCTAATCTAGCATTAGCAGGAGCACGACGACTCTCGATCCAGCCTTACCAGGATTAAGTCCTCTTGGACCAACCAACCTCCAATGGTGTATGTCTATGCCATAACTACCATCAGTTAGTCCCCAGCTAAGAGTGGACTAATTGACCTCTAGTCTTGTACGACTATATCAACATTCTTAAGGATTAGTCCCTAGCCTCTAAAGGCCTAATCGAAGCTCTAACCTTGTTAGACAATTCCCCAAAGCTAGTCCTCCACTTCGAGTGAACTAGTTGACCTCTTGTTTTGTACAACTATGTCATCTTCAATAGTGGGAGAACTACGTGAGACCTGATTCTTCCAAAGAAAATAAAAGAATATATCAAGAACAAATGGAAGATACGTAGGCAGCCTTTGTACAGGTCCGGTCTCAATGAGCTCAGTAAGCTCAAGAAGCTCGGTAAGATCAAGATGCTCAACCTCAAAATAAATGAACTATTTCTAGTTCTATCCCCACAGGGTCTGAGGATAGAAGAAACTCTGGTTCTTTCCACCAATTGGTGATAAGGATTTTAGGAAACAAGTAAGGGAGAAAGTCAAGGGCATTTCCTTTAACCAAACTATGATTGATCTCCCGAATCAAAACCCCGACTTTTTAGAAAACTTCTATTGATGGATATCCTTAATAAGTTTGTTTTCGTGTTATGCGATTATCCAGAAAACTAACCCTCAAGGGAAGGCTTTTGAAAAAGAAATGGAATAAAACCCCCAAAGCTAAGCCAAAGCCGCAATTTGAGAAAGGACGTCTCATTCCCCTTTGTATAAGAGAACAGAGTGAACTAGACTCAAGGATCCAAAATATATATCTACAAAAAAATCCCCTGCAGATCAGGGTAAAGTCATTGTTCATACTCACTCGGGCGGTTGTCCCGATGACTATCGCAAGAGTAGAACGTGTCGATACCCACAGGGATCAAAAAAATAGAAAACACTCCCGTGTAGAATGAGGTGTTAAAATCACCGTTTATGCTCACTCGGGCGGCTGTCTCGATGTCTATCGCAAGAGCAAAATGTATCGATTCCACTAGATATACCCCGGTAGTTAAAAACAAAAAGAAAAGAAAAATTCCCCAACTGGAAAGTTGAAACTCTCTCTGTGATGATACACGGAATAATCGAACTTTCGAAGAATTACGGCCCACGGCAAAGCAACCAAAAATATAACTGAACATGATTCTCATGGTTACCTTCCCCGCATGTTAATATCTTGGATAATCGTCTGCACGAGATCGAATTTATCATCCATATCACAATACAGGAGAATAAGGAGCTCGAGATCTTTTAGAAACAAGACAATCCCTTTCAACACAGGAATGCTCATGTCTTAGCCCCGACCACGTTTCGAATCCAAGTCACCCTATTACATAGATAAGACTAGGGTTTCTTCTGCTTTCAAACCTTGTCCGAGACAGAATTAAGATTAGTTTGTTCCCCCAACAACTTTTAGTAAAGCTCTCCACCTTATAGAGTGATAAAACAACTGGTTAAGGTGTCAACTAGGTTATGGAGAACACTTTGTAAATCCAAAGGAAAAAAATTCATGTTAAATCATTCCCTTAACTCCCCAAAGGGTCGACAATTTCACCAAGCTATAAAGGACACTTTGTTAGGCCCAAAAAGATGAGTTGACGATTATGACAACTCCTCTCGTAAAGAATCCCTAGAGGAAACAAGAGGTCCAATCAAATGTGAAGGTCACTTCGTACAAGACTTATCTAGAGCCCTAGTTAATAGTCACATTAGATCATTGTTGTGATTCTTAAATCCCTATTCCAATAGGCATCTATATAGGTTATTGTCATACCCTATCCCCAATAGATTGGCGTCCACATATGGGTTATTGTTATAACCCATCCCCAACAGGTTGGAGACCATCAGGGTTATGGTTCTAACCCATTCCCCTCGGAGTGAATGTGATCGCGTATCCCCGGCAAGAGTAAACCCTGTCTCTTGATAGGTATCTGTATCGGTCATTTCCATGACCACTCCCCACTAGAGTGATTTTTGTCACTCATCTTGTCTATAGGTTATTGTTATAACTTATATCCTCAACATGATTGTAATCATCCCCATAAAGTGATGGTTGCTACAGTCCCCATGACAGCGTGATTGTTGTCACGTCACCTAGAAGGTCTTCCTTCATCCTCAACGGAGAATTCTCTTCATTCCCCATAAAGGTCCTAGTTGTGGATATCATCTCTTATAGTAAGTCCTATCGTATTACAGGCATCCTCGAGAGTCATTGTAATGACTACTCTCTAGTAGTGGATTCCATTTGTTGATGGACGCGGTAAGATTGTTATTATTATCACTGAGAGTTGTACCTCTATCCCCGTGGGATTGTTTTCCCAAGAGAGCATTCCTCATGAGAGTCATACCTCCCAATAGGTAGTCATGCTGACAGGAGACTCCTCCCCATAAAATTCTTTTTTTTTAAATCCTCAGGTGAGTCCTATTTGTTGATATTCATCATTAGTCATTGTTATGACAGGATTATTATAGTAATCCATCCCCATTTGGAGTCCCGTTTACTCCCCAACAGGACAAGACTATTGTCGTAGCCTATCCTATGCAAGATTTAGTAAATAAGAGAATGAGACATTGTCATGACTCGTCCTCACAACATCTTGTCATCTTCCCGGTGCATGATAAGACCATTGTGATAGTCTATCCCCGACAAAAGACTACAGGCGAAGGAAGATCACATAATCTCCCCAACCACGAGTCATTGTGATGACTCCCCACCAGCAGCCGCTGCTATCCAGGTTTTATCCTTCTTCCTTACTATAGGTTATGGTGCAAATTTTTATGACCAAACTTCGAACCCACGTTTTCCAAAAACTAACACAGTTTTATTCAAACTCGGTTCAAGAGGGGCATTCTGTAAGCATGGAAATTTGACTTACCCAATTTGCAAAATAATATTATTATGTTTAATAATATTAAAATAATATTTTGGATTTTTATATTCAAAATAACTTGAAAGAAGGAATTAAAACCTAATTAAGAATTAATTATTGTGATAATTAAACCTTAATTAAGGAAACTTTCCAAAATTCCAAAAATAATTTGAATATAAAATATTTGTATATATTTTATCCAAATTAGACCGAAGGGGTTAAAAATATTTAATTATGATTTATTCATGATTTATTTTTAATTCATGACTTAAACCAATTAAATAAAATACACCAAAATTCCCCAAAATTCCCAAAAAATAAAATATAATCATAATTGTTATTATGAATCTAGAAATATTTTTTGTGAAATTTTTGTTGAAAAAATGGATTTAAAAGGAATTAAATTCGATTTTTAATAACCTTTTAAATAAAATTAAAATTGCATAATCCTGTGTGGTTGATTTTATGTTTAAACTTTGCAGAAGGATCCTGGACCATCAGATGAGCGCCCAGATCTCATCCGACAGCCCAGAGCGCGCCAGAAATCCAGTTGTAGCAGAACCATACACGCGTGCCAGCACCGGATCAACTAACGGGACAGACTAACCCCGTTAGTCAAACAGGCTGACCGCTGACGGAACCAGACTGAACTCGGCGTTCCGTTACTCAAAACGACGCCGTTTTGTTCATCTTCTTCGTTGGGATGTAGGGTCGCCAGATTCACGATCATCGCCGACGTCAAACCTTTCAGAAGCTCTAACTTCGGTTACAGGCGATCAAATCAGTTGATTTTTTCGCCCACGTGATCCCCTTATCTAGAAGCCTTATCTTCCCCGGGATAAGACTTCCAGCTGTCGGATAAGATTTTAGGGATAAGAACGCCGACGATCAAAATCAAGTCTAATTGGCCTTTTACATCCGACCTTTTCACCCTATAAATACTCCCCTACCCCTCTACTACCAATCCATCAAACAATAACCAAGAATTACACATCAAATCGCCTCAATCGAAGACCTGCAATTTCTGGCCAAGAACAGTTTTCTGTAGAACTTTCTCCGGTGAGCCAAGCTTCGATCCAGGCTTCTGGATCACCTCCAACACTACCTAGGAACGTTTTCCAGCTATTGGTATGATTCAAGAAGGCTTGATTTTCGATTTGTAATTCAAAAATTTGAAATTCTTCAAATTTTCTTGTTTGATCACTTTGGTCGTGTTCTTATGCTTAATTATGTGATTTATTTGTAGAGAATCGTTATATATATCATGTGTAAGCTTTTTGTTGAAAGAAAATCGATCAAATCAACCTAGAACAGAATTTTGCAAAAATCAGTTTGAAATGTTGTGTTCTTGGTTTAAACATGGATTTGTCGATCCAGATTGTTATTATATATGTTTATAAACATGTTTGAATCATTTCCAAACAACTGTAATCAAGTTTTGATCATGTTTGATCAAAATTGAAATTTGAGAAAAAAGCTTGAAAATTTGAATTTCAAAACTTTGTGTTCTTTCTTTTAATCTGATTTTGTTGGTTCAATTATTTGTATTACATGTTTGTATACATGATTAGATGATTTATAAGTAACTGTAATCATGTTTTGATTATGTTTGATCAAATTGAAATTTTGTAAAAAAAAAGGTTAAAAATCTGGATTTTTTAAATTTCATGTTCTTGCTTCTAAGTTGGATTTGTTGATTCAATTAGTAGCTATACATGATTCTTAACATGTAAGGATGAATTCCAAGTAACTGTTTCACCCTTTTGATCATGTTTGATCAAATTTGGTTTTTGAAAAATGTTAGATTTTGATTCAATCTTCAAAAATCATTTTAATGATGTAATGATGTTCTTGTTTTGGTATAGATTAACTATATTCATCATTTCGAAGCTAATGGAACAAAAATCAGGCCTTGAAATGACCTAATTTTAAAGATCCCAAAATTTGACTTAGAAATGGTGTTTTAAAATTGATCCTCTTATGATTCTCAAAATCATGATTTATGTTAGGGCTTTTGTTCTTCATGATCATATAAACCTACTGCAACTTACGGATTGTGATTTGGACATCCCAATCAAAAGTTATGACCTTCTGAAGTTTCGGACCAAAACAAGAACACCAGGCACTGAAATTTTGCCTTTGGACCGAGAAAAATAGGCCAGGACCGAGCCGGGCGACCGAGGAAACCGCCAGGACCGTGCCACACGACCGAGAGAGTTGTCTTAGGACCGACAAAACTAGCCTAGACCAAATTAACCTAGGACAAAACTTACCACTTGACCTAGGATTGACCTTGACACCTAACCTAGGACCAAAAATTAAGCCTAGCCTCATCTTAGCCTAGGCCAAACCCTAGCCCTAGCCTAGGATCAAACCCCCATTTAGCCTAAGACCGTTATAGCCCTAGGCCTAAGTCTGATCTCTCACTCAAAATTGAACCTCTTCAACCTTACTAAGCCCAAATTGACAAGATCAGACTCGAATCTAAGGTTTAATCCTTAGGCCCGTTCGGTTCCAATTTTCAAAAATCCAAAACTATTTTGGAACCAAGCCCCCATTTTCTAAAAAATGGTATTTTCAAGGTCATAAAGTAACTCTCAAGATTCTCTGGGATGTTTCCCAAAGCAATTTTCTTTTGCTAGGTCTTGTTTGGTTATACTATCTAACATCTTTTTCTTATATTTTCATGTTTCGTTAAATCTGAACCCCAACGCAACAGGTACACACCTCCTTTAAATAATTTTGTACAATTATTTAATGTCTATCCTAATTTAGGACACTGGACTACTAATTAAAGATAAGGAATGTTATAATTAGATTTATAGAAGCCAGACTTTGTTTATTTTAGAAGGATTTTGAAAACCGTCCTTAGGCGGGCGTAGAGGACATAGCGCGAAAGCCCTTTCCCGAGCGTAAACAGACAACGAACAACTTTTTTTTAGAAACTCTGGTATAAATACGTTTTTACACGTATCATTTTATTGGTTTTCATAAAAAATTTTGGCGACTCTGATTTTCAAATGAATAATCTTTAAATTGATTATGCTTAATTGATTTAAATCGGGCCAGGTTAAATTGTTATTCAGCCTCCTAGATTATTAATGTTTGAACAAAAGATTAATTATTTTACATAATTAATTTATTACTGCTCCAGGTATTCTCAAAATCTTTTAAAAAATTAAATGTTTTATTTTAAAAGATGCCTGGTACGCAAACCAAGGTTGAAATCATTGAACCTCGAGTTGTCTCGCGGTAATCCTTCCATATTGCCACATGTCTCACAAATACATGATAAGATATAGAACGGGACATAGACCGGGGGGGAATAAAACGGTGTTACAGTCACATAAGGACTTGCTTTTATGAGGAGATGTTCCCTACGGGTAAACTAGTTTAAACTCATTCATCCTATTCTAAATAATGAAAGGGCGGGCGGAGGGAATGTAGAGATAAAATGTACCTCGGGTAAAACCTTCGATTAGTTAGTTGAAATCTTAGTCTCGGGGTATCCGAGTTCTTTTATAAAGACCTTACATAGACGTAATTTATAAAGGGTTAATTTTATATCATTAATTTAAGTAATTGAGTTAAATGGTACCAAAGGTGCAATTACATTGAGTAATTTAGTGCTTTTTTATGGCTGGATATATTTCTTCTGGTCCGTAAAGAAAGCTAGAACGGAGAGTGGAGCTGAAAACCTTTCTGCTTTGAGCTTCGTAGACGTAGCCTTGGTTGAGGAACTTTTGCTAAGGTAAAGTTTACGTTTACTTTACTGTAAGGAGAGGAATGAAAGGCCACCGTCACACTTTTTCATTTACGATTGATTATTCCCTAGTATGGTTAGAAAATTATCTCTCCATCGGGGATTATTAAGAATCCATTGACATCCCCTAAACTCAATTCGATTCTAATACACCTAAATTTGCATCAGAAAGATAGGCCTTGGCCCAACCGAAATTAATCACGGCCCGAGACCTCTAATTGGGGTCTGTCGCGTTGAGAAAGGGAAAGGCTCCCAGGATAGAGACTAACCTATAAAATACAAAGATCTATTCAATGTCGTTCTATTGATGTATGTCTTGTCTTTGGCATAAAGTAAGGTAAGTAAGTCGTGACCATCTCCGAATAGACCTAACGTAATAATCTCTTATCTGAATCGGAAAATGCTAACGAGACGGGAATCTAAGTGGGGGACCGAGACTAGACAGATCTCAAACATATCTTCTATAATGGCATCACAATCACTACTATCAAGGATGGTGGTTAGAGGTCTACGTGTGTTAGGATTGGGATCGTTGAAGGAGACCAGGGGTCTGACTTAGACGAACGCTTACACAACACGGCGGGTGATACTAACTCGGTTAGAAGTTAATATCGATCTCTATACTACGCAAGTTGTCACAAACTTTTGAACCGAGTTCAAGTGCGGAAAACTTCGTTTCAACTTGAAGCAACACACTCGGTTTAAACAGCGATAAGAATGTATGGAGAAGATAGGAAACAGAACAAAAGATTTATGGATATTCAGAGATAAAACTCCCTTATCACCCCTTCTTCTCAAACCTTGAGAAGGATATTCACTAAGAATATTCAACAAACTTTACAATATGTCAAATAACCGAGGCTTATTTACTGCTCGTTATTGACTTATAACTCTCACTTCTTACACAAAATAAATGGAATTGCAATACACTTAACACTTTTTGGACAGAATGTAAACAAGAACAGTTTGAAGCTTTTCGGTTCTATATCTTGATATGTTGCTTCTTGTGTTCGTTGTTCGTATTGTATCTGGATCTTTCTGTTATTCTTCAACCTTCTCTTAAATAGTGAGAATATGACAACGGTCATATTTCTCATACAACGGATACTTGCATGGTAATCCTTGATTCTGATTGGTCGATCAATAAAGGACTGTATGACATTAAATGCGGTTAATACTTCCCAAGAAGTAATACAACCGACCAGTTTTGTCTTCTCTTGATTTTATCATCTGGGGCGGTTTGACAAATACCTGCTCCTTGGGGACTGTTGTTGGACTTATACCAAAATAGGTACCTGATTACTTTTGATAGTCTTCTGCTTCTCAAAGTCTATCATCAGACTTGTATCATAATGGAAATAACATAGTCTGCATATTTGAAGACTTCCTTCTGTATATTCTTAAAGTAATCTGATTTCACTAAAATGAAAACTTCCAGCAGTTTCATATCTTTGATTTGATCTGTTAAACCGGTCTAATAGGATCGGCTTTATCAATAGAGACGGGTGTCTGGCGATTGATGAAGACTTATGAAAAACGGTTTGAAAGAAATCTTGTTAGGGATTTAATTCACTTTCTATTCTACGCAAACCCTTGTAAACACTTGAAACAGATTCAAGTGCGGAAATGTTTACTTAGGTTTGAAGCTTATGATCAAGAATGAGAAGATGAAAAAAATGAACAACACAGTAGTTTGTTTATGGATGTTAGAAGCAAACTCTCCTACGTCACCCCTTCTTCCAACCACCGGAAGGATTCACTATAATATGCTTTGAATCAAATACAGTTTACACGAATAGCTCATTGTTGAACCGAACAGACTCTGTTCAACTTACAATATGGTGAATATCACTCAGCTAAAACGATGCTTTAATTCTAACTCTCTCTTGATTAACACACAGTACAATCAGGAAAGCAGCTAATAGTTTGACAGAATGTACAGATCAATTAATTTCACTCTCTGTAATTCCAGTAAGTAATGCAAGGTTGTTCTTCCGTTGTCATTAAGAATATTTAAATATGAACAAGTACCAACGGTCGAATCTTCATACTGATACGTGGAACTCTTCCATTAGAATGCCTCCATAGTACACAACAGACTCTAAATACAAGGATCATGGTCGTACACAACTGGTAGTGCGCCGAATATTCTTCAGAGATTTACCTGCAAAACAAGTAGTGGAAAGGATATTCGCTTACGTGTCATTGGTTGATTGGTTGCATTTGGCTGTCGTACTGATCTTCACTAGAAAGTGGAGCAAGAGTAGCGTACAGCTATAGCACATGGGTAGGCGGGTGCTAGCTTCAAGCAACTGCTTAAGCAAGACATTAGACGTATTTCAATTAGACGACCTCGTCTAATGAAATCAAACGTCCCCGTCTAATAACAGAATCCATTAGACCACCTGATCTAATGGGATTAGACTTACGTCTAATTACAATCACGTCAGACTAATCTGAAGGAGTTAGACTACACGTCTAACTTTCACAAGTTAGACTGCACGTCTAACTTTCTCTTTCCATTAGACTGCACGTCTAACTCCACGAGTTAGATTGTACGTCTAATTACGGTTTTACTTCAGACTAGTCTGAAGGAGTTAGACTGCACGTCTAACTTTCATAATTCATTAGACTGCACGTCTAACTCCACGAGTTAGATTGTACGTCTAATCACGGTTCTATTAGACTACACGTTTAACTCCACGAGTTAGACTGCACGTCTAATTACGAGTCCATTAGACTGTACGTCTAACTCCACGAGTTAGACTGCACGTTTAATTACGAGTCCATTAGACTACACGTCTAACTCCACGAGTTAGACTACACGTCTAATTACGAGTCCATTAGACTGCACGTCTAACTCCACGAGTTAGACTGTACGTCTAATTACGAGTCCATTAGACTGCACGTCTAACTCCACGAGTTAGACTGCACGTCTAATTACGAGTCCATTAGACTGTACGTCTAACTCCACGAGTTAGACTACATGTCTAATTACGAGTCCATTAGACCGCACGTCTAACTCCACGAGTTAAACTGCACGTCTAACTCCACAAGTTAGACTACACGTCTAATTACGAGTCCATTAGACTGCACGTGTAACTCCACGAGTTAGATTGCACGTCTAATTACGAGTCCATTAGACTGCACGTCTAATTTCACTAGTTAGATTGCACGTCTAACACCGCTTAGTTTGACTGCATATCTAACTTCGTTAGTTAGACTGCACGTCTAACACCATGCATCTAATACCAAATCGGTCTAATGAACCTCATTAGAATCAATTCTATTGAAATCTGATTTCGATACACATGCATCAAAAACAATTAGACGCATAGATTATCCATTCATCATTTCATCATCAAAATTCTAATAGTCAAACTATTTAAACCCTTAGTCAAAATAATTTGACCAACACGGTCTTACTGCCAAAGAGTGAAAATCGATCTTTTAAATTTGTTCGAACCGATCTTTTATTTGATTTAATTGTACAGAGCTGAAAAGATATTTCGACTAGAGAATTCTAGTTTGTGCTGCCTCTATGATATCGGTCGACCGGTTTAGAGTGATAAACGTTGATTTAAGAATGTGACCTATCTAATTTATCTAACAATTTCTCCCTTTTTGATTATTTAAGTTAAATATTCAAAACCTGTAATAATTGGGCTCTTTAATTTAATTTGAGAAAAATTTTGAGGAATTTTTTTTAGGTTAATTTCTTTAGCAATTTCTCCCTTTTTGATATTTTTAATTAAAAATTATTAAAACCAGCATTTTGAACTAAAACCGGATCATTGAGTCCCCAAAAAATATTTATAAATTCTCAAAATAGTAGCTGTAATAGAGACATAGTAAAGTAAGCATAAGCATGGAAGTAGAAGTTAGTGTCTCCCTTAATCCGGTTTGTTTATCAACTCGTTGAAGAAGCTACGCACAAAAACGTAGGCTGGTTGTCCAGGAACCCCAATCTCAGAGCTTCTTGCCAATTGCACAAGAACATTGAACTCGACATTTCTCTGGCTTTGAAAAGCATTATCGACCAAACTTCCACCACCTCTATGGATTTGTTGGTCTGACCGGGCATTGTGAGGAACAGCTCGAAGCGGTATTGCCTCGATCAGTTGGGGCAGTATTCTCGGTCTGCGAATTAACGGCTGATCATCTTCTTCATATCCTTCACAGGTTGGATTTTCAGTGCCTAAAGTAGGGTTTTCAACTGGTGTTAGAATTGCCTCAGACTCTTGAGCTCTTTTTCTTTTAGCTGCTCTTGTCTTCTTGGCAATTAGAGAATAGACATCTTTTTCTTTATTTATTTGCTCCTGAATAATTCTAATTGCTTTCTCATTGGCTAACTCGGCTACCTTAGCCTTGACATCCTCTTCCTCTTGGAACCATCGGACAGCCTCTTCATGTATTCTCAGTTTTTCTGCGTCGACAACGCCTTGATTCTTTACCAGCTCGTAGAGTTGTAACGATATGGTCTGAACCGAGGATAGAGTTTGAGAGGCTACCTCCTGTACTTGTGCCAGTTTTACATCGTGAGATTGAGATGATGAAGCATTTTCTTTGAGAACTTCGGTCACTTGGGTCTCCATGGATGCCTGCCATGGGGCCATAGATTTCTGGATCATTTCCTCAATCAGCATCTTTAGGCGTTCCTCAAATATTGGAAGTAGTGAACCGACAGACTATTTTTGCACCGGAGGCGCACCATGAAAGTTGGCGTGAAGAAATATTTCTGTTCCGGCCAGTCTGTTAACACTAGTTTTTCTTGACTTATTTCGGTCAGAACACTTACCTGAGGAAGTCTTGGACAATTTAGCAAGAGACGGATTTGGGGTTGCCTTTTCTTTTTCTTCTTCATTTTCCGAAATATCGATGGGAGATTTCGGTTGACCAAAAAAGTGTTTGTCTTCTAACTCGGCTTGACGTTGTTTCCCAGTTTCAAACATTTCTTGTTCCACTGATGTAGTCCATGCCGGTTTGGAAGATTGACCGACTTCAAATTTCTCGACTTGTGTTTCATCTCAGTGAATATGTTCTTCCTCAACCGGTTTTTCTTCAACCTTGTAAATAATTGCATCGAGGTCTTCCATTATAGTTTTGAGCAATGTAAGGACAATACCATCCTCTCTAGTGGCATCTTCATTTAAGTTTAAGTCCTCCTCCCTCTTTTCAACAATCTGTGATAATTCTCTCCGCTTAGCATTCACTTCGGCGATATGATATCTGGTTAGTGCTTCATGGACAAAGGTGATTCTTTTAAAATCTAGGGCCACTTATTCTATAGATAGGAGCACCGGCCATTTATTTTCTTTCGACACCTCAGGGAGAACATATTTGAAGCTTATTTCTATTCTTGCATTAGCCCATGCATAAAAAATATTGGAGGTCTTTAATGCCCTTTTGTCAACCTCTTTCAGAATGTCGGTCACAATGTTTTCCGCATATTTCTCGTTTCTTTGGAGACCCGGTGATTCAACAGAATCTTTAATAATATCATCGACTTCCTCCTCACGAGGACTTGGAATACCTACGGTTTTAGTTTGGACTATTTCTTGATCTTCATTAAAAATATTAGGAGCATTGATTTCCAGATTATCAGTATCAGATTATCCGTATCAGATTATCAGTACTAGGAGCTTTTTCTTGATCTTTATTGGTCACCCGATCTTCTTTTTCAAAACCTGTCCGGTCGGTTTCAGCATTCCGACCGGTCGAACAATCAACACTTGTCTGATCGGTTTCAGCCATCCGATCGACTCCAGCAACAACATTATTGATAATATATGATACTATCAGTTGGGCTTCTAAAACCGCAAGCTCAACTAGTTAAGAACAATTGTAGGAGAGGAGATAGAAACATTTACCTCATGGTGAGCGGTTTGTTCAGGGAGAGAAGTCCCTTTTATTTTGGAACGACTAACCGCGCTGGCAGTCAACTCGTCACGAGTTTGAATATTGATGGGTGTGGTCGCGTGGTTTTCTAGAGCGGGAAGCTTGGGACCTGATTCAGTTTCTTCACTGTCGGTTTCTTCAGCAACCGGTGTCGCAGGCACCGGTTCTTTACCATTTGTAGCTTTACCCTTGGACACTTTGCCCTTTGTTTCTTTAACCTTAGGTTGTTTGCCCTTGCTAGCTCTAAAAGGATTTTTTCAATATTTCTAGAGTTTAACAGTTTACTGTTGGAGAGAATTATACCTGAACCGGTGGGAATATTAAGATGGATCAGAAGTTTTCCAATCTACATGGCGTATCCTAAGCACCGGTTGGTCTTAGGAGATACCATTTCGCACAAGATTTCAAATAAGACACTCCCCTAGTTTATTCGGTCACCGGATAGAATGCCACCCATCATATCGAATTTCGAATAAGAGATGTTGTCAAAATTACCTCCTCTGGCCTGAAACGCCTTTGATATAATATCGCACTGAATCTAATATTCGAAACCCATGGAGTTCTTCTTTCCATTAAATTGCACTGGTTCACTAGTATTGGAAAGAATCATTTGAATATTGAGAGTTGAATCCTCTGATAGTTCAGTGGAGAAGTCGCGCCCCTTCGTCGGAAGTTGATGAGCTTCGACGAATACTCTTTCAGATATCTCAAACATAACTCTATTCACCTCCACATGAATGATATTCTTCTTTATCTTTGCGGTTTTGAAGAACTCCCGAACCGCATCCTGATAACATATCATTGGTCTATCCAGAAAATGCTCCAGTCCGGATTCTTTGATAGATTCCATGATCTTTTGAACTTCAATCGAACCAGCATTCTTGATTTCGGTAAAATCAACCTGGACAATATGATTAGAAAGCGCATTATCCCTTCCCATGATTAAAGTTTGAAGATGAAGATAATTTGTAGAGAGAGTATAATGATAGAAGAATTTATGAAGAATGAGAAGTTGTGATTTAAGTTTTTTTTGCAAGTGTCTTTTATATAGGATGAATGTGACGGTTGAATCACCGAACCATCACACGTAACAGTGTGTCCCATGTCTAAAAAGGCTCTAATTTTCCCTCCAAAATGCATAAGAGCGGTAAGAAGTAACTTTTGGCGGTAAAATTAAGTTTTGGCGGTAAAACTTGGCTGTAATAATAATAAATCCGGTTAATTAATGTGTGGTAATTAATGTAGCGATTTTAAATGGAGCCGAATTAAATTAAATACGCAGGATATTTAATGAAAACAACTAAGTTATATTAATAATGCAAGCATAGATCAGTCATTTTTAAAACTACAACAACTAGTAGCGAAACAAAATTATCGGTTGTTCAGTAGCCGAAAACAAATACATGAAAAATATAATTTTAATTCCTAGAATCTACCCTGTTCCTCCACCTTTCGGCTTTCTCCTTGGTGAGAATGTTGGATTGATTTATAGGGTGTCGTGGTCGAAAGTTATGATTGAGAGAGAGAAGAAAACTGCTGATCTGAGGAGCATAACTGATCCTCCCATGAGAAATAATATTTTTCCGGTTTTCGAAAATGATGGATGACCAATTGATTGAATGAATGCAACTTATAGCGGTCATCATGTCAAAAATTCTCCTAGTATAAAAATGAGTTAATTCATTGGCAAGGATGGTTCTGCTGATAATTTCGTTCAAGATTTGGATATGACCGACTAGTCTGGATTTGACCCTGTGTGTTTCGATCGTAGTCATGGAGTTAGAGAAAAAGTAGGTCATTTCTTGATTGAAACCGTTTGTGGATGGAGGGAAGTCGGTGAAACCTTCAAATAGTAGGTCGAAGAACTGAGAGAATAGTTCTTCGACAATCAAGATTGGATGACCTTTCACTAGGGTCATTATTGCACCGTTAATGATTTCAACATTTCAGAAGAACTCTACAACCTCATCTTCAAGGATTACTCTAGATCCTTCAAGAAATTTGCGTAAGCTTGAGGTCTTCAGATGAAAGGATCAGTGGCACCAATAGAGATAGGGGTCTAACTATTAATGACAACTTCTAGAAAACAGTTTGATAGAAATCCTGTTAGGGATTTATATCGCTTTCTATTCTTCACAAACCTTTGCAAACTCTTGAAGCGATTCAAGTGCGGAAACGTTTTCTTGGGTTTGAAGCTAAGAACAAATGAAAGAATGAAGGAAAAAATGTAAAAGACACAGAGAGTTATTTATGGATGTTCGAAGAAAAACTCTTATACGTCACCCCTTCTTCTAACCAACGGAATGATTCACTATACTTTTCTTTGAATCAAATACAGTTTCAATGCTAGCTAACTGTTGAACAGAACAGACTCTGTTCAACTTACAGAAGGTTTAAGAATATTAATCAGCTAGACAGGATTTTGATTTTATATCTCTCTTAATGTACAAACTCAGTAATCAAACAAGTGAGCAATTCGTAAGATGGATTGTAAGTCCGGTAGCTCGTTTGTTGTCCTTGAAGATCTTTAAATAGAGAACAGGTACCAACGGTCAAATCTTCTACATTGAAACGTGGCAAGCACCTATTGGAAAGCCTCCATAGTACACAGGTACAACAGATACAGTACACAAAGATCGTGGCAGTACCAATCTAGTAGTGCGCCGAATATTCTTCTAGGATTGTCCTGCAAGGAACATTTAATGGAAAGAATATTTACTTACGTGGCATTCATTCATTGGATGCAACTGGCTGTCGTACTGATCTTCACAGATTAGTTGAGCATGAGTAGCGTACAACTAGTTGATTGTGGGTAGACGAATGCTGACTTCAAGAAACTACTAAAGCGAGGCATTAGATATTCTCCATTAGACTACCAAGTCTAATGAAGTTAGACGCCCCCGTCTAATAGCAGTATCCATTAGACCACCAAGTCTAATGGAGTTAGAGGACACGTTTAACTACGTGTCCCTTCAAACTAGTCTGAAGGAGTTAGACTCTCTACGTCTAACTTTCATCTATTAGACTGCACGTCTAACCACGTATCTATTAGACTACACATCTAACTACGTATATGTTAGACTGCACGTATAACTATGTTTCTGTTAGACTACACGTTTAACTACGTATCTGTTAGACTGCACGTCTAACTACGTATAAGTTAGACTGCATGTCTAACCACATATCTTTTAGACTGCACGTCTAACTACGTATCTGTTAGACTACACGTCTAACTACGTGTCTGTTAGATTGCACATCTAACCATGTATCTGGTTAGACTGCACGTCTAACTACGTGTCTGTTAGACTGCACGTTTAACCACGTATCTATTAGATTGCACGTCTAACTACGTGTATGTTATACTGCACGTCTAACCACATATCTGTTAGACTACATGTCTAACTACGTATCTGTTAGACTTCACGTCTAACTACGTGTATGTTACACTGCACGTTTAACAACGTATCTGTTAGACTGCACGTCTAACTACGTGTATGTTAGACTGCACGTCTAACTACGTATCTATTAGACTGCACATTTAACTACGTATCTGTTAGACTACACGTCTAACTAGGTGTCTGTTAGACTACACGTCTAACTACGTATAAGATAGATTGTATGTCTAACCACGTATCTAATAGACTGCACGTCTAACTACGTATCTGTTAGACTACACGTTTAATTAGACTACACGTCTAACCACGTATCTATTAGACTGCACGTCTAACTATGTATCTGTTAGAATGCACGTCTAACTACGTGTCTATTAGACTACACATCTAACCATGTATTTGGTTAGACTGCACGTCTAACTATGTGATTGTTAGACTGCACATCTAACCATGTATCTAGTTAGACTATACTTTTAACTACATGTCAATTAGATTGCACGTCTAACCACGTATCTGTTAGAATGCATGTCTAACTACGTGTATGTTAGACTACACGTCTAACCACGTATTTGTTAGACTACACGTCTAACTACGTATCTGTCAGACTGTACGTCTAACTACGTGTCTGTTAGACTGCACGTCTAACTACGTATAAGTTAGAATGCACGTCTAACCACGTATTTGTTAGACTGCACGTCTAACTACGTATTTGTTATACTACACGTATAACTACGTGTTTGTTAGACTGCACGTCTAACCATGTATCTGTTAAATTGCACGTTTAACTACGTTTCTGTTAGACTGCACGTCTAACCACGTATAAGTTAGATTGCACGTCTAACCACGTATAAGTTAGACTGCACATCTGACTAGACGTACGTCTAAATAACCTAATTCAAGTTTTGATGCACCTAATTAACCAAGTCTGATTTAGCACGTTTTGATGCACCTGCACAAAAAATTAGACGGCTTAGTTTCATTCTTATTTATGTTTTATATAAGTTCATCATCAAAATATCGTTAGTCAAAATAATTTGACCCAACAATTTCCCCATTTTTGATGATGTTAAAACTTAAATTAAAGATTAGAATAGTGTAAAAATATTCAATAATGCAATAGATAGCAACAAACTGTTCATATTTCATACCAAAAGATAACTTGATCCATAACATCAGAAATATTTTTCAAAATCAGCAATATTCAAAAACAAAAAAAAATTCTTCCCCCTAAATCTGATGTTAATCTTTTCCATTTCCCTCTTTTTAACATCATTAGGAAACAAAATCTTAATATTCCCTTTCAGCTAAGTAGATAGCCCTGTTTCTTCTCTTCAACCTGAGCCTGCCTACCCTTAGAACATAGTCGAGAACCTTTTGGCTGTTCAGGACTTTGGAAGGGTTGAAGTGAACGCTGTGACCGGCTTCAGAGAGGAGACAACAAAGGAACATGCTAAGAGGAGCATCATATCCATAGATCTTCTTTCGAGAGAAAATCATTTTTACCAGATTATTGAAGAGGAATTTCGACCAGTTGATGGCTACACCTCTTGTGATGACCACCATTATTTCAAAAACTTTGTTGCAGTAGATGTAGGACGAATCTTTAGCAAGAATGAATTTTGAGATTATGTCGTTGAGTAGGGCATACTCAACCTTCAGACAATTACTCTTTCTGTGAGAGGCGACCGGAAAGAAATGACCTTCGAAAGATCGATCCGAGAAGGCGAGTTTCATCTCGGATAAGATTTCATCAGAAGAAGGAGGGAACTCATGGATCCCTTCAGTTGGGAGTTAGAAGAACATGGCAAATGTTTCCTCCGAAAAACAGATGCTTTTGCCAAGGATTTTTACATGCATGTACTTTTTATGATGAAATTTGGCAGTTTCAAAGAATTCACGAACTGCTTGTTCGTGAAAGATGTAGTGGGTACGAAGAAAAGACTTTAGCCCGGAAGCTTTTAGTGACTCAAACATCGAAACCATTTCAAGAATCACCAAGGTGGAGATAGACTTAAAATCTATTTGCAGAGATTTCAATGAAAGAGAAGACATTTTAGTAAGATGAACAAAAGACCTTAGGGATTCGAATGCTAGAGAGAGAATCGGGAATTCAGAAATGAGATACTCAAACCTTTGAGTATGACCTTTTATTAAATACAGGAAAGCTAACGTGTTACTATTAACTTCATGATTATATGAACCGTCAAAAACATAAGAAACCTATTCCCAAGAGACACAACTATCATTTAATACTAATCATGAAAAAGTACTGTTATGGAAAGTTATTAGAAATTGTAGTCACTCTTTAAACATTGAAAGACACCTGTCTTCAATCCATTTGAGATGTGACTATTTTATTTTTGGCGGGAAAAGTACATGGACTTATAAATTGGCAGTGGACAGATGTCCCAATAGCCAGAAGATGAATAGTCTAATTACATAAGTAGTTAGACGTTTAATTTACTTTCCACATTCTTTACTTCTAATTTGGATATACGTCTATTAAACGTCAACATCTAATCACACTTGTCTTATAGACAGTCACAAGTCTATTAGACTTTGAACGTCTAATTACGCATAAACACCATGTGCTAGACGTGTGTACGGTTAGACGTGAACTTCCAATTTCTATTGTCTTATAAATATCTAAGCGTCTATTAGAAGTCGGCGTCTAACCGCGCAGGTTATACCAAGACATGAATCTAAATGAAAATAAAAACTACTTGAGCAGACTTACGTCTAAGTAGTTATGCTTCTTAAATTATTGATCCATTGGACGTATTGAGACCTCTGTCTTCTTGTCTGTCCATTTACATTTGAACAATAGGTTCCCCTCAATTCATGGATATAATAAAAGCAGTCAAGATCAACAAGTCCTAAGATATTTCTTAAGTGAGAAAACTTAGTCTCGGGTAGAGGCTTCGTGAATATATCTGCAGTTTGTTGATCTGTTGGGATGTATTCAAGACGAATCTGCTTCTAAATGACATGCTCTTGGATAAAATGATGTCTGATTTCGATGTGCTTTGTCCGAGAGTGCAAAACTAGATTGTAGGTGATGGCGATAGCACTTGTGTTGTCGCAGAAAATTTGAGATTCTTCTGCCTCAATCCCATAGTCCTTTAGCTGTTGTTGAACCCCTAAAAGCTGAAAACAACAACTACCTGTATGAAGGTACTCTGCTTCAGCTGTAGACGTAGCAACCGACGTCTGCTTCTTACTGAACCATGTGATAAGACGATCTCCAAGGAACTGACAGGTTCCACTCGTGCTCTTCCTATCGATTTTACACTCTGCATAGTCTGCATCTGAGAAGCTAGTTAAATTAAAACTTCAATCCTTCAGATACCACAATCCCATATTTTGAGTTCCCTTCAAATATTTCAGAATGCGTTTAATAGTAATAAAGTGAGAAACTTTAAGATTAGCCTGGAATCTTCCACAGATACCAACAACAAATTGAATG